>NC_044015.1:21301347-21608629 GCF_900496995.4 Aquila chrysaetos chrysaetos
AATGGGGAGACACTTTACTAGTAGATAAGACACAGGGCTAGAAAGAGATTAATTCTTACTCTATAGTTAGAGATTTGTCTGATAGTAAAAGCTAATTTTTCTGTCTCTATTCTCCCCTGAAAAGCAGGATTAGTTTGTGATTTGGGGGGCAATGGGTTAAATTATTTTAAGCTATTGATATATAAAATTATAAGCTGGCCAACATTCATTGCTGTTTATACAGATAGCAGTGAATAGTTTTGCAGGTTGGTTTCACAACAAAACTGATTCAAAAAGAAAAAGCCACTGGCTGAGAGGATACATGGTGCTATCTGTTGTGATGTGCATGCACATGTATTCGCATGCATTTGAACTGTGATTGATAGAGTATGTGTGTTGGCCTCTCAAAGGTACTTTGATTTTGTTTTTTACTGATTTTATAAATATGAAGTTTGTATCCAGCTTGGTCATGACTTTTTTTTTAAAATATCAGCCTTTTTTTCTAAAAAAAAAAAAAAAAAAAGAAAGAAAAGAAAAGTTTGAAGTAGAATTGTATATGTGCCTGTGGTGGGTTGACCCTGGCTGGGTGCGAGGTGCCCACCAAAGCCGCTCTATCACTCCCCCTCCTCAGCTGGACAGGGGGGAGAAAATATAACGAAAGGCTCGTGGGTCAAGATAAGGACAGTTTAATAAAGTGAAAGCAAAGGTCGTGCGCGACAGCAAAGAAAAACAAATGATGTTATCCTCTACTTCCCATCAGCAGGCGATGTCTAGCCACTTCCTGGGAAGCAGGGCTTCAGTACGCATAGTGGTTGCTCCGGAAGACAAAAATGCCCCCCTTCCATCTCCCTTTACTTAGCTTTTATATCTGAGCTGACGTGATATGGTATGGAACATCTATTTGGTTAGTTTAGGTCAGCTGTCCTGGTTATGTCCCCTCCCAAGATCTTGCCCTGCCCCAGCCTGCCATTGAGGGAGGGGGCAAAAATGTTGGGGAGACAGCCTTGATGCTGTGCCAGCACTGCTCAGCAGTAGCCAAAACACGGTGTGTTATCAACACCTTTCTAGCTACTGATGCAGAGCACAGCGCTATGAGGGCTGCTGTGGGGAGTATTAACTCCATCTCAGCCAGACCCAATACAGTGCCAAGAGTGATCACTTGTTGCATGTGTTCTTCAATCCTGTTAACTTTATAAGCATGATATATTTGTTCTTATATCTACAGTATTGAAATCCAATTATGTGATAAACGGGATACTGACTCAGAAATTCTTTCTTCAAATATTAACATGGTGAATAACATTGCAAAGAGGTCTTCTCATATCCCATACTTTAATTTGATAATTATGAAATGCCTGTGACTTCTTATATGAATGTTGATATTTGTGTTTCTGTAGCTGGCCTGGGGAGAACAGGGACACTGATTGCCTGTTACATAATGAAACACTACAAGTTCACACATGCTGAAGCCATTGCTTGGATAAGAGTATGTCGACCAGGCTCTATTATAGGACCCCAGCAACACTTCTTGGAAGAGTATGTATACCTTTTTTGCTACTAAGAATCAACTGCTTCTCTACATCCTTATCCGTCTTGCACTATTTATAGGATATACTTTCTGTCTACTGTAATTGTATATTACTGCCTGTTGCAGTGTATTTAAGGTTAGTTAACTTGGGATTGAAATCAGACTTACTTAGTAGCAATCGTCTTCTCTGGAGTGCTACACATTTTCTCACCTTAAGGGGCGGAGGGTCTCAAGGCTGCATGTTTGTGTTCCAGGGGATTTAGGAGTTAAAGACAAATGTGTTGGAAGTGTAAAGTCCAGATGTGGACAAAAGATTAACTCAACAGTAAGGATTTATTAAAATATTAACATAGAATGGATAGACTTTACATACTTCATATATAGCCTATGATGACACTTAAAATGAATCTTACAACAGTATAATGGATACGTTTTTTTCTTTCTTGTAACTAAAGATTAAATAAGTATGTGGTGGACAGCTTAAGATCTCTGTCAGATTCCTAGCATAATGTATGAAGCGTTTCTGATTTGGAGACAATAGTCTTTAGCAAAAGAAATGTATGGTTTTAATACAGCTTCTTCTCAAAATTGACTGTATACTTTGGGTTGAGAACATTTCATGTACAAATAATTTGAATGGGTGATTCAAGGTTTGATCCTGACTGGAAATGAATGACAAAATTGCACTGGCTTCAGTGATGTAATTTCGTAGTGGTTTCTGCATTGTGCGTTTATTATTATAGTAGTTACGCTGATATTTTTGAGTTGACACCGTGATGATATTTAGTTGGAGGCATTTTCACTGTTAGGAGAAAAAACATCTTGAGAAAATTCACCACAAATGTGTCTCTTTTTGGAAAAAAGAGAATGCAACAGCTCTGCTAGATACTGTGTAAATACACAGTAAAAACATGCACTGACATTGCACCTTAAGATCCATGGGATATCAGAGAGAAAGAAGGATTATTACTGTAATTTGTAAGAGAAACTGAGCATGAATGAGAATTCTAATTTATTTTCCAGTGCAACTGAATGGGCAGTCCTTTGAGAGGTGGGCCACCATTATTCAAAATACTGTGAATCACAAAGTTTCACAAACCGCAAGTGCTTGCTGAAGGCAGAGTAAAGTTCTCCACACCATGCTGATGCTTGGATGATGCACTCTTAAAAATAACTCTCACAACAGAGCAAGAGTAAGAGAGAAAGGTAGTAGATAGTGCAATTAGTAAGTGCTGTTTACTTGAAAGATAGGAAAAACAGGGCCCATGTCTTTTCTGCAGTTGTGTATAAATACTTGGTTTGATTTTATAGGTAGGCAAAGATCCTTCAGATTTTTTTCATTCATACCTACATTATTCATAGCTAAGAGCTGTAGTATTGTTCAATAAGAATTTTCTATTGTCCTAATGGCAATAGATACCTGTTTTGACAATCAGACAAAAGTCAAGCAATGTCACCAGTAGTGTCAAAATGGGATTGAGAAAGAAGGAGCTAACATCAGTTGCATCATTCTAATATAAAATATCTTGCCCTCAGGGCTGCAAAGTTGCATCTGACAAAAAGGTAAAATCTCGCAACTTTGATCTTCCCAACCTTCATAGATGTCAAAGCTTCATCTCTTAGGTTCTCTGAAGTTTAATAAGGGAGGTTTGAGTAGGTTTTTTGTAGAGACTCTCCCACCCAAGTACGTATTGAATCAGTTTGTTACTATGAATGCAATTAATCTTGAAAGATTTCAAAGGTATTTAAATTCAAGCATGTTTTCTAGGCTACTTCTGTTAGGTGGAATAAGTGGCACTCCCTCTCCCCCCCACCCCCTCCTTTTCCCTTTTCTTGATGTTTTCTTGGGATGTAGTGAAATTTTTCTGGAAGTGCTTACCTTTTCCATTCATTATTGAGCAAGTTTAGACAGTTGCCTCAGACTACTTGCCTCTTAAGCTTTGCTGTAATACTTTGTTTTCAAACAAAGAAAAGTTTCCAGTGAAAGTATATCCTGATTTAATTCCTCGTTGTTTTTTCTCTGTTCAGTATAGGAATTTAATTTTGCTACAATAATATGTAATAGGGTCTCAGTTCTTGGATGGAACTATCATGACTGGTACCTACCCAGCAAACTTCCTTATTGAGGAATAATGCAGTCTCATCAACAAAAGCCTGCTTAGCCCATGCACGTTGTAGCAATTAATTTTTTTTTTTTACCACCTGTCTGAAGGATATAATCTTTCATTTTCTGAAAATTGATACTAGAGTCCTGTTCAACTTTACATGATTATGACCACTTCCATTGTGCAGGTCAGCTGTAGTTTTACTACGCAGTATCTGTATACACAAAACTCAGGCTAGTAAGTTGGAAAGTGCTGTATCATCATTTAGTCTACACATTACGTATATAAAAGCATTATTTTATATGAATTTTTAAGTTGTGTTTTAAAAGCCTTTAAAATACCATTGCAAATTCCTGTTTAGTTAATCTCTTTTCCTAGTAGGATTTTGTAAAATGAAGTTTTAGTACCTGTAACATTTCTGTGATGGCTACAGACTTGTTTGGTGATTTGGGGGCTGGGGGGAGAGCGGGTGGTTGTTGGTTTTAACCATTGAAAATTATGTTTTGTTTTGGTTTTTTTTATGATAGACATTCAATTTTTTTTTTCCAGATGAAGATGTACAGAAGATTCAAGTGTTGGCAGCCTGTAAGAGTAGTGTGTTTTCATATTGTTTTTTATGTGTATGCAGATTTGTTGATATGAATTGATTTGCTTTTGTATCCTAAAGGAAGCAAGCAATGTTATGGCTCGAGGGGGATCTCATCCGATCAAAGCAGAAACAACGAGTCGTTGATGGAAACATTAACAGAGTTCTTTGTGGCTTGAATGACATTTCAATCAGTGACAGCTTGAATAAAGTACAAGACTTGGATCAATACAGGGAGGTAAGAGTTCGTAGGAAAAATTTCAAACAAGCAGAGATAGAGCTGATCTTTTAATAACTAGCTATAGATAATTTTTAGGGTTTTTTAGGCTTTTATTAGTACTAGATTGCTTTTTCACAGCTAAACTTTTTTGCAGGTCATAATTAGAACAAATCTCCACTCTTAAAAAAAAAATCAAAGAAAAGAGAAAGCTTTAGGTTATATTTAAAACTGTTACAGATCATTTTGCAAACTTCAAAAGGTTTGCATTATTTCAAGTCATTCTTTCAGGGTTTTCAGTTGTTTATTAGAGAACGGAGGAAAAAAAAAATCAGTTTTCCTCCTGGAAATCTATTTATTCCAAGTTTCTAGCTAATAATGCATGAGTGTGTAGATGTCCATCCCTTTATCACAGTGTTATGGATTACTGATGTGATGTGTAGATTTAGGATAAGGACCTTACAATTATTTCTCGGAAGCACAGTCATGAAGTACAAACTAAAGTGAACATACTTCTGCTTCTGGGCTAGTAAAAATCTTAAACTGTAGTTTCCTACAGTATCTGAGAGAAGCCGTTTAGAGGAACTATGCATTTGATTAATCCTCTCGTAGCTCTGTAATAACTAAAGAGCTTTTATGCTGCTGATGGAATCCTTTACTTGATGTAAAAGACCAGGGATGTAGTAGGCACCTTCCTCAGTTAGTTATTACTATAAATTAAAATAACCATCTATCATGTGATCTGTCATAATCTGGAAGAGCACTTTGAATGCATTTCTGTAAAGGTACTATTTCCCTTTTGGAAGTTCAATTTGTGGCTTGGAGTGTGTAAAGTTAAATATCTAGATTACTAACTGGAGAATATAACAATGTGTAGAGATCTTGTATGCCTAATGAAAACAGCTGGCACATAGCTGTATGGTAAAAGTAATGTTTTTGAATCTGAGCTACTACTACAGCTTTACTGCTTCCAGTATTTAAAGCAACTTACTTGCAGTTAACTCAACTACCTGTACACTGTAGCAGCTTATGTACAGGTTCACAATATAAATCCACAGTGCTGCATTTTCTACTGTAACCCTGTCCGTAATATGTGTATTTCAGTTTTTTACAGATGTCATATTAAAGCTGTTTAACATTCAGTTTTTAAAACATTTAACTTATCTCTTTATTTCTTTGGTTATTTGGTTATATTTCAAGACCTCATTGTACTAGGCTCTCTGGAAGTTTAAAACAAAGTAACGTTCCCAGTCCCAAAAATGTGTCAGGTCTAAGAATCAGAGGACAGAACAGCTACATGCAGTAACTGTTGGGCAGGTAAAGACAGTGAAACAAAATTTATCAGCACTGAGGCTGAATGATAGGTAAAAATGGCCTAGCATATAATGTTCAATGAAATCTAGCTAAAATATTTATATTTTCCTGTAATTAATGCAACACTTGGACCATCACATAATTTGATTAACTTCTATTGTATTACTTCTGTCAATCTTTTATCTTGGTTAATGGCAGAAACTATTGTTCTGTTTTATGCAGAGCAATGAGGTCACTTAAGCTCAATAGGAACCGCAGTAATACAAATATTTAATCTGAGGTCAAATGAAGCATCATTGGTATAAGTTTTTTTCATTTGGCAATTTAAAAAAAATCACAGTTCTCTTCTTGTTTTGTGTAACTTTCATATTCCTCTGGTACTTAAGATGCTGTCTCTACTTAATACTTGGGACTTAGAAAAGTCTATTTTGAGAAGAGTCAGAAATTATAAATAGGCATTTAAACAGTGTTGGCATACACTTTTAATATTTCTTAGAGTTTATAATATTTTCTAAAGCTAGAAGAAGTAGGAGAAAACTCTGAAATCTGTTCTTCCTATATTCCTCATTAAGTTCTCATAGGGAATTTTTTTTCAAAACTATTTTTCTAGAGGTCATGAGAACTTTTTATTTTTTTAAAAAAATCTAGTAATTTAGGGAAGTTGATTTTTAGCTTCTCTTGCAGGACACAAACTTTATCTAAATTTTTTCCTCATCTTGTGCATATCACAAAATTGTGTGTTACTGCTTCCCTTCCACATTGATGATAACTTTTAAAATAGTTACGGAGGAAGGAGTTGGAGTTTACATGCTATAAAAACAGACTTCTTTGAAGTAAATGAATACTGGCATTAGACTCAAGCATCCTGAACTGACTTTGAGGTCAGATTCTGAAAAAAGCCTCTGTGAATGTGCGTTCGCCTACAGTGACACATTTAATTTACTGGAACTATGGAAAGACAGAGTAGTGCCCCATGTATGCAGAAGACTGTAGATTAGCCTTTTAAATTATAAACTTCGTGAAGTAGGTGTTTGATACTTTGACACTGCACTACTCCTAAGGATTTGATATATTTCCTTGCTTGCATACTTTGTGTTTCCCAGAATGATTTTGAAGACAAAGCAGGTGTGGAAACTCAGAATGGCATTACGCAGGGAGATAAGCTTAATGCCTTAAAAAGTCGGAGACGGCCATGTTCTGCTACAACTGGAGCTCTGAGGTAATTAATTTATTCTGAGGTAATTTGCAATTTTAAATTCAGTCTGTGCTATCAGATCTTTATGGCAAGTACAATCTTTATGCCTTGTTTAAGGCAGTGGTACTAGTTGTACCACCTTCTGTGGTGGAAACTTCTCTAGGTATGTATGTATTAGTTGCAGATTTGGTTTATGAATTCCTCCCCGCCCCCCGTCTCGCTGTTCAGGATATCTACTTATTATGTAGCAGTAAAAGAGAAAGTAAAAAAAAAAATCTCAAACCCTTCAAATTTACATCTATCTAGCATTTTAAAACTTAGGTCTCAAACAAAATATTCTTCAATGAAATTAGTTATTTTTCTATAATTACTTTTCTCTACTCCTTATATAAACTTTGAATTTTTCAGAACCAGTAAAAATGTGAAGTTTGAAAATAAACCTGGAGTACCTCTCTGTTATTTAACCTTAAATTAAAATAATGATTGTCAATAATTCTTAACTCTTGTTAGGCTTGTACTTTAAAGCCAGTATGAGACATGCAAGTATGTTTTGGGGGAGAGGAGAAGCTTTTTATCATTTGGTAAAGATTGCTGCTTTTGTTTCTTTAGGTTGCAAGACATGAAACTGCACACCAGGTCACTATCGCAACCTTTCAGGTATTAACTTTAAAATTATAGTTCTAACTGCATACCACTCAGGTCTTAAATTTTCAGTGTTTTGAATTATACTTCCACATCAATTGATTAGCAATTTCAGACTTCTGAGAAGTGGCAGGTAACAAACTTTTTTAAACACCTGTGGGGGGCGGGCAGGGAAATCTAATGGACGGAGGGCTACAGCTTTACTTTGGGGATACCTTGAATTCTTCTTAATAAATAATGAGCACATACAAGTAATTTCCTCAGTCACATTTTCTAATATCTGTGTTGTTATGCAACGAAGGATGACTAATTAACTCATAACCACTTTATCTCTGTAAAATTAAATACTTGTCTCAAAAGCCTAAATTAGCTACATATTGTCTGTGTATCACAATTTTTGTCCTGTGTGTTTCAGTAGATGAACTGGAGGTATTACTTAGTGGATACAATCAGTACTTTTTTTTCAGAAGAGGTACCAGATAAATATTTTTAGTTCCTTTTCATATTTTAATACAGGGTCCTCACTGTACTTTACTACATGCTTTGTTCAGAACTTTCTGTGGAGCCAATAGAACCAATAGTTTTTTCTCATCTTCTAAATGTTTGTTTCATTTATGACCTGTACTAAACTCAAATCAGTACGGACAGTGTCCCCCAAAAGAAAATAAAACATAGGGTAAAAATTTACTTAATTTTAAGAGTTACAGGAATGGCAGGATTGAGTCTTTTGGTTTTGTAACCATTGCATCTAAAATACAACATGTAAGACAAAAGATCTGTCATTATAAAGCATTAATACTGAAAAGAACACATTCTCTTCAGTCTTGTGACAACCTGGATTTTTGAGATGGATTACTCCAGATGTCTAACCTTGGAGATGTCTGTTTACTCTTTCTTAGTGTGGAATTAAAACTATTCCTGCTCAATGTCATTCCTTCTGTGCTTTTAGTTGGAGTCTTGTACCCAAGGTCTTTCATCCTTTACGAGCTGATCATGCTAATAGCCCCTGGTCTAAGGATGGAGAGAATTTCATACTACTGTGAGGCTATTTGTTTATTAGTTTTTAAAAAACTAATAAGGACAGCTATAATGCTAACATTTTTGAGTAGTCCAGTGTACCATACTTACAGCTCATTATCAAAATATGAAGAATTTGGTCATTAAGAGTCCCACCCTAGAAAGAGCTGTATGTTCTGTGCAACTTTGTAAAAATGTTCTTGCTGGCATTTGGAAATTATGTTCTTCTCATGAAAGCTACAGTGTTGGGTTTTTTCCCACTCATACTTGCTTTATAAGCACAAAAAGTATTATTTCTCAAATTTACAATATTTAAAATTTATAATCAAATTTACAATAAATTTGATACAAAATGGATACTTAGTCTTCACATATTATCAAGGTGAAAAGTAGCCTGTAACTGTATAATAGGGTGCAGCAGGGAAAAAACTTGGGAGTGGGATATTTGAAAAGTTTTTTTGAAAAAAATATTTGAAAACAGGCAAACTGTTGAGTTTTTGCTGGTGAGTTCTCAGTACTCAGACTCAAGAATTCCCACTTTTTAAAATACTAGTCTATGTATTGAAAGACTGTATGTGTTTGTATATTTCAATTATAAAAATCTTGCTTCTCACTAAAACTCTGCACTCCTTTTAGACTGAATACTTCAGGTAGCACAGAAGGATCCATGTCTCCTCTGAAGGCCTCCAAAGTGATGGCAGTTAATTCACCATCTGCAGAAAGAATAAGCAGAATTCCCACATCCTCAGGCTCGAACATTAAAAGGTTTTTTTCTTCTTCTCATTTTGGTACAAATACTTACTATATACTACAGTGGTTTTCAGCACATATGCAGTCTATGAAGCGCTTGCAGTTCTTGGTTGTAAGAAGGCTCAAATTTACTTACAAAGTGATTTGCTGTTCCACTAGCCAAACTTTAGTTGCCTGCAGATATAAAAAAACCAAACAAAAACCAAAACCTATAGTACTGGTACGAGGGTTTTGGTGGCATTATATCAAGTCAGAAACAGTATTACGTTGCTCAGGTTTTGGTTTTGTTTTGTTTTTTTTTACTCATCTGAGTTTATAGAAGTTTTGCAAGTATTCCCACAAGTCTTTATACTATTAATCTCAGAAAAATACTGGGTGGTAATTAGTATGATTTTTATGAACCCTTGATTTATTGCTATTTAATTCTATTATTACTATTGTACTAAGTAATTATGGATGTTAAATGAAATTTAGAATGATTGATGCATTTTTAATAACTTCTGGGCACAAATATTTACTTGAAGAAAATAACTAACTTAAAAACATATTTCAGGACACCCTATTTTTATTCTCAAATTTTATCGTATTACTTCTTGGTTACCTGAAGACTTGTATCACATTACTAATTTCAAGAAACAGAAGAGGAGTTCTTAAACTATTACATGTACAGAAAGTACTTCAGTGTAGATCAGCCACTGCCTAAACCTTTTAACACAATCTCCTGCACATGCATATGGTTTGATAGAAGTGAAAGCTGGCCATGGTAGTGCTTGAATAAACAAAGTTTGGGAACTGCTGACAAAGAATTCTGGTTTTCATTATTTGAGAGCTAGAAGATGAACCTGTGTGCAAACACAAATTATTTCAGAAAGGTCTATGTTATTCACCTAATGTCTTCTGAATTGTCTGTTATTTTTTTGTATATATCTGTACATACCTTGTGTGTATTTTTTTTCCCTGCATGTGTTTTCCATTCAGCGTTTCCATAAACTCCAGGCTAGCCAGTTCTCTAGGGAACCTGTATGCTGCTTCAGATGATGATGAGACCAAAATGACATCATCGTCCTCTAGGACAGGTTTTTCTGTAAGCCATATCTCCAGCCACTTGAATGGCAGCTTGCAGCTGTCTCACAGAAATAACCATGAACTGAACAACAACTTGTACAACAGAAACAGCAGTAGTGGCAACAACCTGAGCAGCCAAACCAGTTTTCACAGCACCGTGACAGATGAATATGCATCAGCCTTCCTTTATGGGCCTTACAACTCCTCCAGCACGATACCAGACTCAATCAATTCCTGTAAGTTCATAGTCACAACAGCACTTTCAGGCATCTGACTGATGCTTATCTTCCTTGCTTCTGTGAGCAAAGCTGTTGCAAAAAAACCTTAATCCAGCATAATTCTCTGACTTCCTTTAATGTTTCTGAACAGCACCTTTGTCTGTTACCTTTTTAAGTGATTATCATTTCAGCTGCTTTTTTTCCATCTCTTTCAAGCACCTAGATCATGGAGGCTTCATGAAAATAAATCACTCCTGAACTTAAGCTAACACCTTTTCTGATATCTTTTTTATGGACCTTCTTACCCTTTAGATTTTTTTTTTATTTCAAATTATCCATAGCATAGTTTATAAGTTTATTATGTATCTTAATCTTCACGCAGTAACAGATTTAAAGAGGCCTATGTACATATCATACTAAATGGAAGGTACAACATTCTTAAAGACAGGGCTTATTTGAAAGTTGAGTCCACTTGACTTGAAACCTAGTCCTTTTCTAACACCAAATGTGAGAAGTATTTTAGAGCAAGATATTTCTGATGGTCTCAGCATTTTAGCTTTCATTCCTCAACAACTTAGCTGCATTGGGCTTATGTTGTGCCCTTTTTCTGTGTGAAGAGTCTGTATAAAGAGGATGCATGGATAAATTAATGGAACTTAAAAGTGATTCTATACAAAATGCACAGAAACTTCAGTTATGAAATCAGAAACAACTTCAGCTATTTTAGGGGAAAAAACAAACATTTACTACTAGAAAACTAAAAAAAAATTTAAACTATCTGCTTTCCAAAGATTTAATATCCTACTAATTATATAAATTAGTGCAGTGTTTCTAGTAGAATACATTGCCTACAATTAATTGAACCTGTCAGCCTCTGTCTAGTAGTACTGACAGTTCCAATTTTTATTTTTTTAGCTGCTGGCAATAAAATTACCTTCATATAAAATTAACTTCAGAATATTACACCTTTCTTTTCTGTTTCCTTACCACTGATAAATTCTTTCAGTATAAAGTTTTAGTGTTATACCTGCTACTGGTTTTTTGAGTGTGGCAAGTCCCCTGTCTTAAAAGAACTAATAACACATGTTGTACGTAACTAGGATGTCAGCTGAAAAGATCATTTATGGGTTGTGTTCTCTTTTTCCTGAAAAAGTGGGGGATCTAACTCTCTTGTTAATAGCTCAGTTGTGGCACCACTTACAGTTCAGAAGCCACATGTTTATAGCTTGGGAGTATGAATTGCACTTTCTGAGGATGGATGACAGTAGGAAATAAATTCTCATTGTTCCATTGTGGAATTAAATGGCACGTGTGCCTGAAACCTAACTAGTATACAAAGTACATTGAAAATTAAGTTAGTTGAGGGAATTTGATTCTGTATTCCCTTAAATTCAATGGATACTTTCACTGGAAAAGGAGTAGAGTTACTGTGCTAGGATGTGCTTGACCTAAAGCAACTCTTTAAAGTACTTGATGTATTCAGACTCCTTGTTTGAAAGTACATTTAGCTTCTTATCCACTACAACTTATCTGGAAATAAATGATAATATTCTATGATCTTAGGATCACTGAGTGTTCTGCATTGAGTTTAAATTTGAGTTTAAAGTTTACTTTAAACATCCGCAGTAACTTATTTGCGAGGGACTTCTTGAATATTGCCACATCCTTTCAGTTTTTTGAAGTTGTTTTACCCTTTTAATTTGGCTGTGTTTTTACCTGCTACATGGGATTGAGGTAAACTATATATAATGGAGATTTTTCTCAAGTTGGATATAGAAACCATCCCAGTTTTCTTATGATTAAACCAGTTCTAGAACAAGAGAACTGTTTTAGTTTGACTAATTTGGTTTAATTCCTCCAGGTGTAGAGATGAGGAGAGAGGTAAAAAGCTGTACAGCAAGCTGAGGATAATTGTTTTAAGACACATCCAGGAGTCTTTCATTTGTTCAGGAATTTCATTTCATTTGTTCTGGAAAGTCAGCCTTTTTAGGTGTTTCCAGTCTTTTATTCAACATGCTTACAGAAGTTGAGTCCTCAGGAGGACTGACAGAGGCTCCAGTTGAATATACTGGAAACAAAGTCAGTACACCAGCAATGGCAGAGAGCAATCACTCACCTGACTAACTAAGTGGTAAAGTGTCTGATTTTTTTGTTTGTTTGTTTCTTACCTTCAATATTGTCTCGTATTTAATGTATTTGAACAATAATTCTTTGGAAGGTCAACCCATTCCCATTCCTTTGTATTGTACCTTCTGTAAATGATATGCTGCCAGCAGCAATTCTTAAGAGTTTTGTTCCATATTCTAGTTACAGCTGCATATTATGCATAAGTATGTAAACCTACATGCAGAGCCCTAAGGGGAAGAAATACCTTATTGGTAAAGAGGGAAACGAACCTTTGTTCTCTTGCACTAAAACTATTAAGTGACTTAAAACAGTGATTTAAATGAAATATGTTAGGCATAGTATAAAGTTTTAGGTTGAATGGGAAACATTTTTGCAGGAAAAGTAGCTTTCTAGAATGCACATTTCTCCTGCTTTAAGAACATTTTAATCTTCCTCCTATCTATCTTAATGACTTAGTAATGCATGGAAGGATGTAAGGGTGTAACCTCTGAACAATTCTTGGCTTTATATCGTTTGCTGATGAGGAGTAGAGGTTATACACAGTCAAATATAGCAAGATCTTTAAATGAGATGCTATATCCAGTCTTCTCTGGAAGAGTGAGGTGAGACAAAAAAGATTTTATGTAATGTGATGGCAGAAGCAGCATTTCTTAGACTTTGCATGGCATGATTCTTCCTATGTGGCAAAATACAAGTTTCTGACTTAACTGTGAAGTAATCTTACTTCAATATAATAATGGTTAAACTGCTTTCCTGCTTGGAAGATGTTTTTCAAACTTGTCCTGAATGTTGCATGTATACTGTATGGCCCTGTGCATCTGTCACAATCACAGTCGAGTGCACTAAATTGTTACCCATTTTATGCACAATTGACTGACTTGAGTGCAGTTACTGTGATGTCACAGCGTTAAAGACGAGTAGATTATCTGATCATTTAATCTCTGAATGCTTTTGGTCTGGTAGTGAGCCTCTGACTTATTGGCTAATACAGATCCATCTTGATGGTGGTTTATTTTGAAGACAATATAATTTTTCTTGATAATTAGTCCCACTGGTTGAATACAGTCATGCTTAAAACCATTTCACTTTTAATCTGAAATTTGCTGTATATCTTTATTATATCACTGTTATAGTCCTTTATTACCTTATTTTCTTGTCATGAAGATATTTCATGCTAGTTACCTCAACCTGATTGTCTTTTGATAAGCTAAGTTGGCTCAAAGATCCTTTTGGAAAGTGTTCAAATCCTTTACAGTTTTTGAAAATCCCTTTTCAAGAAATAGATGCAGCACTCTAACATTCATCTTTCAGGTCCAGGAAGCTGCTACTCGGTGCTGTCCTGCCTATAAATCCATAGCTTGTGTTACCTTCTTGAACTGTAGTGCATTGGGAGTTCATGGGGAGAAAAAAAGAAAAAGAGTTCTTGCCATCCAAGATAGTGACTTGTGTTTTAGTTCAATGTCCTGCATTCCCTGTTTTTTTAATGTGGAACTCTGTGGAAAAGCATTGTCCTTTTTTTTTTTTTTTTTTTTTTTTTTTCCCTTTCCTTTCCCCCTTCCCTCTTCTTAATAGGACCAATTAACCAACCAAGGAAGACTTCAACCACTGACATCCAGCTATTTTGCTTTTGGTGATATTCATCAGTGGTCTTAAGCTCATGAGTAAAATATGGAGCAGCATCAAGCCTTAATACCAGTTCTGGCAGAATTCTGTTAACAAAAGAATTCTGTTTAATGATTTCCACTTCACTGCTTTAAATGCTGAAATTGCTTGGAAGTCTTGACAGCCAAACCTTAGTCTTGTTGCAGTGTTTGTATTATGTTGCACTTTTTTCTAATTGGAGCACATCAGATAATGTCCCTAACAGAGGTCTATTACATATACTGGTTAGTTATGTTTATTCATTTAACTTATCTCATCAAAGAACTCTTGAATGATATGAATTATATTCCTCTTCTTTTTATTAGCAGAATCTCACTTACCTGAGTTAGATATCAAGCTAACCATCTGTAACTGTATAAGTACTCTATTTTAGAAAATCAGCTTATCAATCTTATTTCTCTTTCTAAGTTTAACTATCAACATGAGTGGTGCAGGAGCATTTTACAATGGTTAAGACAGTAAATTTTCAGTTCTAATTAATGTTCCTTAATCTCATTAGCGAGAAAATTGGGAACTTCATTTTTATGCAATGCAAGTACATCTTCCCCCTGCCCAGTATGGAAGAGCAAATTATTCAATACTCTTTTTTTTTTTTTTCTCCCTGTTTCATAATGAAACATTTCTAAAAAATTATTAATACTGTTGTTCCATATTCCATTTAAAACAAACAAAAAATAACCATGACTATGACTTCCTGGTTTTTGTCAGCCATATATTTTTTCCTAATGGGTTTTCTCCTTCATCAGTGTAAACTTGTAATCCACTTCCTTTTTATTGTGTTTATGCTGTTGTATGCTGATGAACTAGAAGAAAAGCTTGATTTTCATAGAATAGACAACTTGCCATTCTACCCAAATAGAATAAATATTTTATTTCCAAATTTTACATATCGATGTTTTCATTAAACAAAATCTCTTGCAATTATAATTTGCAGAAATATTTTTACTGAGTATAATCACATTTAAGGTACCACAATAAGATTTTTACTTTGTTCTTACAATAGTTATAAATCCAAATATCACTCTGTAGCATGTACTTTTATTGAGGAGTATGTAACTGGGTAGTCTTAAGATGAGTCACCTTTTGCTTCTATAGCTAGTCATGGAAACTGGCAAGATGGAAAAATTTCAAAAAATTGATAAGTGTAGCAGTATTTTAAAATTCATATACGTGATCTTTATACTTGTAGAATAGTTTTTCTTAATAAGAACTTAGCATTAATTAATATAGGACAGCCTTTGCAAAAAGAGAGACAAACACTAGTGCATCTTACTGATCTGTAAATTTAGCAGACTCAAAGGATCACTTCAAGTGTGTATGCATTTTCTATTAATATATCCTAATTTATTTTAGTAGAACCTGTGTATTCACGGTAATTCTTGCCTGCTGCAACACTTCTGCTGCAACAATGTTTTGGGAGCATTGACAAACAATTCAAAAACTTAAATTAAATTACTTTTTGCAATTATCTGGGAAAAGTGCATGTTCAAGTCCTAACAAATAGCCCTAAATGCTATAGGGTTGTTCCCTCTTAAAAGTTAACTCAGAGCTGACTTGGTCCTGAAGTTGAATGCATGCGAATGTGGTTCTAGTGCCTAGATGGATATGTGGCTTATTTTTTCTTCCAGGAGGCTTTCCGTGCCACCTGTTGAAGAAGAAAGCTGACAGTGATCTAAGCAGTTGCTTCAGCATGAAGTTTATTAGATATCATTAACTGTAGTGAAGCTATCTAATTCTTAATTCTTTGTTTAAATGTCTGATACTTAGGTAAAAAATGCCAAGCTTGACACTGCATAGGACCACTGCAGGAGTACACATTGAGAATTCTAGTCAACTGATTTTATATTCTCATCACTGCAATTCAGCAGTCAATTTTCTTTGGTTTTTTCCTTCTATTTTTACCTCTATTTTAATTAAGATTTTGTTAAATACCAGCATATGACTTGTAAAGGTGGATTGGGGCTTTTTGTTTTCAATAAAGCTTTCAGAATCACAGGCCATACTTCGAGTCACTGCAAATAGGAGGTAGGGATGTAAATTTTAAAATAGAAAACTCCTCAAAAGATTTAAAAAAAAAAAAAAAAGAGAGAGGAAAAAAATCACAATTACAGGCTTTGAAATATTACAGTCAGTCTCTTTGGACAACATGAAGAGATTTAAAAGCACAAATGACTTAACTGCAAAAGAGCAAAAAACCCAAAAACAAACCAAACAACCCTGCCCAGCTATAATTTAATTTTTGAGACTCAAAAATTAGTCTGTATATTTTACAACAGCTCAGTTGTCATGGCTATCACCATGTTTTTAGCAATAACTTTATGGGAAGTCACATCAATTAATCTGGAAAAAATGCTGCTTAGATTTAATTCTTCCCTGTAATCAGAAAAGGCTTTGAAACATTAGGAAGAAATCATTGCTATGTGAAATAGAGCTATGGTGAGGGTGGCAGTACACTGAAAAACATACTTCTTAATTTGAAAATAAATAAAATAAATCCTGCCTACCCATCTGTAATGAAAATTAATAAAACATGCTATCTTGTTTCCAAGCAATCTGTGCTGCATGGATATTTGTTCTTTTTTATATGTTGCTATTAATTTTTTTCCATATTTTTGTAACTTGGATTCCTAACAATTTTAGTTTCAACTTCAGAATCTTTAATTTCTGGTTTGTTTGTTTGTTTATTTAAATTATGATGTAGAATTCCTGGTTACTACTGTCTGCTAAGTAAAGGGCTGCTGTTACAGTTCTTTGTCAGCTAATGCTAGCTGTTCCCAATATCACCAAAAGTGTACAGTGCTTTCTGGTCATCTTTCATCTGTGCAAGCTTAAAGTAATCTATTACTGTACAACATATGAGAGTATACAATTAAACGTCATATATTTTTTAATGTTTGTTAATTAACTTTACTTAGAAATCAGTTTTGAAGGATCCATTTCAAATACTGCTCTAAGTGTAACCATCTTTCTGACTGTTAAAATACACATCTGAAAATGAGAAAGCTTTGAGGATCATTAAGAGAGCAGAAGTTTCAAGTGCTCATTAATGAGGGGCTATTCCTTCTGCTTCACTCTTACACGTATAATAAATGCTCTCACCAAAGCTAATAATCCAGAATGATTATTAGAGAACAGAGTGGGGAAAAATAAGCTTCTACGATTATGTATTCCATGGTGATTCTGAGCCTATAATGCAAAAATACCTGTTACATGTTTAGTTTTATGGTAAAGTATTTTCTATTAAATTATACCCTTCTTGTTGAATCCATTCAGTACTAAAAACAGACCCTTTTTAGTCAGTGGTATTCAAATCTTTATATGCTGACACCCCTTCTTTTTCAACCTAGGAAAGAATATCCAGATGGTCTCAGATTTTCAAGATGTGAAAATGCATTTAAAAGAAAACTTTGGAAATATACACTGAGACTTAAGATACAGAAAAAAAGTGGGCTTGTGATATTAGAGCTCTAAAGGTTTACATATCTATTATGCACTTCTATTAATAGTTTTCACTATGGATGCCAAAGAGCATTTCTATAGTGACTAGTTAGGAAGAGTGGGAAAATGGAAGAGAAGACTCCAAGGTTCTAAGCTTTCTTGGGATTCATGTTGTTCTACAGTAGTTCTCTAATTCTGATGAATTGATGCAGTTTTAAAATATGGTTTGGGTTTTTTACTTGGTATTTATTTATAAACATACTAGTACAGTGAAGAGCTCTCTCAGATAAGACTTTTTATTCGTCAGAATGACTTCCTGAACACATCTGTATAGGAGGTAATAAAATGTTTGGATGCTGTCTAAATTGATTAATCACTTTATCATAAAACCTTGAGACTTCAATAAAATGAGAAATGTAAATAAATACAGTAGACCAGGTTGTGCTTTCCTCTTAATTAATACTGACTGCTTGCTAATCCAGATGAACCATTTGCAGTGCTTCATTTTCATCTGATTTTAGTAATCATAAATTTATTCATGTACATAATTGTGCTGCTGTAGCTTTTTTTCTCAGTAATTAGCTACACCGTATATGTTTCCTATGTCATTACCTGAATCAACATCTAAAGTGTGCTGTATTTTTTACAGTAGCACTTTGAATCTCATTCAGGATAAATGGAAACAATTCAATTATAATAACTGCAATTGTATGTTTTCCCAACACGCTTGTAAGGTATTGTTTTAAGGTGGTGTTTTAAAGGACTTGTAACACTTTCTTCAAGAATCTCTAGAATTTGGTTTGGAAAAGTAAGTGTAGATACAGGAAGGTTGGACTTTACTGTATGTAGTTTTTGAGTTTCTTCTATGTTATTTTGTTTACCTATGCAGAGATTCAGATACCCCTCCTACTCTGTTTTTCTCCTTCCTGTCCCTCCTCTACTCCTTAAGCGCAAAATGCACATTATACGCAAATATAACCTCCCCAGTGAGTTTTAATCACTTTTTCTTCTCTGCACAGTCCCTTCAGTCTGAGTATGTTCAGTACTAAAGTCTTGCTGCTTTGGTGAAACCTGTTGACCTCAAAATCAAAGAACTTAAGGAAGGAAGCTGCTCGCTCAGAGGAGGAATCTTCAATACAAGACATATTAAAACCTTAACACCAACAGGAGACTTCTTAACAGGCAGAAATTTCTTGTTAATGACTACTGCAGATGCACTGATGTTGAATTTATGGAAATTATTACCCCATGTTATATACAGATTTAAATTTTTAATGTTGAGACAACTTGAATATATTTCTAATGAGTTTTATTAAGACATTTATTAACTTGTGTACAGTGTTAAAATATGTATTGAGAGAGTATTTTGGTAAGCAATATATATATAAAAATTATGTAAAAATTAGAATATATTTTAATTTAGTGTTCACTTTGCTACAAAAATGTGTATTTTAAAGAATTTTTACATGTTTATCAAAGATATGAAAATCTTTCTATGAACAAGATGTTTTTCTTGTTTTATGGGTCCATCATTATTGCTTAAAGCCCAATGTAATTACTTTCTCACTAATTGGTCTTCTGGTAACTTAATGGAAGTCTAACTAGTGAGAAACTAGTTATTACACTATCAACTGAAAGCACTTGATACATAGTCTGCTTTCCACTTTCAGCTGCTAATGTTTCATAAGGAAACACTATGAAAGAAAAATAAAGGGAAAATATTTGTTGAGATGTAATGTAACTTACATCTTCCACTGCAAAGAGGAAGTAATTTATCTGATGATTCAATTGTACAATTAACACTTTCTTTCAATTTGTCTTAAAGGAATGTTTTAACTTTTTAACGTAGAATGTTACATTTTGCTATGCAATATATACTGCAAAAATGAAGGCAGACCAAATTTAAGTTGGTAAGAATGTGCATGTACAATGAATTTGGCAGTGCTGCATACTTACATGTTTTTAACCTACAGTTGGCAGTATGTGTACAGTTTCATTAGCAAAGCACACTAAATGTTGGAAGTATATTAAATTTTCACTTACCAACTGGACACTTCATAAACCTTTTAATTTGAAAACTATTGTTAAAACATACAGCTAATGTAACCTCCTGTATTACAGTATTTTTGTCAGTAAAGATGCTCTTTAAGGTATAGTTTAATCAGGTGTAATGAAGTGGTGTTATAGTGAAGTACTAGAGATCACGTGTAAAATTATTAGAACTCCACAAGTGCATAGTAAGCAAAAAAAATGTAAGCAGCTATGAGGACTTGATTTGCTACTAATTTAGAAGACAAAAACAAAACAGATTTGTTACCTATGAGTTTTTCTGATATCTATGGAAACTTGAAAATAAAACTTGGTTGAATTGTCAGTCTTTGTTCCTGAAGACCTGTGAATGCCCTGCATTTGCTTTACAACTGAAGTTAAGTGCCACATTATTTTTTTTAAAAAGATCAGATCACAAACTGCTATGGAAAGTTGTACTGAAAGTGTTAATAAGCAATACTGAGAGCAGCTATATAAATCACTGAATAAAATTTACATGCAAATACTGTACTTTTTTCACAACTGTGTATATGTAACATATACACACACAAAGTAGCATATGTGTGTGCATATATATACAATATACTGTATATGAATTATAGATTAATGTTAAGGTAATTCTACCTCTTATAAAGGATTTTGTCATGTACTTTGTTATAAATAGTTTTCCTTAATAAAATATTGTTTCATTTTGAAATGGAGAGAGAGAGAGATACATACAGCTAATTGATAATAAAATGCCTATATCAGCCAGCTTCCTTGTTTCTTGGCTTTTCTAACTTAGATATTTTGATGTAAACTAATATGATTAGATCTCTAATTGAAGAGTAGCTCTCCAAAGTCACCTTCTTTCTTCTAAAGTATGTAGTGTATTTATAAATAAGATGATGTTGTAAAAAGACATTAGTATGGTAGGTATCTCTTGTAACTGATCTCTCTAGCTAACCTTCTTGTATTTGCTTTTTATAACATCAAGTATTAATCAACATGTTGGTATTATGATGTAAAGGTGGTATTTCAAAATACCATAATTTAAAAGATGTGTCTGAATTGAGGAAACTTTTTTTTTCCTGGACAAGGACCCTTGTTAAAGGTGTAATACACCTTGTCTTGCATGTGCAACAGGTTTCTTAGTCTCACTAACAGCACAGTCTTTGTCCATAAGAACCTAAAAGATCATGCTTTCATTTAGCTTTTTATCCTTCCCTCAATTAAAAACTAGTCACAAATGGCTCTAACATTGTTTAACTCTGCTGCTGATTTTCAGCAAATTTGTTGTGTTGCATGATTATTTATCCACAGTGCTTAATATTCCTGTCAGATAAATCTGTACTGCAATAGATGTTGTGGACAGTATATAACTGTTATACAGCCACCCTAAAGGAATGGCAAAGCCAGGAATAGAGCAGATGGTTTAGAAATTGCCCAAATTCTAGTGACAGTCTAATCTAAAAACACAATAAAAGGCTTCTGCCATTACATTCAATTAATGGATGGTGATTTGGATGTGTAGAGTAAATATAAAGGAAGAACAGCTAATTAAAAAGTTTCTAATATGTAGGATTCAACCTCTCCGTTAGCCTTTTTCTAGACTTAACTTCTTTTGATTTCTTATATGAAATAGGTAAATGCCAGCTAATATACAATATATTTTTTGTTCTTAAAAATGAATGGTAAATATAGCTACTATTCTGTACCAATCAGCTTCTTAACAACAACAAAAAATTTGGGGACAGTGAAAGGTCAGGGAGGTCTTTAGAACCTTGTAGCTTTTAAGAAATGCCCTGAAATTTGTTTCATAATCTCTGTTCGCTTATCCTTGAACTTTACCATTTCTCTTGTTTCATATATAAATATATCTTGTTCTGGGAGAACAAGCGGTAGCACATGATTTCTTTAAAAAGAGGTTTGATAAACATGTAAGGATGGGCCTATGATTCTGTGGCTAATGCCTTATGAAACTCTTAATCATCTCTTTAAAGTATGCTTTATGAAGGTTTTTGGTTAGGGAGATATTTCTTGTTACAGATTTAGAGAATATTTTTCAGTTGCAGTACTGCAGAAAGAGGAGGATTTTAGTTTCTATAATAACTATTCTCTACTGACAGCTAAACAATGAAAGGCCTCAAAAGGTTTGACACTTGATTAGATCTACACTGTAAAGTGCAGCAGGCAAAAAAAATGGTAATTAAGGGCCTGATCAAGTAAATCACTCAGGTATGTTTTTAAGCACATGAGCAATCTAATTAATTAAAAAAGAGCACAGATATTCGTGTTTGTAACAAATCCACATTTGGATCAATAGTCCTGTCAATTGCAAACATGAGCCTTTCTGTCAAATAAAAATGTGCTGTATTGCAACAAAACAATCCATTATACCACACACTAACTTCATTATCTTAAAGAATGTAAATTGTAACTCTAATTACCTCCTAATATATTATTTTGGTATTGTTACTTGTTAGCATTGTGAGTTTAACAATATGTAAATTTTACGTTTTCCTTCCCAAAAGATATCTTTGGCCAATATACAGATCATACCTTATGAGCTGAGATTGCTTACTTCTGTAGCCTGCATATAACTCACCTGCAAAAACTGCTTTTTTCCTAAAGCCACCACAAAAATAATCAGCATTCCTTTTCCGGAAAGCTTTTGAGAGGAAATGCAAGTTCTTTTATTCAGTTTCTTACTAAATCTTGTCCAGGGTAAGGACAGTTAACATTTTGTCCCTGTTTGAGTAAAGTACTATAGAGTTACTGGGAGAATCCCACTACTAGCTCTCCTCCAGTTGGGAAGGGACTGTTAAGCCCTACTCTTCAACCAGCTTTTAGTCTGCCTAAGAACCTGTCATTCACTTTTGCAGGAAATTGTGCTCTGAATGAATTTTGGTGTGAGACTGTTTCAAATGCTGTGCTGATTCTGTTTTATCTGTGTACTTACTGACACCTGCGTTCACCTCTGGCAGGTTAGCGATGCAGGATTTCCTGCGGCCTGAGACAGGCTGAGTTTTATGAAGAAATGTAGAATATTTAGACTGAGGACCAGCTTTCTCAAATAAGTACTGTCTTACCAAGGATCTGTGTACCTATTGTGTTTGAAAGATTTAATTTGAAAAGTATATTGTTATAGACCAGTTCTAGAATTAAGCTTGCAGAAGCATGGTGTGCTTTCTCTTAACAAAAATAAGACCAGAAAAAATCAGTTTAAGTATCTAGCAGAGCAGTTTCTACAGTAAATGGACTGTATTTCAGACAGAAGTGACCGATACTGGTTTGAAAGCTTACTGCAAATGAAAGTTGTGTAAATGGGTTAGAACCAGGAAACTGGTAAGGCAAAGAGAAAAGAGTGAGACTGTGTAGCTGCAGTATTTCTGGAGCATGATAGGGTTTGGTGTTTTTTTTTTTCTTCTTGATTTAACAAATTGAAAATCTGCTGAATAATTCATGAAGAGTGGAAGGGCTGAATCTTCCTGGAATGATATACAGTGTACGTACTGTGGCACAGGAGAAACTGCAAAGCTTTGTATCAGTTGCTGCCGTTTCTGCTGCTGATTGCAAGGTGCTGCTGCTTTTGGCATTTTCACAGCTACAGAATCCTCAGTTGTGCTCTGGTCTGCGAACAGCCATCTGCTCCCTATGGACCCACCTTCGCTAGCTACAATCTGTGGGATCTCTTGCTGTCTACCTGCCTTGGACACTGCTGTTCTCTGGATCGTTACTGCAAACTGTGTTTTCTTGCAGCTTCTTGTATGACTGAAACCTGCCTTAGTCCCTCAGCTGCACATCCTCCCTTGTGCTTGGTGGGGGACTCCTGCAGCAGGATCTTCTGACCCAGACAAGGATGGGATTTACAGGGAGAAGTCAAAACTGAGCTGCATTCAGCGAGATGCCCAACGCCTCTTCCTGGAGTGCTAGCTCGCCTTTGCTGCTGCTCTGGGAGGACTCCTCCGGGACCCGCATCTTCCTGTCGCTGCTCTATGCAGTCTTAGCTATCTCAGGGACTTTATCCAATGTGATGGTCATCTATTTAGTCTTCTCCTTCAAGAAGCTGCAGACTACCAGCAATGCCTTCATTGTGAACGGCTGCGCGGCGGACCTAAGCGTGTGCGCCCTGTGGATGCCCCAGGAGGCTGTGCTGGGGCTGCTGCCTCTCAACTCCTCCTCCCTTCGCTCGGCGGAGTACCGGCTGCTCCGAGGGGGGCTCCTCGGCCTCGGCCTCACCGTCTCCCTGGCCTCTCACCTGCTAGTGGCCTTCAACAGGTACGTGCTCATCACCAAGCTGCCCAGCGTGTACCAGGCCCTCTACCAGCGGAGGCACACGGGCTGCATGATCGGGCTCTCCTGGGCCCTCGCCCTGCTCCTGGTTCCGCTGCTGCCCGGGCTCTGGAGCCCGGGCTCTGCCCAGCAGCCGCCCCCGCGGCAGACGGACGGCAGCCCTCGCTACACCGCCCTGCTCCTCGCCCTGGCCGTGCTGGGCCAGACCGCGCTGCTGCTCCACTGCTACCTCGGCATCGTGCGGCGGGTGCGGGGCAGCGCCAAGCGGGTCAGCGTCCTCAACTTCCACCTCCTCCACCAGCTGCCCTTCCCCGCCGCCCCGCCGCCGCCCCGCCGCGCCCAGCGCCGCCTCAGCAGCGTCTCCGTCCTGCTGCTCTGCTGCGTCTTCCTCCTGGGCACCCAGCCCCTGGTGTGGGTGAGCCTCCTGGGCTTCTTCCTGCGGCCGGCGCCGCCGGCGCTGCAGGCCGCCAGCTGGCTGCTGCTCTGCTCCCTCTCGGCCCTCAACCCCCTGCTCTACACGTGGCGCAGCGAGGAGTTCCGCCGGGCGGCCCGCTCCGTCCTGCCCCGCGGCGAGGGCCCCGCCGCCGCCCCGCGCCCCGCCGCTGACGCCGGCCCCGCCGCCGCCGCCCCGCCCTGCCCGCAGCTGCCGCGGCGCCGGGGGACGGCGGGCAGCGCCAGCGCCGCCGCCGCGCCGCGCTGAGGGGCCGCGGGGGAGGGCGAGGGCCCCCGGGCGGCCCGCGGCCCCCCGCCCCGCCGCCTGGCGGCGCCCGCGGGCCCGTCCCGCGCCGGGCGGGAACAGCCGCGTCCCCTCAGGCCCCTCCCCGCCGGCGGTCACCTCACGTCGGGGAGCCGAGCCGAGCCGCCCGCCCCCTCCCTCGCGAGGCCCGGTCCCCTTGCTCCTGCCGCCCCGGCCCCCTCCCTGGTGGCGCTCCTTCCTGTACACATTCTCCTGTTGCTCCTTTCTGACGCCGCGCGCTTCTTCTCCGCTCCCTCTTTCACCGCGCTGACGGGCAGCCCGAGGCTCCGGCTGCTTTTCCGGGGCAGCGGGCCGGGCGCTAGGGTGGGGGGCTCGTGCCCGCCCGCAGCGCGGCCCTCGTCGCCCCCTCAGCTCCGCTCCGGCTCACGGCAGCTGCCCGCCCCCGGGTGTCGGCCAGGACTCAGCCAAAAGCGGTGGATTTAGAAATCTGGGATAACTGGTAAATATGGCAACGTACGTAACTGTTGTCATGCTTTAAAGATTTCAGTGTGAGACAGGCACCTAGACAGCTTTTTCTGAGACTTACTGCAAGTTTGTTTTTATAAAATCCATGTAATCCTTCCAGCATTTGAAGTAATTCTTTGAAGTGAGCTCCCTGAACACAAGGTTCCCTTGTGAAGAACTGGTGAGTGTCTCATTACATGCACACACCAAAAAATAAATCCACCAGGAACTGCTTCCTTTCCCCTGGGTTACCTAATCTCTGTGCTCCATGCAAGGCCCTCCTTCAGCCTTCCCCAGCAAACTTCCAGATGATGATGTCTGTGGAAACTGTTAAAAACTAAAACACATACACCTTTGTGGTGATCTGGTTTGGGTATTTTATTTTGAAAGCTCTTTATATAAGGCCTGTTTTGACAAAGGCCTCTGCTTATGGTAATGCACTTCATAAAATACAATGCAATATGGAGGCCAGTGTCACCCATCTAACCTTGTCATCTGTTCAGTTGCCAGTTTATTGTGTTTCTATTAAATACGGTATTGCTGAAGTGCGTTTTTACAGCCTCTGCTAAATATAAAATGACAGATTCTGTGTGGCATTTGGAAAGGCAACAGCTCCTCGCACTGGGGGTGGCGAGGGAAACAAACTGCGGTGGTGAGTGCTGCAGCCTCATTCCTCCCAAGAATGGACCTAAAATCCTGGTGTTTCCTTCTCTGTTGCTTGACCACCTCCTCCTCCTTTTCCAACACAGTTGCTGATGTTATTGTGGTGATGATACTTAGCGCTCTGTTTGCCTTTTGGCACAAAAGGCTGGAAGAAGGTAGTTCTTTTCTGAATCCATGGGCATCCGTGAGCAGTATCACCTAAATTGTGCTATCTTGAGAAGAAGAACGGACACATGGGAACATAGGAAATTTCTTCACAAGAGTTTGTTGCATTGGGTGACAGATGCTAATACAAGCTTGGCAGCTCTCATGAGGATGTTTGAATGATGGGACAATAACAAGGAAGAGACAAGCGTGATGGGTATAACATAAAAGGCCCTATGGCCATATTTTATAATGCTCCACACTTTGCTTGCCTTACCTGATGGGGTTTGAGTTTCAACAGAAATTGCTTTAAAAGGAAGGGAAGAATTTCACTATTTCCCAAGTCTAAGACCTGTTAGGCATCAGTGATACAATGATGTATCTAAAATACCCATACCAATATTTTATTTTTCTAAATAAAAAAATTCACCATCATCACAGAAAAGATTCTTCTTGAGGTCAGGATTTGACAAAGACAAGGAACCAAGGCCTTAAAAGGAAAAAAAAATTATCTTCACATCCTGAAAATGTATCAACATGAAAACAGCTTTAGCCACTTGCAAGGACCTGTGGATAAGTAAGAGAAGTCTCCTAGAGTCTGAGGCTTACAGAGAGCTTCTTCCTCTGTCTTGGAGACAGTGTGAGAGACCGAGTGTGCCACTGAGTGACAGCATCAGAAAGATGGGGAGGGCTAGCAAGGAAACATGAACATACAAGATATGCAAGATTTATTTCTATCAACACTGTGCACATATCTTGGAGAGCAGAGGAGCCACTATATCCTTGTTGTAATCTCTGATCCTCATCACAGCAACTGCGCTTTTGCTAGAATTTTGCAGCAAATGGAGAAGGAAAACTTCCAACCACACCTATACCAATTCCGGAAAATACTCTGGATCACTGCCAAAATAAAGCTAAACCAAGGGCCATCCAGGGATAAGGCCCTGTTCTACTATAAAGTAATCCTTAGGCTGGAACCCACAAAAGGATGCACATCACCACTTCCCACCATGGCTAAAGGAACTGAAGACACTTGGTAAAGCTCAGTGCTGGGCCCATAAGCAAAAGAACAAACTTTAAAACAAAAAATTAGACAACATGTCCGCCCTGCCCCCCATTTTTGGCTGTGGAACATGTTAGTCTGGAATTAAAGCAATAACCTGTTTCAGAATTCAATGTCCAAACATCAGATAACTGGAACTTCTGGGCTTCTTCCCTTGTAAAGTAGCATGCAAGTTAAATCTGAAATGCCTGTATTTTATATAGACTACATTTTAGATGCAAACATGTATAAAAAAATGCTATCATGTACAAAACTGCAGTCAGCTATCCTTATGCTATGCACTAGTTCCAGAGAACAGCTGGAAATCCCTTGGAAAGTTTGATGTAATTACATCTGACTGTAAATCTTTGACTGTTTTAATATACTCAGGTGACCTAAATAGCATTACGCAGAAAAGAATTTTAATTTAAAGTAATTAAGAAAGAGTAATTGTCTCAACTTAAGATCAGTTTCGCTGAGAAATTACTGTTCAGAAAAGTCCTGTATGCCTTGTTCTACAGCCATATTCTTTGTATTTCCACATTGTAAATACTCCATGGAAAATTGCAATGGAAGCTCGGCTTAGCTCAACTTCTGGCTCTGTGGTACTGCTTCTTGGTTGAGAAAATTGATCTGACTCTCAGTTTTTGGCATCTATGCTTTACTTTTACAGCTGATTCAAATATGTCCACTGCTAGTTTAATGGCGACTTTTCTTCGATATGAATTTCTGTCATGCTCAAACAACTAATTTAGAGGTGCAAGGGATATATGTTGCCAATTGTCCTTTAAAATGTCTCAGCCAAACAATCTTTCAAGAGGTGTAAATCAAGATGATGGGAAATCCTGTCAGCAATTTAAGCAAGGTTTGCTTGAATTGCATTGCTGCTTTGCTCTGGTGTTGTGCCAAGCAAGTTGTCTGAGCATAGCCTAAAGCTGCCCTTCCTAGAATGGCTGGTCAGCTGCGTTCACATATATTAGATGAGGCGTGTGATCTCATTAAAGCACTGGATTTATTATACAGTTGTGCAGATCAGCCACATTGTTCATGTGCAATAGGTGCCTATTCCTTTGCTATTTTCTCAGGGCTTCTGGAAACAAGAGCAGCTAGGAGTTAGTAATAGGCTGGACAAATTGTGGCCAGTGGTACTGATGTGGCTTGAAAACAGCCATTTGGTGTATTATGGCCTAAGTAAATCTGCCACTCAGTTTATGTTTGTCCATGCAGAAATACATGTGGGACCTGCTTTTTGAAAGTAAAATTGTGATATGGTTATTTGTGAAAATTGCTTGCAGAGGGTGTTAGTGAAGTTACAGTTTTGATTAAATCTTTTGAAGTTACCCTTAATTTAAGATAGTTGTAAAAAGCCATAGAGCTGCTTTGTGGAATCAGGTAGCTACAATAATATGAGCCTCCACCAAAACTGGACAATCATTGCCCTAAACAAAAGTGCGTAAAAAAGTACAGGCAGCAAAGTGAAAGTAGGAAGGTGCAACAAGAGGAGATAAAGATAGCATGACAGGAGCGCTAACAGTGTGGTCCTGAGAAACAAGACAGAGAAAAATCTGAAAGCCAAGAGAGGCCTGGGATTATGATGAAATAAACCATCTCAAATTATTTGATTCTTTATATATGTGAGGAAACATAATTCTATGCTTTTCTTAATAAATAAAAACATGTAATTGTAGTCTCGATTTCTTCTTTTAACAAAGCATTCCATACACCACCAAATTTTCTTTAACCTCTGGAATCAAAGAAGACTAAAGGTATGAATTCCATCAGCATTCTTATGGAGACTGCATTCAACAGCATTACTGGACTTACAAGCAGAAATAACATCTTAGCTAACCTCCATATTCAGTCAGCCATAAGCACACTGTGAACCTTTTTTTTCTAACTACCAAACTGATGCTATTTTTAAAAAAACCCACATACAGATTATTTTCAAATGAAGACATTTAAGTGTAGCATTTCATTAAAGAAAAAAGTGACAACATATACTTTAGCTTTCTATTTCATCTTAAATCACATATCTAGATTATTGCACTATTCTTTAAATTCAGAAGTCCCTTTCCCAAATGGCAGTGAAAATAGCTTTTCTCGTGACTGTTTAACTTCTAAGAAAGCTACATTTTTTTGCTCTTTTATGTCAATCCTTCCCATGCACTGTCATAATTTTACCAGGGTAATAGTCTATTTTCTTTCCTTCTTTTTCCCTTTCTTCAGTATTTTCTGTAATTTACTTCACTAAGGGAAAAGTACTGAGTGCTGATCAGGGCATGACTCCCTGAGCAGTGTAAGTTTGGGGAGACAATTGTGAACTAAGACAAAAGAACTGAGAGACAAATCCCATGTGCTTAAATTTCTACTTAAAACTGAGTAGGTTTTGAAGGTGGGTTTTTTCCTGTGTAGAGTAGTGGACAAATGCTGTGTCTGTATTTACAGATACTTGCATTTGATTAAGGCTATGTAAAAAACAGGGGTAATATAGAAAAAAGTCACAAATAGTTTGAAGGCTGGAGAAAAAAACCTCGTAGCTGAAGAGCTCATTATGATTAACTTATCAAAAGTGACCTCATTACTGAATACACACCCTTATGCAAGTATTCAGATCAATCTGTAACCATACAAGGTGATCTAATGATCTCTTCTGGCTTGGAAAACATGACCTTAAAGGAAAAGAGCTCTGCTTTAAGAGTGTGGGCCACCTTGTTTGTTTATTGTCAATGAGTTCAATATGGCAAGGCTTCCTGTGCCCCCTGCGCTACACCTAGTCTGGGCAGGTATTCATGAAATTAAAAAACTGGAAACAAAATAATCCTGAAGAAAAAACACTTGTGGCTGCTTTCTGGCCTGAAGCTTTGGGTTTCTGAAGAAATATAATAACTACTCCAGGCAGGTTAACTGGTGTTTAGGGCAAACTATAGGATATCTGACCTGCAACCCCACCCCAAGCTTATCATAAGTACAGAGACAAGCTTTTGCGAGTTGTTCGGAAGGAAGGCAAACTGCCTGTTGGAGGGGGAGCTCAAGCCAAACAAGGGAGCTATGTAGTACCATGGGGTTCACCATGCTGAACTATGCCTTTGTGGGACAACGAGTTGAAATGATGAATAACAAAAATGTGCCTCTGCCAAAATTTTTCAGCATTCTTTAAATGCCCTTTTTTTCTGTACTTCTGTGAGATCATCCTCTGCTTCAAAAGTTTTCCTGCTGCTCTAGAATCGACAGCGGATGAAAACTGTATTTAGTATTAATTATTAAAGAAACACAAAGGAAGAAAGAATAATTCTTATTCTTACTGGACAGAACCAGCTCCTGTGGTTCAATGACCAAGGTACAAGGAACAAAGAGGGAGCTGCTATTATTGAAAAGCTTCACTTAAAACCCAAGACGCCTTGTGTTCAGGAGCAGCCCTACAAAGTGAAACAGCTGCTGGTGAAAAATGCTATCATAGAGCCATACCGTAGGTGGTTGTCACATTGCTGTTTTCTGAATGGACACACTGGTGGTGTTTGCCTGTGATATTGCTGTTAGAGAAGGTATTAATATTTGTGAAATATAGCCGTGCAGCTTGGGCTTCTCAGTAAGGCCAAATTTTGATTACTGCAGCAGGACCTGGCCTTTCTGTTCCCTCTCTTCGTGAGAGTTCAGAGAGCAGCTGAGTGAGGAAAGTGGAAGTGCAATCCTGGGGGCAGAAACAGCAGCAGCTACCATACCTTGAAGAGATATATTTGATATCTTGTTATTTTATTTGTAGCTTCATGAATCTGCCATCTCAGATGGAAATTTCTTAATAGATGTCTTCAGGCTGTCCGGAGAGTTCACCTGTCCTGTGACAGTCTCAGGGCAGAATTAAAAATGCAGATATGCTTCGGGCAAGAGCTGCATCCATCCTGATCTGTTCTGAAGCTGGTGATGTGATGGAGGTGTGATGGCAGTCTGAAAGCAAAGAAGTGAGCATTAGCAACAGACAAAAACTATGAAAGAGAGAGCTTGAGAGACAAAGTTGATGATCAAACAATAGCCAGAGTTTTGCAAAGCGTTACACAAACTTTGCTTCATGTTTGTTCCACTGAGATGTCACAGTGAAATGTCCTCTTTGTTTTCTTCTGCCCCCTTTGTCTGCCTTGCATCAGTGTACTGCAGTGCTGGGATGGACACTTTCTTCTCGCCCTAGAGCCTCTGACACTAACTTTGATGTCATTTCATAAAGCACTGTTTCTGTGATTCTTTATAAACTTCACAACTTTCATTCTAAGGCTCAGTGAAATGGCTGTAGCAGTGTTGTAGCTGTGAAGACAGGAGCAGCAAGGTTTGAACAGAGGTAATAACCAGAAATATTGTGAAGGTATGAGTAGTACTTCTTCATATCTATGTTTGAGTATTACTCCCTTGTCTTCTGTTGCATTTCATCCATTGCTATCTACACATATTGGAATACCTTCATTGCAGGAGTGTCATTTTCCATAAAAAAATCTCTTTCAATTAATCCTTTTTTTATAAAGGTAGTGGTAAAATCTTGCAGGATTTGAAATGTGCAGCCATGTTAGCTCCTCCAGTGAGCATAAATGTCTCTCTTTCATTCAACAGAGCATCTTCCTTTACTCTAGATTAGTTTTTTTCAATTTGTGGCGTTATTTCTCTCAGGCTGATGAGATGAGAGAGTTGGTAGACTGCAACATGGGAAAACAAAAGAACAACTTCACTACTGCTTCTGTTTGATTTCAAGGCAAAGGCACTTTTCATAGCTTTCACTGTGGCTATCAGCTTTTTATGTATGGTATTAAAATGAGACAGTAGAACTATCTATCATGCTAAAAAAAGGAGATAAATAGGAACACAAAAATTATTCATTGTATATGATGAGTAAATGAAAGCTCTCGGGATTCCACAGTAGATATCTTGCTTGGCTCTTTGCTGTTTATAGTAACTGTTATGTACATACTAACAGGATTAGGAAAGTCACACACAAATATAACAAATGATGGCTCTGAGCTGAAGTAAAGGCATGAATTAATTTTCTTCTATCTCATGAATCATTAAATATTGCTATTGTACTGTCTACTGATTATCTATATTATACCTGTCACCTGATAGCAACCACGGTCGTTATGGTAATGTCAAGATTATAATTATAGTCCCTTCTGCAATGTAGTCATACTATGCTAAAAAATGTATCTTTGAGATGGTAGTGTCCCATGCTTGGTATCAGCCCAAACACGAATACATTTTGAGATTTTTGGGGGGGGGGGGAATATTTTGTTTCTGAGTTATTAACATTCAAGGAAAATTGTATACTTATATGTACATATATGTGTGTATATTAAAATATATATAGTCTTTTATTAACATTCAAGGAAAATTATACACTTATATGTACATATATGTGTATATAAATAAAAAAATATGTAGCCTTTTGAGCTATGGCTTTACTTCATTTGAGATAAACAAAACTTGTCAGAACTTCTTATCCCTTGCCAAACATCCCTTCGGCTGAGTTTGGGAATTTAAGAATATTAAAAAAATGCAGTTATTACTCAGAGATTGAAGAAATCATGTGAAAGTTTGTTTGGCAGCATGGTCGGTGTAGTAGATAAGGGCATACACTTTTGCAGTACAATACATGGTGCCCTGGGTGTTCCGGCTGTACCTCCCAAGGTCTCTCTCATGGCAGAGGCTGGTGACCTCTAATGCCCAGAAGCTGATCCAGGACCAGAGCCAGGACTCCTGGGAGACGCATGTTTATGAGACTGCAGATCGTGGGTGGCAGGTAGAGGGTGACTTCACAGAGAATAAAATACGTGCTTTCAGGGTGTGATCTGATTTCTGTAGAATATAAGGGCAGAACTCTGAGAACAGATTTTAAGTCATTATCTGGTATCTTCTTCAGATTTTATTACTATCATTGGTCTATTTTCTTTTAGATTTGGGAGACAATTGTTCATTTAATTTTAAAGAAAAAAAATATTGTCTCATAAGTATACAAATGTGTAAAACAATTATCTTCCCAAATGTAAAAAGATTCTAAGGAAACCACATTGAGGAACCTGCGTGAATGCAACTCAGGGAGCAAATAGTTCAAAATAAAAACCCACTACATGTAAAACTAAGGGTCTTGCAACCATTATCTCATTTAGTAACATCTAACACTATAAATATTACGTTAACGTAATGAATAAAGTAGGTGATTATATGTTAATCTTATCTGTAATTTGAAAAGAATTATGATCACCATAATGAGGATGGAATGGTACATACAAGTTTTTATCTTTAAATAAGATATGTAGAAATACTGCAGTGTTGCTTTGTGTCTTATTCTCATCACTTATACAGTACTATATTGAAATACTGCTTTTTATTAATCGATTTTGAGAACAAAGTTGGTGAGTTGTTGTAATATATTTTTTGGTAATATTTTGACACCAATATTTGGTTTCAAGCACGAGTGTACAAAGCTGTTTATGTGCCAGCCATTCCTACATTGGCATAGGTACCTATTATGTCAATACTTTTATTCAGATAGTCTATGAACAAATTATTGCCAAGAATGTCCATTAAAACATTCAGTGATCACAAGGTTGTCTGTAGATGTTAAGCAAGGGTGTCTGATGCTAGTGGATGCTGTCAGCAGTGAGGATAGCTGTGTCTGTATGTTCTTTAGGAACAAGAAGGCTGCTAGCCGGCAGCCCACTCTTTTACCATGTCCGGCCAGGGATCTGAGTTATTCTCCCTCATACAAGCCAGCTGCGAAAGGTCACAACTACTGCATCCCTCTAACAGCTGCACATACATGCCACCTCTACACATTCAGCAGCACATTTATCCTTGTATCTTCACAGACTTCAAGTGGTTTATGTGAAAAGGAATAAGGGCAGTGGAATCTTAATTAGTTTGTTAATTATTTAGGGGTTAAGGCCTTATTATACCCTAATCATTTAAGATGTTTGGTTTATTAGTAGAATTTCATGGAAAATCTTTATCTTACCATTGAGTCTGAAGTGAGAGTGTGAAGACTCGGCTGTTTTACTACTGGGCATTAACAGTGAGAAGTTTGTGTAATGATGCCAGTTGATGGAAGCAAACCATGCACATGAGACACAGCAGGAAATATCCCTCCTAGCAGTAAAGAGCACATCAGTGAATTAGAAAGAAAGATTAAGGAAGCTAGATTGGAACTTGTATAGTCCTGGCTCACCAGAAGCTGCCAAGGATGTGAGCCAGACCCAGATGTGGAAGAGACTTTATCTGCTCTTCTACTGCAGCCTTTGTTATGAGGTTACACCTTTGTTAAGGGGATTGGATTTGTTGTATGCTTGCATATAGGTAGGTCCTGCATATATTGCAAAAGCAAATGAAACCCAGGCATCTCTGAGTGGGTTTCAGATTCCAGGTGTATACAAGGAAATCCATTATCCAAAAAGGATTCCCACTTCACACAGCCTGTTACAAGGAGTTATGGTGGGCCATTTCATGTCTGCTCTACTATTCTCATTAAAAAGTCTTTGTTACTAAAGGAAGAGACACAACCCCCCCACCTTCATGTGAATGAAAAGTATCTTTCTCTAGCATTTTTCCTTTCTTGGCACCTCAGGGAATCTTCCAAGTCTTTTCAAATATTGCTCCTTTGAGAGCAGGGATTTTTCTTTAAGAGACAAATGCCTTCAGCAATGTGAGAGGATTTAGCCACATTGCCCTTGATGTCCTGTGAAGTGTGTATTAGTATTGGTATGGTGCCAGAGCTTTCGCAAAGGCACAGGTAGTTTGCCTAAAGCGCTGGTATGGATCTTGATTTTCCATTTCGGAGGGAAGCAATAAGACCTATTCCAAAGGAAAATACATACTTTTATCTCCCATTTTTGAATGGGTGATCAAAGAGGAGTTTATTGAGAGGCTCAGTGCGTAATTTCTTCGCCTTATTCAGCTGTATGTCTAGACAAATAGTCAAGACTAGCTTGACGATTATATTGGCAGTAGCTCCCTGGACCTCCTTTTGCTACACGACACAATTGTGTTCAGCACACAGAATTACTGAGGTGAGGAAAAGAGAAGCTAGATGGCACTATGGTCCAAAGAGATCATGTGGTGCTGGTGAACAAGAGGAAGCTGTGCAAGTCATCTGGTCTAAAAAGCCTCTAGAATTTAATAGATATTAGCAAAAACAGAGTCAGAATTCCTGAAGTGGAATTAGGCAGAGAACAGGCTTTCCACTGATACAATTATTTAGCTTTTGTTTTTTATAACACTAATAGGCTTAGACTTAAGCATATAGACATGAAAGAGAAGGCTACAGATGTAAGATAGCTTTAAGACTGCCTAGACAGATAAAACTGTGAGAAATGGGTTGTGCATCATTGCCTCAACATAACTTAAACATATTTGTGTTTTTTAAACATACACCTAGATATTTCTGCTGAAATATGTTAATATGTATGGAAGAAGATAAGCAATGAACCACATGTGTGCAGTTAAAGGAAACCAACACACTCATCTTATTTGGTCCAGCAAGCTAGAGGGGAAAAAATCCACCCTGATCCACTCAAGAAGCTTTTCTCTGATGATTTTTTAGGGATGGAGATAAAGGGACCTGCACTGCCAAAGTATAAATTTTGTACAAGCAAATATCGGGGGTAGTTACTGGAAGACACTCATTAAGTTATCTTTATATACATGTATTTTCACTTTCATATGTCAGTTTTCCTAATATCTATTTTTAGGACACAATGATTTTTTACTAAGTTATACTAGTTTTTAGTTAACTAATATATGTAATTCATCCATTTGTATTTTTACCAGAAATGAAAAGTCATACAAGAATATATTAATATAGTTTTTATTAAAATTACAAGGTGAAGCAAAGCCTTTACCTAACCTATAATTAGTATTTAAGAGTACAAGTAGGCAATTTAAGCTTAAGAATTCCTTAGAAGAATGTGAAAGTTATTAAAAAGCAAAACAAATAAACAAAAATATCCCTAAGCTTTGGATGTCTGGGGAGGTCTTATTTAATAATGAGTTTAAAAAAGGTCTCAACATTTGAAAGTAAATAAAATCCAGGCAGCCAAATAACTTTGCATCTGTAATAAAGCCAGCCTGTTGGCTTTTTCATTAGTATATTTTGCTTATGCAGTGAAGGGGTCTGTATTGCGGCATGCTATGTTTGAACCAAGGTCTTTTGCTAAAGGAAGAGGGTTTTTTTTAGAGGAGTTCAATAGTTGTTGGCTTAGAGGTAAGGTATTGCTATACAAACTGACAAGTTAGTTACACAAACATGCATCTGTCACAAAACAGATGCAATAAATGACTGATTTTGTAGTATTTTATCATGGCAGAAGGTAACCATAGAATACCATAGCATACATAGAATACTGTTCCTTCAGAGTTCAGTATGTCATTAACATGACATTAAGGGGTATGGATGGGCATGTAACTAATTTGGAAATGCTAGAAAAGCTTCAAGGTCAGTAGTTGCTAGGGAGGTGCTTGAGGAACTTCTGGGAAACCTACAAAAAATGATGAGCAAGATGAAATTAAAAGCTTAATATAATTACAGAATTTTAATGCTTACACAATTGCAAAACAGCATATGAAGGTCAGTGAAGCAAATTCATACAACTGCAGTCCCACAAGGACAGTGTTAAGGAACTAGCAGCTGGAAAAGAAATAGAGCTGAGGAGCAGGAATGAAGAGGAGAAAATGGGATCGGAATGAACAGGAGAACAAGACTCCTCCTTGGAAGTGAAAATGAGATAATGGAAATAGCCAATACTGGCAAGGAACTAGGAAGTTTATCAAAGATGCTTCAAGAGAGGCCAGAAGAGAGGGAATTATCTGTAGACAGAAGTCATAGTAGAAGAAGAAGGTCAAAAGTTTTGTAGAAAGTGTGCAGAGAAGCAGGTCCATTTTAATTGGCATTGGGATTGGAAATGTGAAGAACCACGCTATTAGAACAACCATATGCTGGAGCAGCAAACCTAATTTTCCTTGGGCTTGCAAAGAGAAAAAAATCAATTACTTTTAACATGGCACTTTGTTTAAAAATAAGACAAAAATGAAATCCATTTCACAGCAATTATTTTTGAGATATTCCTTCCATTTCAAGATACACTGAATTTGTCAGCTCCTGCTTTATTGTGTCTTTGATGATTCAGGAGTCCTTTTTAGCTCCTGTGCTTAGTGTCAGTATGCTAGGAGGACATACTTCAAGTTTAAATGGGAAAAATGATGCTTCCCAGGAGCTGGAAAACATAAAAGCTCTCCATGACCAAAATGGCTAAACTGGAGGGATTTAGGAAGAAAATTCAGAATAAATTATAACAAATTACAAAATCTTTTCCTTCTGTCAACAACATGTGAAAAACTCTAGTTCATGTTAACACCTTTTAGGAAACACCACCTACTTGCTGATCTGCCCCCTGTTTGCATTGAATATGCAGCTGCCATAGATTACCAAGAAAAATGAGCATCATCCAGTAAGTAGTATCATTCCTCCAACATACATTAAGACATGGAAGATCATGAGCCTTGTCCTTAATTAACCATGGATTACTGCTGCTTATTGAACCCCAATCTTTATTTTTTTATTTCTTTTTAACCTTATGGGAATCGTACATTTTTTTCCTTTATGGGGACCATACTGTGCAGTTTGCCATTTGGCTTCGAACATCTGAGAACTGACTGCAGATTTCAGCCTTCAAAAGCCCTAAGAAATACAGTAGTGCTGATACAGTACTTGTATAACTGTGAGTTTTGCTTTGTGCTGCCTCAGCAACAAGGACGAGGACAGTCCACAGAGTACTGTCTGACCTAACAATGTTTCTGTTCTTTCCTTTTTTTGCCATTCAAGTGTTTTCCCACTAGAATTCAAGGAAACTCACATTTTCTTTTTTCTGATGATGTGTCAAATCCTTTTAAAGTAGTGTGGATGTTGGCTGAACCTTCTGCAGGTTCAGTCTATAATGGCTAAACTGAATGAAAGCCAAGAAGTTCTCTAATGTCTATTATAAGTCAAGGGTCATGTTGTATATGGAGCAAAATACATGTATAGTGACAGGAAGCAGAGTTTTCCCTATGTTGTAAATAAACAATAGCAGGTCCAATTTCTAGTTATTGGTGATAGGAAGATCTCTTTGTTCTATCAGATTTCTGTTTCCTGTGACAGTCTATAAGGTACATCTCCTTCATGTTTTCTGGCATTATGTGTATTTTCTAAATGTGTGATGCAGCAAATTCTTAAAAATAACCATCAACTTTGTATTTGTTTTCAAGAAAGTGCTGATGCTAAATAAAGTACTAATTTTGGATTGCAGCAACTGCCCTAAAATGAGCACACTCAGCAAGAAATCCAACATGACTGTTTTTTGGATTTAGTATCATAGGTGAACTGAAGAAAGTGTGAGTTGATAAAGTCAATGTACTTTAAATCTGTGAGAATGTTTAAAAATAATTGTTCTAAAAATTAATTTTTTTTTTTAATTGCTTACCATACATTGAAACTGCTCATTTTACTTCACTATGCTTGGATTAATTTCTCCACAAGACAGTTCATCAAAACAGTATATTTTAAGGGAAAACTGCAACGTATTTGTAAAATGCTAAAAGTAATAAGATAAATTTTGGCTGGTGACTGTTCACCAGGAAGTCCAAACAGGGCCTATGAAACAGGCCTAGGGCATTGTGAGTCTTCTAGCAGAAGACACAGACAGTACATGAAAATATTAACATTTCTTAAAGGTGTTAATTGCTCAGAATTAATGAACAATTACTTATGACAATGAAAATAGTTTCTGAGCAATACTAGGAATGTATTAGAAATATACAACATTATAATGGGATGTTGAATGAGCTTTTCATTGACATAGCATTTTGCACCGTGCTGATTTGAAGAGTGGTTTGAATTTCAGATAATTATTATAAATGCATTTATACTGCAATAGTCACTTGTAAATCACTCTTCTGCTTAAAAAACTGTTTCTGGTAAATTAATTTGTTTAACATTCTTGGAAGGTACCAAATTAATTACATTTATTTCAATCCTCTGTGAATATTTGCTGCAATATTCCGTTGCAAATTACATGACAAATTCCCAACCCTGCCTCAGTGTTTCCAGAGATACCCTAACTTAGTTGCAGTAACTCAGCTACAATGTGTCTTCCAGGCTACCTGTGGAAGAAGGCAGGCTGGAGAGAACACAGTAAGAGCTGAGGTTGAAAGACCCATTTTTCTGCTTGCCTCAGTTTAGGATGCAACCCCCAAGCTTGCTACTGCATTTGCAGATAAAGAGACAGCTTATGGAAAGCCACATATCTTTCTTTTCATCTCCTGTTGAAACTCTTGATTTTGCTGGCCATGGTAATAGCTTATATGCAAGTGACTCCAGTCTGTCTGCCCACCACCTCTTTCCTTTACAGCTTTGAAATCAGCTGCAGCTTCCACAATTGCTCCCCACCCGCAAGACGCCTTCCTGGGGGCAGCAGCCTTCCTTCCAGGGCCTGCTGTGTGGGGGAAGGACAGACATTCCTGCTTGTGTCTCACTTGTGCATCACTCTTTTTTGCTTCTCTTTCTGTTTCCTCTCCAAGTGTAAGCTTTGACCGGTAATGCAGCTCTAAACTACAGTATTGCTATTACGAGCAGGAGTATCTGAAAGCAACTTGCTCCAGCACAGGTGAGGTCTAAAGAAGAAAAAAAAGAATATTCATAACCAGTGGAACAAGCCAGAGAAAAGAGCCTTGCCTCCATGCGTCTGCTCTGCTGTCTGCAGCACTTGGGTGAAGCAGCTGTTAGTTTGACCATGTACGTTCCTCTTCCTTTTCTTTCTGTTCTAGTCTAGTCTTGCGAAACACAAGAGTGATTCCAACAAAAAATAAAGAAGGGACAAATATCTAGCAGAGATGAATTTTTTACTGGGAAAGAATAGTTATGAGCAGGAGATTTTGGGAACAACACAGGCCCCTGTGGTTCTCCACAAAATATCAGGAATGCAGGAAGATTTTTCCATATTCCTAAACATTCAACTTCATCCATGACTGATATTAATTTTATATAAATAAATTTTTGAAGTAATGATGGATATGGAGGGATTTCCATTTCCTCTCTTTTACAAGGGTATTTCCACAGCTTTCAAACCCTCATTAAACAGCTGTCTGCTCTTAGAACATACGTACAAAACTTGTTCAGAGCTACTGAGATGCGATTGCTATAGTAAAAGGTTGTTGAAGTTTTTTTACACAAAGCCTATGAGCCTCTGAGTTCATTGGTTAATGTTCTACCAACTAAGGGGAGCATCTTCTAGCATTTTTACACCTTCATTTACACTTCCTGTTTAATGATAGTAAGGGCTCTTTTGGCAAAACTCTTAAGTGTGAGACTTCAGTTGCATAGTTAACTGGAACTAATGCCTTCACTGATGTAATGTATGTATTTCAGTATTTTGGAGAACTAATAATCAAAAATACTTACCTGCAGAGTAACATCTAAATACTACTTTTTTCAGTCTTGAGAGTCTGCAAGGTGCTGAAAGCCTACACTAAACTTAGTGTGAGGAGTATTAAGAGAATTTTTTAAAATCTGGTTTTGTTTTATTTCACAAATAAGAGGATTTTTTACCCCTTTTTTCTTCTTTTTCTTTCTTTTTTATTCTTCTGTAGAAGGTTTCAGTTTCAATACCTCAGAGGTTTTTTTCAGGTTTCTAAGTAGGTGGGGCATTTCCAACAAGATAACTGAAAGAAAGAATAGTAGGAAATCTTAATCAATTTAATTGTACTATATTTGTACAAATGAACTAGCTGGAATGACAGAGCAGGAACTAGGTGGGAAAAGAATAATAGCATGTTTACACAATACTAGCAAGTAATATGGGGCTAGATTTGGGAAGGATTTGGAAGCAAGGAGTTTGAGAATGCAGCTAGTATTGGAAGTTATAAGAAATGTGAACAAGTTAAATGCCTGCAAATATTATGCTACAAAATGTCTTACAGTTCTGCTAGTTTTAGCTATCAGAGCAATTGCAGGCTACATTCAATAGCGGCTTGAACCATTAATGGCTTGTGAAAAAGTAGTCAGCTGAGTGGTCTTGCTAACTCCTTTCAGGTACAAGTGAGGAAATGTTTACAAAGGAGTAAGAGAGGTGTTCAGCATACTGAATAAGAGATTAGCTGTAATTCAAAATGTCAGAAACTGACTTGGTAAGTAGGGCATATTGGAAAAGAAATTAGAACATTTAGCCTGTGATCTTGAGAGGACTGGAAAAAGGCACAAGAACAGTTACAATGACAGAAAATGTGAGAACTGTCAGTGTAGAAGAGAGTCTTTAAAGAAAAGAACAGCAGGTTTTGAAGTTACCCTCTGCAGAATTGGGAAGAGAAAATAAATATGCAAAGGGAAACTGGATGTGCTGAAACTAATGTATAAAGTTGCAGATGATTTCATAATTAAGGAGAAAGATAGTCAAACTGAAATCCAGAAAATAAGATAAAAAATTAATTACCAGCAAGAAAAATTTCAAAATAACTCTGAACTTTCTGATAACTGAAAGGAAATTGAAAGAGGAGAGCCCAGGTACTTAAAGAGACACTTCTGCAACAAAGGTTCAAAAGTTTCATATACCTGGTGTGAATTTAAATGTCAGCACTTGCAACTGTTCTGTCACAGGAGAATAGCCAACGTTTGGTATTGTACAGACTCATAAGGATAGAATGACAGAGCAAGTTACCTTTGTCAGCAGATTGTCTTTGTCATTCTAGGTTATTGCTGTTTGCTTGGACAAAAGTGCCAAACAGTTGCAGGGAACCAGAGGCTGCTAAGGCATGTGATAATCAAGAAGGAAGTATAAGCATGTGATAGTGAAGGAGGAAATATTTTAAGTTCCTTTGGGTCTGAGAACAATTTTGTATACATGGAGAACTATATGCTTGTGAAAAGTAACTCTTCCAGGTACTTTTCAAACAGTAGTGTTTAAAGTGTTTCAGTGCTTTGTGCAGTGAGGCTTCCCCAGTCTCGAACTCACCAAAATAACTTGGGGCATTTGCCATTGCAGTACTGCAAAACTGCTTGGCAGAGAGGCAGCTTTCTTCCCAAGGATGAATTTCTCTTTGTAGCTATCTTTTCATAAGATACTGGTTCTTTACGTGTTTGTGCTCATTAGGTATTTATGCCATGACTTCCTATTCCCCACTGTATGAGGCCATCAGCATACTTGGAAGGAGTTTGCACAACTTCTGACTGCCCAAAAGGAAAAGAGGAAAGAGGAAATTACTGTGAGAACATGATGTGCAGCTGTCTGTACATCTGAATAAGAAAAACTATGTACATATTCACATAGTGACAAAGAGGTCATTGGGGCTTGGTCATTGGTATTTTTATCAGGAAGGAGCTCTATTAATGTGCATCAATCTATCAAAAAGTTGTTAGTAAATGTTTTACTGTAGGCTGGTTTACTTTTTCTGGGTGTAGTTAGACCATTTAAGAAAAAAGGAAATTTAGAAAAGATTATGTTGAACTTCTGCACACTATTGACAAAGTATGCTATTATGCAGAAAATTCTAGAAAGACCAGCAAATTGTGTATGTTGTGAACATGTTAAAAGGCAGACTATTATTTTTGCCATTGAATTGCAGAATGTAGGCTGTTGTGCTTGGGACATCTAGCTGGGAATGATTTGTACAACAGCTAGTTGAAGCATAAGATTTTAATGTGAGCAAAGGTTTCCCTCGCAGCATAGGCCCATCCACGTTTGAAAATGGAGATGATAATAGTAATGTTCTGAAGCTTTTGAGATCTGCAGAGCATCTACTTTTGTATGTTTGTTGTAAATAAATATTTTTGAGGTTACAAGGAATATAAAGTTATCTGATATTAAACAAACTTAATTCCACTCATTTTTGCCATTGTAACTCCCTACCAGTGTTACATCACACAAAATCCCCCAGTGTTAGGAATCACTGTTGAATCTAAATTCTGCATGAGGTCTTTCTCTCCGTAGTCCAAATGTTGTTCTTTGGTTGATGAGCTCCTGGATAGATTCTTCATGGTCAACTTTAAGGCTTTCTTGTAGGAGCCCAGAGGAGCCTGTGCTGGGGAGGGGCTTACAGCAACATCGCTGCCTGCTTGAGATCAGGTGCCTGGGTTCTCCACAAGTGCTGGACTGTTATCTGTGAGTCGCTGCTCATCCAAGCTTCACTGATCTCAGATTTATCACTGTGTTTTACAAGATGGACTGTCACAGACCAAGCTCTTTATCAGGCCCATTTCTAAAAAGGAAGGGTGTTCTTGGTGTAACTAAAGGACTCTGCATGTGTCCTGCTCCGGGGACTAAAGTCTCAGTCTTTGCTTGGGGGTGCTACTTCCCTCAAGTTCTCTGGAATTTAGGTGCACTTAGTACAGAAAAACCTGAAATTCTGGCAAGAGGAAACTGCTGTGAGGATCTGGGTCTTGCTTGGCGTTCTTTCCTTGTGTAAGTGGATGTGTGTGTCAGAAATCGGACAAATGGGTGTCACTTCCCATGTAAAAACTGTCTAGAAGCTGGATATAGCCTAAAGCTGTTTTTTCAGTTGCTCGGTTATGATGCCTTCTATTTTTCAACTGTGATCTCAGAGCATTTCCTTATAATCATGAGGATATTACGGCAATTCCCATTCCCAAGTAACAGGATTTAAAAACTTTCCCTTCCCTTACAGCTTATTCAGAGGATAGTAGATGTACTTAATTGAACGCATGTGTTTTTATTGTATCTACGCCCACATAGTTGATGTAGATTACCAAAATATGGAAGAAAACCACCACTGATTAATTTATTGTTTTTTTCCACCCACTTCTCTGGAGCACCTCTACTCCATTAACTTTGAATGCCTAATTTGAGCACTGGAGTTTTCAGAGTAATAAGCATTCCTTACTACTTTAATTAGGCAAAAGATAGTTCTCACTAACTTTAATTGTGGCTAAATGAGGCAAAGTTCAGGTACAAAGAGACTCCCTTGTCCTCCAACTCCTCATTCATTCCTACAGTCAATCTCTCTCCTACAGTAAAGGAACTGAAGGTTTCCTGGGAAAAAAGTATGTGAGCATGTAAGTGAACTTTAATTCTCTTCTTTCCCATTTTATAGCATGTGTGTTTGCAACCTTAATAGCATTTTTAAATGTAATATCTCATTGCAGAAATTCCATTATACTCTGTCATATTGACAGAGACTGTGGGAATGCCTTAAACTTGCGGCTCCACCAGGTCAACTGTGCTGTTAAGCTATGATGGATGTGCATTTAGGACTATCCTGAGTACATGCAAGCAAGAACTGAAACATGTTTATTTGCTCTGAAGGTATGCTGTGTGTATGGTCTGGTCATACACAATAGTTAGGTAATAGGTCCATTTGGAAATAGATGAACCTTTGGGTCAAAAATTTAAAAAATTGTTAAAATTTGCAGTGTTGTGAGTGTTTTAAGGAATATCTTAAAATAAGTAATGTGAGCAACTATGCATTTTTGGGTGCAGGATATTAAAAATTACATCGTAAGAGCAGCATATATACCGTTACATCCACTGGGGACTTTGCTATGACCAGTCTGTTTTATATGTAAGTTGCTAAAATACTGGTGGTGTGTTTTAAACTCTAATAGAGTTGAATAAACAAGAACCTGAAAATGTGTTTTCCACTGTATTTGTAAAATATGTATGTATACAGGCATTCATATGCATAGGGAAGGATCATGCCTCAAAGATTAACAGATTGAAAAATTTTATAAAAGGTCAAAATTGATGTTGAGAATTTTCAGATTTTACCTAGGAAATGATTCTGTAGTGATTTTTAAGGATGATGGTAGTATGGAAAATTTACACAATTCAGTGGATGTTGTGAGGGGGGACAGACATTTGCAAAGTAGTCTTAACTGACAGACAATATCTCAAAGCCAAAAAGCCTTTATATGAAAAATACAGTCATTCCCATCAACCTGCTTTAACTCATGTACTGTAAAGACAATGAGTGGGTACTGGTGAGGCTTTGTATGTCCAGATCAAATTTAATTTTGGTTGTTCTTTTTTGGGGCGGGGGGGTGTCATTACAGTCTGAGAATCAGATCAGTGCAGTAAAGCAGCACAGGTCTAATCAGATTTCATGGTGTTGCAGCCTGTACTCTGAAAACCATTGCTTGAGATATCAGCAAAACAAAATAAATACACTAATCAAACTGAGAGATTCTAGACAAATTCTCTTAAGCAGTGTTCATACTTTACCAGAACAAATTTCTGAGATCATTGAAAAGTATCTTAAGAGCTTAGATACAACTTGGGAAGGGCAGTACTTCCTTAAGTGTCTACTCTCCAGGTTTCTTAAAAGCCTGACTCATTCTCTTTTTACCAAAGAGAGAAAATGGACTAAAACAGGAGATATACTTTGGAAGGGTCCCTGAGACAGATTTTGTTTTATCAGATGATGTCAATACAGGATTTGACTATGTAATTTTTTTTGTTTCTACATATAGCTATTGGTGTGGGAGTTTCTAAGAAAGTGTTTTGATCAATAGTCATCTTCACTAGAACAAGTTTGGAAGTACAAAGCACTTCCATTTTATTAACAGTATTTGATCCATGACTAATTGCTTTTATCCTGTGAAGCTGTGTTTCTGTAAATGTATCTTTATGGTTTTAATAGGCGTTTTTAAAGTCTAAAGCTAACCCTATCGCTGAATGAACAAACTCATCAAGAACTAGAAAATTAGTTTAGTTCATTGGTTCAATTTTCTTTTTTTTTGTGTATTTGTAAGGCTTTTAATTATTACTATAGCACCTCAGAAATATGAGGTACCCCACAGAGAAGACAGGTCCTTAATTCAGGTAAGTTCACATCAGGTTCTGATCTGGCATGTACACAGTGGTCAGTTTGCAAAGCATTCACAGCTGTTTGAAAGCTTAATTTCAGTGATTGAGAAGACTTACAAACAGGGCATAGGGGCTGTAATGAGATGGACTGCATTAAGGTGAATCTTTTAGCATTTAGCATCTGTAGCTGAGGTTTTGAAAAACAGGAAACTGTTTTCGGATGGGGACTCCTAAAGCACCTACTGTTATTTAACACAATTGTGTGAAATGCCTATGTTTCTGTAATCACTATGTGGGCATTTGGGGTCCTTTATTTTTCTTCTCTGCTTCCTCAATATTTTTAAGCTTCTGCTGATGTTACCAAGTAACTGCCTCTTACCACCTTTCAAATAGACATCAAAATGAAACAAAAGCTTGGAAATTACCTTTAGCAAAATATTTGGAAAAAATTTGGCCGTAGCAGAGGGAGGAATTTTGTTATGCTTCCATCACAGAGTTGATTCTCAGTACAGCCAGTACAAAGCAAGACTGACTTAAGAAAGAAATTAAAAATGATCGGTCCTAAAAGCTGTACTGAAAACCAAGACTAAAATTATTCTGCATCTGGGAACCGACTGTATGTTAGCTTGATATGTATCCATACCCAGTACAAAGTAATACAAAAACAACCTGATTGCAAAAGTAGCATTACAGCAGGTTGACTTGCCCCTAAATGTGACAGTCTTCTCTTGTAACTAAAAAATTCTTAGAAACTGCTCCATTCCACATGCCATGGCATAGCATGACATATACTGGAAGCTATATGGTCTTGCAACATATGTAAATGTTACCATATATTTTGTTAAAATGTGTCCTACCTGTTATCATGTGCTATATATTTTACCAAAACCATTTTTTCTGCTTGTATTCCATATGGAACAGCTCATCCTGAATTGTCTAGAGCTCATCCAGGGGCATGGTACAAGCCACAGTGCATACACTTACAGCTGCCCCAAATACTGCCCTCCGTAACAGAGCAAAAAAATCATTCTTCACTACTGTTGCTCCAGCTGTGTTAGTCCTGGAAGATTTTCATTCAGTTAGGCAAACACAGCAGGGTTGATTAGAGTAACATTATTTGTGAATTAAGAGAACAGCCCAGTGCTACATAGCAGTAGTCAGTTTCCAATTGTCCTAGAATATTTTTCCTTTTAAAAGATATTTTAAATTGTATTTAGTTGGGTTTTATTGTTTCAAATGAAAGACCCTACCTCCCTCTGCTCCCCAAAATGTTGTGCTTAAAAAAATTTAGAGGGAAACTTCCAGTGACCTATTGCATTGTTTTAACATTACTTTTCCTAGCAAAGGCTGCTTGTCTTGGCAGTCATTCATAATTATGAAGTCCTTCCAAAGGAAGACAAGGCTCCATCCTCTTTGAATTGCTCCAAAAGCAATTCAGTGCATAGCATTCAATGGCTAGCACTAATCCTTGCCAATAACTTTCTGAAGTTATTGCAAATAAAGAACTTGCAATGCCTGATTAGTGGCAAGATTTACAGGGCCCACATGAAGAAATTCTCATGTATGTTTGTATGGCCAAATCACTCCGGTCACATATTTCTCTGTAGAGAAGTAAATAAAAAAATAGCAGTGTCTCTCAATTGCCTTAATTTTTTTCCAAATGAGTACTATCTCTTATTAATAATATTAATAACACTGATGCTTTACTACATAACAATGCTGGATGGACATTTATAACAAATATGACTAGAATGTCAACTCAAAAAATCTATAATAAGGAATAGAATGTATTACACACACAAAAAAAGTTAGGATATTGAAAGCAATTGTGTACCCGCATTGGGGAGATGATTTCTGTGTTCTGCTGGTGAACACACATGACAATTATACCAAAATCAAAACAAGATATGGGTGAATTATTATTTTTTGTAACTGAAAATGTTTTTAAACTATTTTTTAAAGAAATCTAAAACTGAGATTGAGTTACTTATTTACTTGTGTATGGACTTTATGTGCCCTATAGGAAATACAGTATTCCTGAAGATTGACGTAATTCCACTTGTAGATACATTGGTTCAACATTTGAATTGTCTAGAAGGATTCCAACAGAACTTGGAATGTTGTATTATTTTCTCTCCCTTTAATACTACAGCTAGGTCTTTAACTTTCCTGTGTAGTTCATTCACAGTGAGTATTTTCCATCCCAGTTTGAATAGCAGCACACACTTTCTCTGAGCTTGTTAGACAAGGTCAAATAGCAGTTTCCATCAGAAACAGTAGTCCATGGTCTCCACTTGTACACATACAAATGACTTGGTGATAATGACATTCACCGGCAAAGTGAGAAAAATGTTTATAAATGAACTTAAATTTCAGTAAATCTGAGATAATTTCAACTATAAATTCCTTGTCTTATGGAGAATGGGACTAAGAAGTTCAATGTTGAAATGAGTTGAGTCTCTCTTTTTGGTAGGAGTTTCTTAATACTGAAAAAATAAATGTAGATATAGCATTCCTTGTGGCACTAGGAAACAAAGTATTTGTATTTTATGTAGCTTTAGTAAAACATAGCTTATAGGAGAAATTTTCAGTAGTAATCTGCAGTATATACATAAATCACTAAGTAAAAAATTATTCTAAAAGAAATGATAATATATGGAGAAACAGATGTGTGTTTTCTCTTTTGCATATAATTATTTAGTGTAAATGTCACTTTGACATTAATACCTTATAGTGATATATCTGCATGTTTCACATAACACAGAACATTTTTATAGTATTAGTATAGGCCATAAAGTTTTGTGTTGTAAGGAGTTTTAAACTGTAACTGGGAATGAATATCCTTTCAAAGGGACATAACAGGATGGGATTAAACTGCATATATAAACACCTAAATGTAAGACATCTGCAGGATATCTGTAGGTGTGCATATATCAACTCGCAGTTACTGAAGTTCAATAAAACCGGTCTAAGTCCTACAGCTAGGTGGAATGTATAAAAAATAAAAAATCAATTCTTGCATGGCAATGATTTTTAACTTCTAGACCATCATAAACCTTAAGTTTCTTTGTTTTACATTTTTTCTTCTGTCTTTCTATAACTTATTTTGATTAAAGGTAAAATATTAAGCTCACAGCCTAAATACAGGCAATTCCAATGTTAAAATATCACAGCATAGATGAAATGAGGAAGATTACTTTTCTTATCTGAAGAATAGCAAGCACTGTGCTTTGATAATCGAGAATTCCTCTCATTTCCAGTCAAAGGTTTCACATTTCCTTGAATTAAGTAGGTTTTGATTTCAGATAATGATACTGTCTGATTATGTGATACTTTTTAGTTGGGAAACTTTCAGGAAGTTTCTTGTTGTTTTCAGAGATAAAATGCTGGAATTTTATACAAATTTATATGTGCCAGTATTTACCACTCTTTGTATGTATGTCTTGTTCATTCTGCATGGGTTTTGACTTTTTTTTTAAATTTTGTGGTTTTTCACTGTTGAAGGAATAATATTTGCAGTAAAGTAAGCCAAGCTAAAGAAGGAAGTCGTACCTCAAGTAAGGGGACATAATATTTTGTGCAAATAAGGAAATTATTTAAAGCACTGCATGGTGAACTTGGCCTGTTATGTGCAGTCTTCGTCTTCTGCTGAAGCACCCGCTATTGACTATCGCTGTAAGTTAGACAGTGGACCAACAGTAAGTGCTGCTAATGTGGCAAATGATCTGTTCCTCGGGCAGGTTTTGCCAGAGTGCACTATAGCCTTGCACTTCTGGCCTGAGAATGGTGGGTCTCTCTGTCCAGGTGGCCAACTTTGTCAGGACAATAAATCAGTGTTCTTTCTTCTCTGTCCTGGAGGAAGTGTGGAGGAGGGAAGATGGTCTTCCTTCCAAAGGATATTTGCCTTTGCCATAGTGATAGAAAAAGCTGATGAATAAATCAACCAGAAAAACAAAACAGAAGGGTCAGAAAACTTATGGCAAAGGAAAAAAACAATGAGAATATTGTATATGTCAGGACTCTGGTTGCCATTTCATAAACAAACTTCTTCCTATTTTTGTGTATTTTACTTGGATATCCTGTTCCTTTCTTTATCCCCTGTGTGACATTGGGATTTTGAAAAGGACCGAAGGTATGGAAAGGTTTCATCTATGATGTATTTGGAGAAGATGGAGATTTTTCTACTAAAATTGAGAAATGTTTAAAGAGCCATAATAGATGCTACTAAAAAGGTAACTGCCAATTTTCTCCCAAGAGGAGAATGGAAAAAAAAATCAGAAAATAAAGTGATTTTGACTATGTACATTAGAGATTTACTATTTCATGTGTTTCCTTTGAAACATCTCTTTATTTTAAAATCCGTTTTGACGTATTTTCAAGTTGTGTTGCAAAGCCAGCTTTCAGTCTTTATCAAAGATGTTTATTCCTTCTGATAAGGTTTGCAAACTTTTGTATTATGGTAAAGACAGCCTTCTGAACTACAGCCATTCTTTGTGCTTGAGACCTGGGCTGAGTGGCCCATCATAGCAGGAGGTCACCTATAAAATACGTAAGAATCTTGTTCCTCGTGACTTCAGTTACACAGATCCTTGGTAGCAAAGTAGCTCTTTAGTCTTTCAGTCATTCCAGTTTTTAGTGATAGTAAATGTGATGCTTTCAATGTTAAGAAATCAATTAGTAAGTCACTACACCGCTGAAGGGGACAATGCAAAATCTAATGGTATCTCTAGGAGAGTCTCTATTTGAGTCCATTGGGTTTTAGATTAGTTCAGAATGAAAACCTAAGAAGGTGACATGGTTACCTGGGGGAGAACTTAGCTTTAGAGGTAGATGTCAACAGGCAGCTTTGTAACAGCATGTAGTGAAAAGTCAGCAGATGGAGAAGCTGCTACACAGTAGGGGCAGCCAAAATGTGGTAACAGGAGTGTGAGATGGCCTGGGAGTAATGCATTAGCAGCAGTTGGCAGACAGCAACAGCTCTTTGACAATGCAAAAGTTTGGCAGAGTCTCTGTGCAAAATTGGGATGCTCAGAAGAGCTCATTTGATAAAGTTCAGTGGCATTCTAGATTCAGGAATGACTGAGATTGTTTTGCAGTTCCATGGAGAAAAAGAGATTTTGTAGTAGTAGTGCAGAGGAGAGCTGTATAAAGCAGCAGAGTTGGTTTTAGAGTGGCAGAACAGAGTGGGTGATTCCTGAGTTCTAAATGAACTGGTGTTACCTAGTACCATTGACTTCTATTTTTCTACACTGTTTAGGATAAGATTTTCAAAGGCTACAAGCTTTAGGAATACGTGTCAGTAGACTTGTATTTCCAAATCTCTTAGATGTTTCTCAAATTTCTTTCTGTTCGCTCATAGGTTTTTTTCTTGTATTGAATTATGCTCTCAAAACCACCAGCTAAATGCATAGAGACCACCTCTCTCTGAGTCCCTGTGTAAGCAACTGTATCGCTTGTGCTTCCCCCATTCTCAAGCTTTTATCTTTTCATCTGCTTTTGGCCAGTGTCAGAGATGGGATTCTGGCTCAATAAAATTCTGACTGATCCACTGCAGGTGTTTATATATTCTGATAAAAATCTAAGTTGATAAACCAAAACCTTAGTGGTGTGTCAAAGTCTGGATAATGCCATCTCTCTCCCCTTACAAAAACTATACTGATGAGCACGTTCGAACAGGATTTGAGTTCAGAAATACAGTAAATGGGGGAGGAGGAGTGAGAACTGGGGTACTAGCTATCCTCTGGCCTACTTTCCATGATTCTTACAAAGATTCAGAGGAATATTGGGTTAACTGGAAAAACCCTCTTTCTCTTACAAAAGTAGACCTTTATGTCAAAAGTTTTGGTGTAGAGTTGCATTTCTTTTCATATATGATGGAGAAGATCATAAGCAAATAGTTCTAAATATAAGGGAGAAATGCCAGCAGCAGAATTTATGGATGAAAAAGGTTCCTTTTGGTGTAAAAAAATAAAAAGTGTAACCTCCAACCCAAAACACGTCATGTGTTTTATAATATCTGAAAATGAGAATAAGAATATTCTCTAGAATATTTTCTTTTATCTGAACTGTATGTGGTAGCACCATTTGTCCTTCCATTTGAACTACTTGAGAAGGCAAAACGTTTTTCCTAAAATGTGTGAGATACTTAAGACTATTTAATAATGTTTCCAGAAGAGCTTTTTCCTTAATATCCATTTCCTGTTTTCCATTTTTTTCTCTGGTTTTTTTCTTTAATCTATTTGCATTATTTATTGTGTTTTGTGGAGCAACTGTAAGTGATTCCTGAGCAGAAGCTGGGGTTTGTCAGGAAAGATTTTAAGTTTTAGAGTAAGAAAAACTTATGGTGTTTATAAGAATTTGCTTTACTACTCTTTCAAATAGCCTCTCACTATTTGGATCCTGGAAATTTTTTGAAGAAGTTTGTGGCAGTGTCTGGCATTCCCGCTTATGCTGAGTAGCGAATTTCTCAGCTGAGTAGTAAATTTCTCAGAGAAGAGCCTGTGAAATTTATCTCTGTGTAAAGCACTATTACATTGGCAGGCATGGTAAATTTCATTCCTCTTTAACAGCAAGATTTTAAAGCTGCCTTGAGCTCCTGGGCACTTACTGCATATTAATTTGGGAAGCACAAAGCTGCTCTCGCTGTTACTGAACACTTCTGTGTGTTGTAAACCCAGATGTGACAATGCGGGCTATACTTGCTTTCACTTCAGGCTCTTGACATTCCATGTACTTGAGAGAGCTCTCTGAATAATGTAGACATTTCTCTTTTGAGAAGCAGTGAGCAATTGCAGCCAAGATAAAACTGGAAGTTCTCCATAGGCTATCAAGTTAGGCTTCCATAGCGTTTCACCTTCAGTGACCTTAAAGAGTAGCTACGAAATTGTTACAACTGATATAACTTGGTTGTTATGAGATTACCAAGAAATTACCGATGACTTCTTGCTTGTTTTTATGTCCTAGTTCTTCTAATTAGATCCTGCCAGGATTTCCAGTTATTCACAATGGTTTGCTTTATAGCTATGTGCCAGAAAAGTGCTTTTCCCAGTCGAGTCCAGTAGATAATTCTATCTGTCAGTCAAAGCACTGAACTTGGTTGTCTGAGTTTTGGTCGTCTAAAAAAGGATCGGAAGGATAAAGTGAATCTTAAATGGCATATTGTATAATATAAATCCTGAGGAAAATAAACAAATACCGTAGTATGAAATGCATTCATTAAAACATTACATTTTTATAAAGAAGAGTAAGAAAATAGAAGATCAAGGGAAGTTTACAGATAATTCACAAAAATGAAACTAACTTCACAAAGCATGTTATACAAAATTGTCAACTCATCACTTATTCATCTTTATAATAAGCTGCAGCTTTAGTCTAAATTAATGGTCTTTTTCAACTGTACTGTCCAATCCTTTTGACACTTAGAAAGCAGTGTTGTCACTTGTATTAAAATAGTAATAATATGATCTAGTAGGCACTAATAAATAGTGCAGATTAATTTAGTAATTGCTTTCCCCGTGGATTGTTATGGATTTTAAAACACACTGCTTACTTTCCAACCTTGTGATAAATTTCTGTTCATTCTTGTAATCATTCTGTACTATAGAATCCACCTGAAAATTTGTCCTCCTTTACATTCAATGTGAAAACCTTCTAGTCATCTTTTAAAATAAATTTTATTTATTGATTTTGCAGTTAATGAATTGCATATAAAAATAAATAAAAAATAAAGCTTCCAATTAATAAATACAATAGGCAGGATAAAGGGAAGCAATTTTTCTTAAATTGTCTGAGATCCTAAATTGTTAATAGAATATATTTGCTATGTACAAACACGATTTGTGAAGCCATAAGCTACAGCAGTATCCGCATGCTGACCTTAGAGGTAGAATGAACATCTCTTCATGCCACAAAACTCAATATAGTCATGGCACAAGACACCTGAAAGTGCAAGAAAAGCAAAGTCAGCAGTTGGATCATGGCACTATAGCAGATGAATCAGTGTAATAAAATGTAATAATAAATCATTTAAAGGCTGATAGTTTTATATCAAACACTTTAGATCAATAATACAGAATTACTAGAGAGTATTTCTTTTCAGTGTGAGATAATTGTATTTTATTCATTCAAATAATCCAGGAAACTGAGTGTAAGACAGATAATTCGCTCAAAATGTTAATGAATTCACCCTTGAGCATGCCCCTGGAAATTCCTGTGCCTTCATCCTGATGGTCTTGCAGATACCAAGTCACCATGCTGCTTGCTATCCTGAATACAGAAAGACGTTACAGAGGTAAGACTAATCTCAAGGCCTACCAGAACTTAACTGGATTTGATCCTTGATCCACAAAAGGATTCAACACTGCATATGCAACGTTTACATGTCTTCCTTATCTTTCAGAAACTATGGGCTGCACAGAAATATTCTGTGTCCCATTAGGATGTCCCCACTTCCAAGTGAAAGCCCTAGCAGTAGCTGCATGGTTGTCTGACCCAGTCAGTAGTGATTTCATTCAGCAGACAGAGAACCTTGACCAGAAAACCATATAGGCAGAGCGTTTGCCTGGAGCTGAGCTGTTGGAAGAGAGGTACTAATATCTGTTACTCATGGTGTGGAGCTAATTATAGTCAGAAGTGAAGTCAATTGAGACAAAATTTGTCCAATCAAAAGGGTCATTAAACCATGTGTTCCTTATGAATTGGTATTCACATATAATTCTGGGAAATTTCAGGAGGGATCCTTGCTAAGAAGCATGGGAATGTTGAAAGTCAGACGTTTGTCAAGCTAATTCGGCACAGACCTTTATCCTGTCTGACAGCAATTTCAAACATGCGTCACATTTCTCAAGTTGCCTCTCTTATCACTAGAGAGTAACGTGGTTTATGATAGAGGGTGACACAACTATGAAAGTAATTCTTGCTCAGTTGTCTGTATCAGACAAGGATTGGGGCTTTGATGCCTAGCCAAGTAATTGTCTTGAAAGGCAAAATAAATTTCAGCAACTTGCATCTTTCTTACCCTTGCTTGTTTAGAAAAACTCGGCTGCCCGTGGTTTTTATCACTTAGCTACTCCTACATTAGCATATTCCTTCCATGAAAGTGTTAACAAAGCAAGTAGTTAAGATAATACTTAACTCTGTGGGGAAAAAATGAAAGACAGAAATAGTCTGAGTAGCAAAACAGCATTGTTGATTTAGGGTAGAGCACATTCAAGAGATAAAGGAAAGGTGCCAGATCCTTAACAGACTTGCAGCTGGCTTTAAGTGTCACTCAGTTTATTAGTATACGTACACACACACAAACACATATTTTGCTACTGCAAAATGCTTTTTCTTGGATACCTGTCATTTTGGCTTGATGGAAGTGAAAATCAGTTCATTCCTTCTTGTTTCTATTTGGAGGGTCATTTTCTTTAGAACTTTCAGTCTACTTCCAGAGAGGGAAAAGTGACAATATTTAGATAAAAGAAAGATTTCCTTATATGTCTTTAAAAGAGAGTTAAAAAATTGAGCAATCCTTGTAATCCTCACCCATATGGAAGATTTAAAGATTATGATTCTTGAATCATGCAAAATTAAGTCATTTAATTCATTTTTGATATCTGTGTAATATTTCTGCCTGTTAGTGAGCCACTCCACTGTGGGACTAAAGAGATAGCATTTATGTAACACAGTGCAGCAAAAATAACATCTATACAGCTGAACACAGCTCTTCAGAATATGAACCATTGTAAGAGAATAAAGAATATAGTTGTGATGGACAAGTTGAAGGATAATCAATTAGTAGCAGTGCAATTAACAGTAGCCTGTCTAGGAGAATCCAAGTTCTGCATTTGTTCCAGCTGGAATGTTCTGTTACAGACCTTGCTCTCATCGCTCACCTTTGTCTTTCTGGGTCCTTAGGGACAGACATGTACCTCATGACTGAAGAGCAGGAAGGAGGTGGGAAACAGGGAAGTGGCTGATCTCCATTTTCCCATAGTCAAGGATCTACAAGTGCCTTAGAGAGATGGTAAGTAATAACAAAGGTTGATCAAAAAGTTCTCCACCCTGTTCTTGATTAACTTCAGCTGATCATGTGAAATGCTAGCCTTAATGAGGTACACAACGATATTTAGTGGTACTGGAATTTCATGTGGAGTGTTGGAGAAATTAATTAATTTGGTTATATTGCTGGTTAAAAGTTTTTAGCTGACTTTATCTTGCCATATCCCAGGTCCTAGCCAGCATGTGCACTTGGAACCAAATCCCACTTTGTTTTTTTACTCTGATTATTTTGAATGAGTTTCATCTGAAAAGCTATAATTCCAGTGAGAACAAATGACTTGGACACATCTCAGTATATCTGGCTCAAAATAAAAGTAGATCTGAGCTCTCACTTCAAAATTCCCAAAGAGATTTTGAATACTCCAAGGCTTGTATTTGAATTTGGCTCTTGATATACACTGGAGAGTATTTCAAAAGGGAAAGTTTTTTTTGTTGTGGGTTTTGGGGTTTTTTTTTACATATGTCACTATGAAGACATAGTCTCAGCTACCCAAACTAATAAAGTTTGACTTACGGTACAGTACTTGGCACTCTAAGTATGTGGATTTAAAGGCTATTCAACAGTTTCACTTTTAGATTCAGCATCACTAAAATCATACTTTCTTTTTTTTAGAAATAAGATTTGGAATTTCCACAGCTTGTTTTTTGCCAGCAACAAGAGACTAAGATAAAAAGTAGGGACTTTTTTCTCTAGTGCCTTCTATTTATTTTTTAGATGAACTTCTTGTTCCTTCTGTGAAGTGAAATAGGCAATGCCTCTGAATAGAAGAAAATGAGAAATTAGTTATTTTGTAGTCTATGTGAGTTATCATATCTCTGTATTATTTTATCTGGCATCTTTTGTAGATTTTGGATGCCTTCAGACTAACCAAACAAGAAGTGTCATAGCTGGGGAGCTGGTGCCTGAGAAAGGTAATGAAGGAAGTAGATGCATTTATTTTTATATACAGTATTTCAGAAATTCCAGAAAAGGGAAAGAAGCAGATGACAGAACTTTCTTAAGTTGTTTCTTTTTTCCCTTTTTTCAACAGATGACAAGTTAGATGTGGAGTACAATTGTAAGGTCTGATGTGGGTTACACGGTAATGCGTTGGTGTTCTTTTTGTAGCTAGGAACAAAGTTACAATTCCTGAAACAGACACAACCCTTTAAATAGATCTGCTTGTAGATCTCATCCTTCCCATCTAGAGATGAAAATTATAGGGAGTCAGTGATGCTCTCCTCCCCCTCTTGGGGGCTATACAGAGGTTGTATTATTGTCAGATGATGACAAAGAAGGTGGAAGGAGTTAGGGAAAGCAAAGGGTCAGGGAACCAAAAAGCCAGTAGGCACTGAGGAAGGAAAGAACTGTATAACCCGTATAGCAGGCTATTGAGGTTGCTGAGAACTGAAAATTTTGAGGCTGGCAGATCATTATCTGCTGTATAAGCCATATAGTCATCAGCATTCATACATGTCCTCCAGGTTCATGGTTTTTTCAGTTATTTGATCAAGATATGACCATATTAAAGGTGTTACCTTGGATTTGGTGCCTGAAGGGCATTCCGTCTTTGCTGATGCAGATATATTTTTCCCTCTGAGAATAGTTCTCATTTGAGTTACAGCATATTCCTCTTGTGTGATCATACCATGGAGGTATCAGACACTCTTTGTGTAGGGTGAAAGCTCTTCATCCCAGCTGCTTCCATAAAACATCAGAAACCCTGTAAGAGGCTTTCTTATACTCAGACATCCAGTGTGCATCCCAAGGAGATTTTTCATTAGATGGGTGAGCGCTGCAGTCTGAATGGGGGACCTAAGTGTGAACTTGCTGTAATACCTCTATGATCTGAGGCTAAAGAATTGCTGAGTCAGACTTAGCTGCATATTCTCACCTGAATGCCATGCCTTCCACAGGATTCTGCCCTCTCAAGCTAATGGGACAGAAAGATGCTTGGTAATAAACATGCTGCATATGTTTCTGTGTTGGGGCCCTGTATAGAAGTTATTATTCCAGCATTGGGTATTTTTAGCAGAAACCCCAAATGGTGGCTCTAGATGCAGACATTGGGATGAAGTGCCATGAAGCATTTTATTGCAACACAAGAAATAGAATGTAGAATTAGATGAGTTTCCTTCTACCTCCTTTTTTATAATCTCCTCTGCCAAAAGAGAAGGATTAGCCCTCTTCCCCATAGGTCCTTGGCCATAAATCACAAAACCAGTGGTGAAGGTTTTAAGAGACCAAATTCTGCATGAAATTTAGCCTTTCAGCTTTCCCCTAATAGCCTCCATGAGACAGTGCAGTACATTAAAAATACAGGAAGAGGGTTAGAAATGTTGGATAACTAACATGTAGGATAACGTGCATTTTGTTCAAGTAAAAAGTTCTTGATACCTTAATGTATTATGTCTTTTGTCTAGAGGAAATTCATTGAAGTTCATCACATAGGTATTTGGCAGGGTTGTAGAAGTACGAGTTAAAGCAAATGCTTAGCACAGTTCTGAAATGGTTTTCTTTTCTTACGTTCCAGAAAAGTCTGAAGTAAGTTTCAGTTTCCTGAAGGACATTTGTAATTTCTGATGCCAGGCCAAAAATGATGGGTTCAGTATTTCCAAACTCCCTTCTGAGACACACAATTGTTTTATCTTTGTCCATCAAAGCCTGAGAAAAGTCTCTTTTGATTACTAGATGTATTGGAAAACATATATTTACATGCCAGTGCTTAATTCTTTTAATCTCTTTTGTCTTTAGTAATATTTTCATAATACTTGTTAGATTCCAGTCTTCATTATGCTCTGCATGTGTCAGGATTTCTTCCAGTTTATCCTGTAATACTTGATCTCACTGTGAATCTAGATGCATCCTCTATTTTTATCCCCAGCATCCTCCTCTGTCCCATTTGAAAAAAAAGCTAGATTATCTGAACTCTTGAGGTCAACTGCTAAAACTTGTCAGCTGATGTCTATTTGGTTTTGGACAGAACATCCAGTTCTGAAAATAAGCAAACTTGATACCCATTTTTCTATTTGTGGGTTGACACTGAGGATAGTAGGAGCAACAGTAAAGTACATGTTCTTTTTAAATACATAGAAGGCTCACGTTTGAAGTTGGATAAAGAGCAAGTTTTAATAAATTTTTTAATTTCTTGGCAGATCTGTACTTCCTTTAATAACGTTTGTAAGCTAACCCTGCTCTTACCTATACTGTCTGAGTTAAATTTGTCTGGTCGCTCAGTACAGTAGTCCCCCTGGTAAGGATCCAACTCCGGTAAAGTTAATGGCAGCTGTCCAGTTTAATTTACTGAGAGCTGGATCAAAGTTATTTCCTATTTCATGTTATCTGATAAAGGACTTGATTACAATTTTTCCAGCATGCGGATATGGCCTCCTATTTTTATATCTAGAAACTGATTTCCCAGAAACAGGGAAAATTTTGCCTTTTCTCCTTCAGTTTAGCCTATGATTATTTAAGCAGTCAAAGCAGAAGAGTTTCATTTCTTGCTTCTCTCTGCCTATGATTAAACAGTATTTATTTGCACCTTAACTAAGAGAGTACACTTTCCTTTAACAAAACTCTTTTCTGTGAAGTAAAATCACATTCTGTAGATGTTGTTGCCTACTCTGGATAGATTTTGGATTTCTGAGTTTGATAATAGTACTTCGAGAACAGTACTCTGCTTGCATTTCCCAAGACTTAAAAGAATTTTTTTTTTTCCTCCTCCTCCTCCTCCTCTAATAAAAACAATGATGATGATGATAATAATATATTATGGGAGAATCCAGTGTGGCAGTTTTAGTGAATTTCAGCATTAGTAACTTTTGGTTCGGTGTTGCTAGGTGCTTCAGATTTCCCTGTATTATTGTCTTCTGGGTAATGCTTGGGTTGTCTTGTTTAGTTTTTTTGTATTTCTGAATATTGTTGTTATTATTAATTATTATTATTTTGAAGACATACTTTCTGCCTGAGATCACAATTTTATCTTCCCACAATCATTACATCCCTTTTATATTTAGGAGTTTATTATAGGTGTATGAAAAAAGTGGTTGATACTTCTTATTTTACCTAGTGTGTTTCTGTAGCAGCTTGTGCTGTCCAGCTGTCCTTTGATGAGGATGCAAATGTAGGGGCAGCTGCAGTCAGGGAAAAAGCAGAAGAAAATAGTTCCTGAAGAAGACCACACTGGGTGTAGGCCAGCAGGAGCCTTATATCTTCTGGTACTACTCTCGCCTGAACATGGTATTTTGGAGTTAGCATTAGGTTATTAACTGTAAAATCTGCTCCACTCAAAAAGTATTATGTTGATGTAGTGCCAGCTTTTCAGCAATTAAATTTCTTTAACATTACAGCATTGTTACTACAGCCTTTATTTTTCCAAGTTATTACTCATTTACTAGATATTTGAATCTGTGCTGTTTATAAAATATACTATATGATGACAATATTTCACAGACATCAAATGACCAAAGTATTACATACCAAATGATTTGTCAGAGACATTTTAAAAGCATATATGTTTTGTTTTTAATTTCTTGCTGCTTGTATTTAATGATTCATGATTGACCAATATGAACTACTCAAGTAGTTGAATAAGTAAACAACTGAGATGTGGAAACCTTTATCCATTAATTGCATTCATAGCATTTCCCAATTGAAAACTAAACACTGAAAATGTTATTTTACTTTTTTTATAACATGGCTGCTACATTAGCCAGTAATAGTTGTCCTCAGACATTCCAAACTGGATTCGTACACCCACTGGAAACCGAATGCTGAAAATAATCCCAGAGTTCTATTATCAACTGCTATACTTCAATTATACATAAACAGGACATAAGAGATCTGAGAGGCATATCAGTAACATAATGCATAGCAGTAGCCTCTTGAAAGAGAGACATTTTAGGGACATTTTTAAAGAGGGATTGGGAAAACTAGTTCATTCAATTCATCCGAACAGGGTGAGCCTGATTCATTCAAGCTGATCAAGTCGGATCTCCAGACTTCTGTTATCTGACTTGTTTCTTCATTTTTAGGGGTCCAAAATACTTAGGCATGTGAGTAACAACACGTCTGAAACCGGTAGCGCAGTTTTCCAAGGGAATACTGAGGTAAAGTTATTTACAGAACCGAGGATTGTTAGAAGGATGCTCAGGACTCAGCCCTACAAATATATTTGCACTGACAGCAAGCTTGAATAACTTTTCCCTCTGAGATACAGCGCCATTCAATCACTTGTAGGATCAGATCTTGACTTGCTCTTTTTAAGTCTCGTAGGCACAGTATTACAAGTGGTGGTGGTTACCGTTTCCCCGGGCTTGGAGTCCTGTGCGGGGAGAAGCAGCAGAGGGCGCCGAGCCCGGGGCCACGGCCCGGCGCGGTCTCTTCCCGCCCTGGGATTCCCCGTCCAGGGATTTCCCGCTCCACCTGGAGGAGAGCCTTTATAAACGGCGCGCTGGCTCTCTTCTAGTAAACTGTTGCAGAGCAGCAGGATCTCACTGTGCTTCTTCACAGAAAATAGAAAGCACGGCTTTTGAGTTTACTTTCTTTACCTAGTAACAGCAATTACAAAGGTTAAAACAGATGGGAAGAACAAGCCAAGCTGTGCTGCTAATTTTGTATGTGTTTATGACAGGTAAGTTGGGGGGATGGGGGCGTTTGCTTTATTTGTTTTTAATTTTGTTAAGTGTAAACTGACCTACAACTTACTGTTTGATCTTTATTTCTCTTTGTTCTGGTTGCTTTTACATTTCAGTGAATATAACTGTCAATTAAGTAGTTTTGTCAAAATGTCAGGAAGTTTTTTTGACGTTTACTTTGAGCTTTTCTACGCTCTGCAGTGACACAGTCATTTTCTTACTGAGTTTGCTAAAAGACAGTCTAGGAGACAACTGCAGTATATCACTGCATGTTTGATTTTTACTGTCATCCCTGACAGTATCAGTCAAGTCTGGTACTAAATGTCCTGTTGAAAGTGATTCTGCAGTTGTCCTTGCTATCTTACTTACCGCCCCTCCCCTCAAATGTTACAAAGTTTTAGAACCAGATCCACCTGACAAAAAAAAGTTATATTGTGCCAATGCATTTATTTTCACTGACAGCATTGGGTTTATACCATTTTATACATGAGAACTGTCTGTTAGAGTCATCTGAGTCTGTATTATCCTTGACAAAAATAGCAATGTTTATGGGGTATTTTGGAGATGTAAACCACTGTATGAGCTTTATTAGTTTAACCTCCACACAACTGTAAAGTAAACTTGCAAAGTGATGACCTCATGTCACAGTAGAACATGAGAAGAAATGGGAAAATAATAGTTGAGAATGCTGCTGAGTTTATGTATGTTCTCCCTATTGTAGTTAAAGCATTTGAAATGGAGATTATACCTGCTAACAGAATTGTTGCACAGATTGGAGAAACACTCATACTCACATGCAATACTACTGGCTGTGCATCACCAAGTTTTTCCTGGAGAACCCAGATGGACAACCCCCTTGGAGGAACAGTGAACAACCATAGGACATACTCTACCTTGACTATGAATCCAGTTAGCATTGTGAATTCTCATGATTATCTGTGTACTGTCTTCTGTGGTGAGAAAGAGAAAAAAGAGAAGAGTATCAAAGTTGAACTTTACTGTAAGTAAACATGTAAAATTCTCTTGAAGTAGTACACATTCGTAAAAAATCAATAATTGTTTTTTCATATCATGGTTGGCAGTTAACTGATAATGCTAGGATAATGAGCCTGCTATAGCTCAACATATATTTCCTTGTAAGATTCCTTTATCTGTCTGTTCAGGACTCTTTCTTAGCCCCTTTCTGCTTAGCTTTCTGCACTGAAGTTAGTACTTATTCTTGGTAATACTTGAAAGCCAAAACGTAGACTCCCCAAAACATCCATAGAGCTGGGAAAAACAAACAAACAAACAAACAAACAAACAAAAAAAAACCAAAAAAAAAACCACAAAGCCTTTGCAGTTTGCAGGGGAATGATTCAGATGTCTAAACCTACCAGCACAGAAAACAGGATGCCACCAATGTATGGCTTGCTCTGAATGCCCATATTTAGGCAGCTGTATCACTGCCTAGGTGCCTTGCTGGATCTTATTAGATTATTTGTGATCATATTTCAACAACTGTACAAATATAATTCCTGTTAGTGTATGAACTGCTTATAAAAGACCTGTATGTCTTCATATCAAGATATGTCTTGTAATAAAGTTGATGTAACATCATGTTCTGAATGCCTCTAAACTCAAGATGTTTGATGTCTGGATCTTGCTCTTATGTTGACCCTAGAGCTCATCTCTGCTAGACTAAAGAAATGGATTTTATTCTTTTAGCTTTCCCCAGCGATCCTATCATTGAGATCAGGCCATCCTTAGTTGCTGGAGAACCAGTCACTGTCATCTGTAAAATTCCTGATGTGTATCCTTCTGATCACCTGGAAGTACTCCTAAAGAAAGAGGGATATACTCTTCATGAGGAAAATTTTTATGAAGATGACAGCACAAATACAGAGACCAAAACTGTGACTTATTCTTTTAATCCCACGGCTGAAGATATTGAGAAAGAGATTACCTGTGTGGCCAAGTTACCAATTGCTTATATGGACTTTGAACCTAAAGAAAGAGTAACTTCTCAGAAACTGAATACAAACTGTAAGTATTTTTATTCTAGGGCTTTCACACCAAGTACTGTTTAATGTTAAGTTTCATGGAATGGGTTTATAAAGCGTGTGCTATAAATCATTTATAATCTGAACTTCTTATCTATGTAGATAATCTATTGTATTCAGTTGAATTCTGTTGTATTCAGTAACAGTCACTGAGTCATTAAATACCTACTGTTGTTCATATCAGAAGTAAGGCCCTCAGTAACTCTTCTCTCACTCTCTTACCTTGAGCACTGGTGCTCAGTCAAAAAGTAAGGACTAGAAGAAAAATGGCAGCATGCAGATAAAAAATTTTTCTTAAAATTGCCATTGTATGCTTAGCAGTTCCAGGTTTATAGTCCTAAACAATAGGGAGACAAATGTAAGAGTAAAAAAAATAAATAAATTTGTACACATTTTGTCTAGTTTATCTTTCAAAGCTGCAAGCTAAATGTCTCATCATGTGTGGAAAAATTGTTCCACTGTGTTACTGGAATACACATTATTCTCTTTTTTTTCTTGATATTGCGTGAAATGTACCTCTAGAGAAGCTAGTGTTAAAGATGTGCATGTCATTTTTCATTAACTTACTGACCTTATCTTTCTTTTGTTCTCTTCCAGCTGGCCCCAAAAATACTATCATTACTGCATCTCCAGGCAACTCGCCAATGGAAGGAGACCCTCTAAAACTCACTTGTGTGACTGAGAGTAATCCACCAACACAAATAGTTTGGAGAAAACATTTGGCTGATGAAAGCATTCAGCATCTGATAGAAAACAATGTGCTTTCTATTCCCCATACCCGTTTCACTGATTCAGGACTGTACATCTGTGAAGTAATTAATCTGGTAACTAATAAAACAGAGAAAGCAACTGTGGACATTGTCATACAAGGTACAAGTCTGCTTGAATTTAACTTGTATTATCCAGTACCCAACAGGCAGCTGCCTGTTGGGTTAGAGGATGCTGAAACACTGAAAATTAGGAAATTATGGGGCCTTCCTTGTTATGTATTCAGGATTTAGCTTTCAATTTACTGCTGTTCTTCATGGGCTGTGCTTTTCATTTCTATGCTTAATTTTCAGCAAATTCTCTCTGTACTGCTGTTGTACATGTGTAACTCTATACATTTCCTGCAATGCAACACTCAAAGTGATAAAAGAATCTGGGAAAGTGGTGGTGTGGGGGGCACTTATTTCCTTGAAATGCTAATATACATAGCAATTTCACAGGGACGTCATGTCTCCTTCTTTGAACTAGTAGTTTTAGTCATTTAGTAGTTGTTTAATAGTAAAACTGTTTGGGACACTATTATTATTACTACTACTGCTGCTGATGATGATACTACTACTACTGTTTCAATACAGCCAAAGTCTCAGACGGAGCCTGGGACCAAAACCAAAATGAACAGATCCTTGGGCTAGCAATTCCTGCTTTCTTAAAACCCTCTCCATCTTTAGTACTTTTTCATTAGTATAACAGCCTTTTCTTTTGTCATGCAGGTGCTCCAAACATTACAGAACTCTCTATTGAGCCTTCTATAACAGTTCAAGAAGGAGAAAATGTTTCCATACAATGTTCTGCTGAGAGTAACCCTCCTCCCAAGATTATTTTAAGGAGAAAATCTGACAGTGCAGACATGGGGTCTTACAGTGAGGGAAGAATTCTTCTTCCATCTGTGACATTCCTAAATGGAGGAGACTACGAATGTATAGCAGAAAACAAGTTTGGGAAAAGTAAAAGTGAAATAACACTTAATGTAGAATGTGAGTATGTGTAATGTTTTCCCAATAATTTAAAAATAATTGGTTAATTCTCTACTTGACTTCAGTGATAAATGTAACCATCAAACTAAACAAAACCCTGTGAGTACAAAAAAATCAGCATAGTCCTCTGCTATTCCCCAAGGAAAGGAGCAGTGCGGATGAGCAAAACAAAGACACGAAATCTTTAATGTAATGACAGTCTTAAGTCAGGATCTGAATGAACGAGAAACTGATCTACCTTAACGTTCTTGTTTAGAAGTACTTGGTTAGTATGCTTAGGCTATAAAGAGTTTGTATGGAAGCTCCCATACTATGTGCTTTACTTATTCTGAGAATGAAAAAGAAATTAACTTTGGGAGGCTGACAGCCTGGCATCCAGTAGGACTTGTTGGATCCATCCCTAAAAAATCCAATGATGATTAACTACAGGATTCTTCCTTTCAGATGGACCAAAGAATACAATGATCTCTGTTATCCCTGCTACTGCTGTTAAAGAAGGAGAAACTGTGATAATGAAATGTACTAGTTCTGGTAATCCGGCTCCAGTGATCTCTTGGAAGAAAAAGACGGCCACTGGGGAGCTGGAGAAAATGTTTAAAGATGCCACTTTACCTATACAGAATGTAAAAAGTCAAGATATGGGGCTTTATGAATGTGAAGCTCATAACCAATTTGGCAGAGAAGAAAAAGCTGTCAGATTACTTGTTCAAGGTTAGTAGAACAAGACAGAACACAAGTTTTTTGTTTTATGTATTTTAGGTCCAGATCTCATCTGTGAAGGGTGAGGGAATTCTGTCTTTGATGTCAATGGAGTTAAAAGGTGGTCCTAATGTCATTAGGTCATTTAGGAAGCTTCAAACAATGAAGGGTGAATTCTGTCTTTGTACAGATAGCATATGCAAAGTCCTCAGGTCAGCTGAGCTTCTATTACTCTTCTATTTGGCAAATGTATGCATAAGGCAAAGCAGCTATGCAGTGCCCGTATTTTCTTCCAAATAGGTCTCAGTGGAGGGTCCAGATACCTGCATACAAAAGATTCAAAGAGAAAGTATGTGCTCAAATCTCTGTGGAGGGACTGTATTACAACCCCTTGGCTCTCCTTTAAGTTATGAGTCTATCCTGTTCTTGCAAGCTGCATTAAAGCTATACCAAATGCTGATTCCTCAACCTACATGCAATGATAGCAAGTTTCATTTTCAGTAGTAAGCAGACTTCTCTGTTTCAGCCCCACTGTTTCTGTTTATTGCATGACAACAGTGCTTAGGCATCACTTCTGCCACTAATCCATCTCTCTTTCTTATTCTTTACTATTTTTGTATCTGCACCAAAAAATACACTTTCAGTTTTCCCTTCAAGTGCAGTGATACAAGGAGAAAGTGTTACCATCTTTTGCACATCTGCAGATGTTACATCTGTTCAGAGTACTCTGTGAAAGAAAATAGGTGATGGGATCGCTACTCTTGAAGCAGTAGGTGGTAAATATACCAAAGACAGAGCTCAGCTAAAGGATGCAGAAACATATGAATGCGTATCATTAATGAATGGGGAGAGCAGTCTCAGCACATAGTATTTTATGTCAAAGGTTAGTTAAAATAGCTACTGTACAGAGTTAATATTAGGATTTGTTTTAGACAGACAGAATAACATCTTCAGTTCCATTAAGAATTAATTGTCTTTAAAAAAACTGAGAAGAGTTGCACAGGTTCTTGTCATAAGTGGTAGGATCTTAGTGCTAATGAAAACTGTCCAAAACGGCAGATGCACAAAACAATTGCTGCTTCAAAATTTTTCATAGTTCCACTTCCACCTTTGAAAACAGGATGTAAAATTGTGGAACCTAGTGAAAAAATACTATTCTAGGACTCCTTCCTTTGCCTTCCCTATTTCTCTTCTGTTGAAAGAGGACATCAACCTCTGGGTCTGTTGGTCTGTGTCCTTTCATGAACTCAAAATGAATAAACAGTGAATTTAAAATAAGAAAAGAAGAAAAGACTCCATATAATGTAGAAGATATGCAACATACTCCATCAATTGATAAAATGTTCTTTCTGTCAGCTGCTGTTGACAGCAGTGTGTGAAGGATAGCTGGTGACAGAGCAGTGTCTGAAGCTACATGCTTGAATATTATAGTGAATCCATTAACTGGATTAGTACTTTGTGTGTACAAGCTGTTGATACCTCATGAGTTTTTTCCTTCTGTTTGTTACTAAATCCTACCTTGCATTTCTTTTCTTTTCAGTTCCTCCCCAAAATATTACTGTGTTAGTATATCCATCAGAAAATGTTAAAGAAGGAGAAAATGTCACTATTACATGTAGCACGTACAGTAACCCACCATCACAGATGGTCCTGAAAAAAGTCCATCAGGAGAAAGAAATTATTCTGTCATCAGTGAATGGAACCTTTATACTCTACAATGTCACCAAAAATGATGCAGGCAGATATTTGCTTGACGTTTTCAATGAGGCTGGAAACAACGTCAAAGTGATTGAGATATCTGTTGTAGGTAGGTAGATCTATTGCCTTGAACTTACTTTGTTCGTACTTTCTAATGAGTTTTGTGTCAAGGTGAGCACAACTAGCTCATGGCTGATCCTTGTGCAACAATACTGCAGTTAACCTCAAAAAATTCCCCAAATCAAACAAAATAATAGAACAGCTGATGAGAATAAGCTGTATTTAACCTTGTTGTGGTTTAACCCCAGCCAGCAACTAAGCACCACACAGCTGCTCACTCACTTCGCCCCCACCCAGTAGGGTAGGGGAGAGCATCAGAAGGAAAAAGGTAAAACTCATGGGTAGAGATAAGAACAGTTTAATAGAACAGAAAGCAAGAAAATAATAATGATACTAACAATAATAAAATGACAATAATAATGAAATAATTGGAATACACAAAACAAGTGATGCACAATGCAATTCCTCACCATTCACTGACCGATTCTCAGTTAGTTCCCAAGCAGCGATCCCCCCACACCAACTCCCCCCAGTTTATATACTGGGCATGACATCACATGGTATGGAACATTCCTTTGGCCAGTTTGGGTCAGCTGTCCCGGCTGTGTCCCCTCCCAGCTTCTTGTGCCCCTCCAGCCTTCTTGCTGGCTGGGCACAAGAAGCTGGAAAATCCTTGACTTGGTATAAACACTAATTAGCAATAACTGAAAACATCAGTGTGTTATCAACATTCTTATACTGAACCCAAAACAGAACACTATACCAGCTACTAGAAAGAAAATTAACTCCATCCCAGCTGAAACCAGGACAAACCTCCTTACAGTGTAGATGTTATTATCTCTCTTACCCAAGTTGGTGCAGTAGCTGTAAGGATAGGGCCAGAAAAAGGTGGATCCTGGCTGCATTTCTGTCCACATGCATGAACGGTGAGACTAATCCAGAGAAAGTTCTGTTTCTCAAAAAGGTCTAAAATTTGGACTTTTTAAACATGGGTCTTCTCCTGAAGCATTGTTTCCAGGAGGTAGAAATGTCCCCAGATGTTTCCTGGGTAAAATATATTATATTCTTCTTGTATTCTTCATGAGCTCCACAGTATCCTTCATTGTAGATGATATCAGATGGGTCTGAACTTGCACAGCAAATCCAAGACCAAGATAGTGGCTAGGAATTCAAATGTGTATAATGGAGTTACTAAAGAAAAAAGCATAAGGAAAATGTTTTGAAATGTGCTTTGTGCACGAAAACAGAACTAGTGTTCCAAATGAAGGTCATTAATAACACTGCTTTTACAGTAATATATATATATATGTTTCAATCAGGTTTTACACAATTTTTTCCTCCTTTTGTCTCCATTTTCAGGAAGATTGGAAAAAACAGATCAAATGATACCACTGATAATTGCATTCTCCTGTGTAACAGCAGTAGCAGTACCTGTAGTTGCAATTTTGATCTACGTGTCAAGAAAAGCAAAGATAAATGGATCCTACAGTCTTGTAAAAGCATTCGGGCTGAAAGTGTGATCGCATGAATATAAGTCTAAGTTCATAATAAGCAATGTTATTTATTGTTGTGACTGGTTCCACTCTTCTATAACATACGGTAACAAACAAATGACTTAAGAACACTGCCATGTGATAGCAAATGGATTTTTTTCATGTACATGTGTCAGTATTTATTTTAAAGGGAATGCTAGCATCCTGTCCTAGAAACTGGTAAATCACTTCTGTGTTGAAGCATGCTGAACAAAGAGTTCCTTGGAGAACTAGGTTTGTACATAGTGTATAATTTGTGTTATAAATATGTTCAACTGAATATCAGTTTGTAAAATTGCAGTCTTACTGCAACTGTACAGAGAAATGTTGTTAATTCAAAGATATAAATCAGCATTACTTGGGCTGATCAGATGATAATATTTTATTTTGTATTACTACAGAGTGAATGTTTTTAATACAATTTGTCTGCTCATGGTAATGTTTGGAAAATATTCTCTTTTCACTCATATTCCCATAAACTCTGTACCTTCAATGAAGTTACACAATCACTGGGCTGTGCATTCCTAGTTAAGTTAATTTAAGATCTCGAGGCTCGTAAGTGAAACATTTTATTTTAAATATTATTCAGAAAGTATCTGGGATTATAGTCTAGTTAGTTTTAGGACAGCTGAGGTATTTTTGTAGGGTTTAATCATTCTCAAATCAGTGTCAGAATTCTGTTATTTTATGATGAGCCAAATCAGACACTTCATTTAGAATATAAGCTGCCAATAAATATGCTTTATAGATTTCCACTGCAAAATAAAACTACCAGTAGCTTTCTTTGACTAAATCCCCCTAGTGATTCTTGCTTAAGATTATGTCAGAATACACATTCCTATGGAAGGAACCAGTGAAAACTATTATCCTTAGCAACAGCAGCTTCGACTGTCATGGGAAGCACTAGCTGTAAAGGCATAAGCAAGGCAGGCAGCAACCTAAAGGCATAGGCAAGGGGGAGAGGCAAAATCTGCACAGCCTCAGCTATGGTGATTGAGTTGTTTCCTGAAGAAATGCCCTTCCCAAGCTGCTCCCTGTGGAAAACTAAACTGCTTGCCTGACAACTTTCCTTTTAATAGAGAACTGGTGCCTGCATATTTCACCCTGGTTATTGCCTTTTTTCACCACACATCTCTCCAGTGTTGGCAAAATGACTGTGAAAATAGTGGCCTTTCTGTGCAGAGGCAAAGATGAGGGGGAAGGAGAGGTGGAGGTTGATGGTATTCTCTCTTACATCCCTTCTCCTGGCTAGCAGTGCTGCTTTGACTCATCTGGCTGGTGATGTTCAGCACTGAAGGCAAGGTTGTAGGAGGTGCAGGCACTGTGGCTGAGATGTTGAAGTACATCTCGTCTCAGCAGCCCTGAGCCACTGTGTTAGGCACAGGAAGGTGGGCTTGGCTCCCCCAAACGTGCACACACAAGGTCAAGCAGAGATCTGTGAAAAGAGTTTCTTTACATTATACAAATGGTAACAACTGCCCCCAACAGCAACACAAACGCAGCTGTCTCTTGGTAGCTAGCTGCAGGATGAGGCAGTGGTGTAGATCTCCCATATCTTTTTCATAGCATGTTCAGCAGTGTTTTGTGACAGTAAATCAGTGCATCCAGGGTCCTGTGCTTATCTACAGTTGGAAAGGGAGGCTTGGAAAGTGGGGGTGTAGCAGAAAAATAGGAGAGCAGTGTGGACTTGGCTTGGAGGAATGTAAGCATGCAGTAGGAGGGTGAAGAAAAGATTGAAGACAGAGGAGGAGGAGAGCTTTGACAGGCCCATGACATAAATTCCTTGGAGGTGGTGCCAGGCATATTTATTCAGAATAATGTCAGGCCTGTCTCAGTGCTGTCTTGTGAACAAACCAGAAAGCATGATTTTTCCACTGTGCAGAACTTTGGTGCACACACATGTTGCCTACTGGGTATAGTTCTGGTATCTGTATTGCAAGAAGGATAGTTAGAAAAGATACAGAGAAGGAGGACTGGAAAACAGGAAAAATGAAAATGCCTGGGACTTTCCAGTTTGGAGAGAGAATTCTGAAGGAGGAGGGGATGTGACTGATGTTTTCCAAATTGTGAAGGCAGCTGATAGCAAACAACAGATGCAGAACTGCTGTTTGCTAAATCATGCAATGCCAGAACTGCAGGGCATACAAACTAAGGAGAGAGCAGTTTAACAAAAAATAATAGAAAATACTTCCTTACACAGTGAATGGTGAACTACTGGAAGCTGCTGCAGAAGGTTGTGGAGGATAACAGTATCAATTGTCTCAAAAAGGTAATGGAAAAGATAAGGGACTAAAGGTCCATAAACAAATACTAAAGGGCATAGGCAGAAATGTGCTATATAACATCTCTAATCCAACAGCCATGGATGCTGAGCAATCCTCAGGGAATATACTGCAGAAAGTGGCCAGGTGTTGCATGCTCTCCTGAAATAGTGTCTCCCACTGCTGGAGACATACTATGGTAGCTGGATCACTGGTGAGACCCAGTAAGGTATGTCTTGCCTTCTTATGCCTGCTCTGAGTGGCCTTGGGCCAGGCCTACTTGGAGAAGAGGCTTAGCAGTTCCTGTACTGTTTTCCCTCTCCCATAGTCCCTTAGAAGGAATAAAAAGAGGAAAGATGAGTGGGAGAGAAATAGGAGTCATCTTGCGACAGCACTTTGGTACTTGTGTAGTCTTTCCTGGAAATTCCCCCACGGGTTCCCGGTATCCTCTTGGCTGCTGGTTTCACCAGTATTTATGATACAGGTACTGACCTTAATGTCTGCATGGCTTGTCTGCCCTCACAGGGTCTCAGTATTAAGTCATTTAAGTCAATAGGAATTGGCCTGTGATTTCAACGGGGCCAGTTTTTCAGCAGAAACACGAAGTGAATTGATAGAGCTTATAGTGCTCATTTTAGGAGAGGCTGTGCTTGTGTGGGGAGCAAGCTTCCTCTCAGTGAAATCACAAAGAAGGACCTTGCCAGGGGATCTCCTTGCCTACTGCCTGATTCTTGGTATTTTCCAGGACACTTAATGATTTGGGCAGAAGCTAGTTCTATGGAGGTTAAAAGTTCACAGTCAAATAACTTCTCTTTTTATTGAAAATTACAGAAGGAATATTGTTTCTCTTTGCACTGTTTCTCATCAAGCAAAATGCAGAGCTTCTGCCCTGGCAAAAAGGCATGAACAGCAGCTCCAGCCCAGCAAGCGCTTTCAGAAGGGGTCAGGGCCACCTGGAGGTCTAGGTAAGACTCCCTGCCATGGGGCCTGTCTTCACAACCAAGAAAGTGGTCTGTAGAGCAAAGGGCTGTGACAGGTCCACTCAGGTTTTCTCTGCAAAGTCACCTCACAGGTTATAGAGTTGCCTTTTCCCCTGCCTGGGCCTGTGCTCAAGCACACCAGTTGCCCTTGTGTCCTCAGAGCAGGGGCTTACCCCAGCAATATCATGGTGCAATGCTAATGCTAAAACGAGCCTGGATTTTAAAAGGTGATTGCAAAATCTCACTCCCCACAGCTAGTTCAGGATGTGCTCTTGCTTAAAATGTAAAGCTCAAACAGAAGAAGAAAAGTTTTTTAAACTTCTCTAAGAATGCTTTCAAATTATTTTGTAGGTATACTGAAGGGAATAGTTAATATATGCCATGACCGAGGTGCTGTTATCTGCTGGAGATAATACTGGAGGCCCTGTGTTTGCAGGGACAGGCTCGCCCCAGTTTCAGGGACCAGCAGGGCATGATCGTGATGTTTAAGGCCGAACAATGACCTGGTGTCTCTGGCTGTGGCAGGCCATTCAGCTTCATTGGCTTGCTGCTGTGCTGGACCAGGTAACTTCTCTGAGCAGAGCATGTCCTCCTGTAAGGAATCTGATTTTGACTGGAAATTCCTCACAAATGGAGAATATACCATTGTTCTTGGTAATTAGCTGTGCCCTTTCTGTGTACATACATGGCCTACTTCCTAGTCCAATTTATCTGGCCTTTTATGCCTTTCTCCCCACAAGATAATTGCATCCTGTATAATAAAGCCGACTCTTATTTCTTTGATAAACTAAACAGATTGAGCTGTTGTAAACCTACCTTTCTCTATAAGGCATTTTCTGCATCGATAAATAATCCTTGTGGTCTTTCCTAAATCCCCTCCAGCACTTCAACATACCCTCTAACATGTGGCAAAAGATCTGTAGATGATCCTCCAGTGCTGTTTCTGCCAGTGCCAGAGGTGATTTTGCTGCTTTACTCCTCCTCTGTGCAGCTCTGCTTCCATAAACGGCCTTTTTTACATTTGCCATTTTTTTGTCAGAGAATCACTGCAGGGAATACAGAGTAAGTCAATTCCTAACTCCCATTATGGTTTCTTAGTCCTTTGTAGGATTCAGTCACTCAGAGCTGTTCTTAGTACATTTTTTTGAAACAGAAAGCTATGTCATACAAAGTCAAATGCCTCATGAGTCCAAATACCTTAAATCTAATTTGTCTGATGCCTACATTCCATAAAACCATGCTGACTGGCACTAATTATGTTTTCTATCCTTTAATCCCTGTATCAGCTTTTCCCATTATTTAAAACTTTGTTGTACCAACCAGTCTGAATTTTACCCAGATCATTCAGCTTACCAATCAAAAACTGACAGAGTTTTTGACACTACTCAATATTCAGTTTGAAGGCCACTTCACATTTAAAAAAGAAACAAGAGAAGCCGTTATATCAGGGAAACTACCTCTCTTGTTCAGTTGTCTGTTGTGTGGCTCAAGAGCCTTTAAGCCTCACAATGTTTTGGGGTCCATATGCTATATATCCTGCCACCAAAGTGATGCAAGTTATGCTAACAGAAATAAGGAAATGCTTGTAAAAAGTGTGATGTGCTTTGCTTTTAGCTACCAGGCATCTTAGCAGTTAAAATTTATTGTTCCGAGTACCTGGGTAGCCACCAGGTACCAAAGCAGGGGATCTCCTGTCTGTCCCTCTGCCCTTCCCAATGGAGGAGTCTTTCTGATGCTGTTGAAGTACACAGAATGGCCAAATGTGTGTCTATGAGACACAGGAGTGTGAAGTTCACCTTGTTTACTGTGTTCTTGGTTCCTCTTGGTGATTCTGCTATGTTTAAGGTTTGTTGTGAATGAAACAAAGGGAACAGTTTTTTGACAGGTTGAAAATTTACCCTTACAAGGGCACCTTTTGCTTTTTGCAATGCGAAGAAATTTAGACGTTTAAATACTAAGATTTGTGCCAGGACTAACTGAAGATTTGTTTAAAAAAAAAAAGGCAAATACGTATTTTATAAACAGATGTGACAGAGGGTCTGGGACTCTGTGCTTATGTGACTTGAAGTAGGACAACAATGACTCTTCTTTTTTTTATTGCAATGATGAAAACTATACCAGTATGTGTTATTTGAACCAGAAAAGAGCATATGAGGAAACCAGAATGATTTTACTGCTCTTTGCTCTGCTTAATTGTAAAAAACAGAACGTTGTGACCTAATGCTGTTGATTTTTTCTCTTAAATATTTTACCTTTCCTTTGAATGAGAGGCAGATATGGGACATTTTCTCTCAGCAATTGAAAGAAATGGTGCCATAGATGTTGAATGAATTCATGTTCCCAGCACAGATGTCATGTCTTGAACTCTCCCACATATTTCAGACTGTTATATTTTATGTTGTTCTTTCATACTTGTTAAGGGCTCGGAGACTTACAGTGATGGAAACTATCAGTTTTAACAGTGATGTAACTTGGAGACACTGCTACTGGTTGAGCCACAGAGCCTGTTTGCTTTGGCTAGTCAAACCTAGCAGATTAAACTAGCTTTTTACATTCCCATGCACTTGGTGTGCATGGAAAGATCCAGCACTAGATCCTTTAGCCCTACTTCTAACATGCAGCTGAAGAGAGAACTTCAGAAAAGGGGGTTGGGCTATTTACTGGCATTGTATCTTGACCTCTATTTAATGGGCTTAAGCAACAAAATCTTACCACAAATTATGCATTCGTTTGCTTGTTTCAATATCAGAAATACATATGAAATAGAGTTAAAACATGATGGCCTGCAGTTTTAAAAATTACATCGAAAATGTATCTGCTATTGTTTCTATTGATTCCCTGTTCAACTGAAATTCAGGAACATTTTGTCCTTCCAAATGTATCCAAGCATCGCAACAGTAGAGTGAGGCAAGACAGCGTGATTCTTCACTGTTGAATAATTCATTCAGGCACTCTTATCTGAAAAGCATACAGAAATAAACATTTTAGGAAGAGAATTTAGTTTTTGTACATAAGCTCTGGGAAAAAGGAAAGAAAAAATCCTTCTCACAAACAAAATGCCATTCCAGCGCCACACTGTTGTTGAGTCTTTTGTTCTAGTTTGTAGTCACAATGGCCTTAGCGCTGATAACAGAGCAGGGGTGGAGCAGATAGCAAGATTTTGTTTGTATTGATTAAAGAACATCACTTCTTTTGGGAAACTGTGACAATACTGGCATAAATCACTCTTCCCAAGATGTCTGAGTTGAAGTAAAAAGCGAGAACATGGCAGAATAGTGCTTTACTTGCTTTGTCTGCCAGCCAAAAAAGTGGTCTAACTGTAGAAGCAGCTAAAGAAATGTATAGGATACAGGAGAATTTATTTCCACATCTAAAGGTAAATTCATAGGCTGAAAATTCTGTGTTCAAAATACAAATGTACTGAAGTATCCTGTTTATTATACGGATAAACTTATTGACAGAACTTAATTCTTCTTCGTGTTCCCTGTTTTGTAGCAAGTACCTGTAGTAGCAAGCAGTTGAAGAGCATACTTTGCCAGTAGTCTGCATATATGATTATTCCTTTTTCTTTCCTGTATCTATCTCACTGTTAATTCAATAGAATGGGGCTGTATAAACCTCCAGATCTGCACTTCTTTGGATATGAAAATCCACCTCCTAAAAGCTGTTGTGGTTTTTGTTAGCAAAGCCCTCTTGTTGCAGAGACGAGAGACAGGTAAGTAGGTATGTAAGTAGGTATGTAAGTAGGAGTTATGACTGAGGCACCTGTTTAGCCTTGGGCTTGATTGAATAGGGAAGTGAGGGTAAATATGGGGTGAGATTAATGCTGACTCACCCCCAAGGTTTCTGCAGTCTTTTATGAGTGCACACACATAATTTTGGACCCAGACCCAGGTAAGGAGGTAACAAGATAATTGTAGAAAGACCCAGTGAAAGGGAAATGAGATTCACTATGATGCAGAGCATAAGAATGACCGTACTAGGTCAGACCAAGTTTTTTAACAAGCAGTAAGCAAAAGTTAATGCCTAAAAAATGCTGTAAAAACAAAAAGTATTGTAATATAGTCTCCAAATACACTCCCAGCCTCCAACAGTTTTGAAGCTCAGGAGTTTACTGAGTCAGAGTTTGCTTCACTGCATTTAGTAACTTGCAATGGATTTGTTTTCTGGTTTTTTGTCACTTGAAATTATGTAAATTCATAGCATGCACAACATCCTTGTTTTCAAGGAATGAAGTACTGCTTTGCTGAGTTTGTTATCTTGTGGTGGTATGTCTGGGTGCTTTTGAAGTTTCTGTTTTATACTCTTTTGGTTTGTGTTCTTTTCAAAATGGAAGAAAGCGGCAGAAAGTTTGAGCAATCTTTCAACACTGAGCTATCTAGATTTCTACATAATGTCTGGGACACAAGAGAACTTGGTGTGAAGAATTCTGCACAGCATTGCCACAAGCTGTCAGCAGCAGGAGGGAGGGATTTGGCAGCGATCCCACAAATTTATAGCTGGAGGGCTGAATGTGCAAAATCTATTAAGGAGTAATTCTACAGACAATCTGTATTGCCAATTACTGTATTTAACACAGTACAAGTGAGTAATCAATTACTTTCACATTTGAAGAACTCTCACTTAAACATTTAACATTCAAATTACTATTTTAAAAAAAAATGTAAGCAGATTGGATAATTACTTTTTAAAAATTAGGTCAAGTGTTTCCTATAGAATTAGGATTGGAAGAAAACCTGATTTTTTTGTTTTTGAGGAGGGTAGTCATACTACTGATGTAATAGTTTTTTTATTAAGAGTTTATGTTTGAAACAGACTAGAATGTTAAAAACTTTCCAAAAAATCACTGTTTCCATGCTGTATCTCTTTGAAATAAAAGCTGAGGTTATTTCATTGGAAGAGTGTTGCAATCTACATTAAATGAATGCTTATCTTTAAAACCCTAGCTTGGTCACTTTTTGGACTGGTTAGAACATTATGTCAGTTCATAAAATTGCTTTTCACCTAGCAAAGTTTAAAAGATTTCTTGCCCAGAAGATGTACAGCAATTTAGAATATTGCACCTTTGTGAGACCTGGGCCCTTCCAAGGAACTGAAATCAAGGTTAAGGAGGACAGGTTTGAGGTGGAGGAAGTTGGGTTTTTTTGACTCATTGAAGGACTGAAGAGGAGTCCCCTGGGGTTTGTTGCAGAGGGATTGTTTGACTTCTTTTTTTTTCTGTTATGCTGTGCTACCCTGTTCCTTTTGTGGAGTATACAATGAAGCAGGGTATATGGCTGTGACAGTCAGGTTCAGGGCTGGCAGGAGCAAGACTAGCCACCACACCTTCTCATGTTGATTGCAAACAAAATGAAAGCCTTCACTATGCTTTTTGCAGCAACCCTGGGAAAAAATTTAATGTAGGTTATTCAGATTCTAGGAAAGTCTAATGTTTTTGGTATGTAGAAATCTTGACCAGAGGGTGTTAAAGAAGAATGGCTGATATGTTGTTAAATGTCCTAAACTGTTAAATAAGAGTAATAATAAAGCAGGGTAGAGAGTAGTAATAAAACAGACAATAGAGAAATATTGGGAACCTTACTGAATTGGTAGAGCATTTTTTAAATCTCATAGAATTTTATACAAGATTGTTTACATAGGTATTGTTTCCACTGTTAATGACAAAAACTTAATTTCAAGGTAGCATTTTGTATGATTTATCAAAATGAATATGTGAAATAAAAGACCAACTGCATGAAGCACAGATGAAACAAGAGCTTCTTTTGTTGGAGCCTGTGAAGAGTGTATAATCAGAGCTCAAGTCTATGACACTTGAAAAGAAAAACTGTCAGTTCTGAACTACAAGATTAACATCCCTGCCTGTACTTAAAAGATCAATACCTCTTTTTAGTTGTATCTTTCCTGCAGTTGAACTGTCAAGCACAGACATCTTGAAAGCACGTTTTTTGAGTGTCTTAAAAGAGCCATCCTCAGGCTCCTGTTTTTTGTGGAAAGAGACAGAAGTCTGCAGTCTAGATAAAAGAATGTAGTACAGTGCATCTTCTAGGCCACCCTGAGATTATGGCCCATACACAAGTTGTACAAAGAAGCACCTTAAATTTCATTAAATATGCCTGATCAATTTACTTCTTGATAATTTGATTTCCTAACTTTAAAGAGTTCACAATTAGACTGAATTAAAAGTGTAGACTTTTTGTAAAATACACTGATGGCAGGTTTAAAAGCCAAAGTATGAGAAATTTTGTGGCTAATGTAGGCTTACTGTTCCATCCCATTTAATCTGTTTTGCAATTTGAGGTTTGTAATCTGCAGATATGTCTAAATACTATTGCCAGATGAAAAACACATCTTAGAAGGGCAGAGTGTATTTCTGGACTGATTGTAGTCTTTCAATATCCCTCCATTTATCGGGGTTAGAAAGAACACAGAGCCAGTCTCTTCTCAGAGGTGAACAATAAAAAGACAAAGGGATACGGTCAAAAGATGTGACAAGGGAAGTTCCAATTCTATGTGAGCAACAAATTCATGGTGAGGGTGGTTCAGCACTCAACAGGTGGCTCAGCAGCTATAGAACCTCTGTCCTTGAGGATTTTTGCAATTCAGATGGAAAAGACCCTGGTCAACCTAATCTAACTGTAAAGTTAGCCTTGCTTTGAGTGGAACGTGGGACTTGATGATCTCCTGTGGTCATCCCTGCCTAAATTTTCCTGTAACTATGCATGACAGAGGCTTCCACGAGATATCGTTACTTGTTTTGTAAGGAGCAATGTAATTCCCATACAAGATCAAATGAAAAATATTGAAACAGTTCAGTACACTGGTCTTTGGCAATAAGCAGCAACCAAAGTTTCGCAGGAGGATGTAAGAAACACCCCTGAAGACAGATTTAGGAAAAGCTGCTTCTACAGTACTGAGCTTTTTTTTGATATCTGGTATAGATTGCTTAAATGTAAGTCTGCAGGCTGAGACTTAGTCTCTCTTCCAAATCACTGGCATTAGACATAAGTCTAAATGTCCAGTCATTTAATGACTCCTTTTAAAGTGCTGTCCCAAATTACTTCCTGTGGAAAAGAGTTGCATAGTTTAATTAGACACTTTGTAAAAAGTATTTCCTTTGATTGGTTTAAAATACTTCTCCTTTTTGTCTCCTTGTTTTTGAATTATAATGCAGGAAGACTAAAAGTTTGCGATCTACCATTTTTCTACTAATCATTAATGTGTGCAATTCTGTCTTACTCATATCTTTTCTAAATAAAAAAAAATTCACCAAAATATCAGTCTTTTAAGTGTTTATATTTAGAAATGCTTTTCACATGTCAATAATCTCTGCAACCTCTTCAAAACTTCTAGTACAATGTCACCTTTCATAGGCAGTGATCAGTCTGGTACTTTCTATTCCAAATGAAGCTCCATCATTTAGTTACCTTAAAGGAGTTAAAATGTTTCTTGTGTTAGTCTGCATCTCATTCCTTGCAGAGCCTAATATTTTGGGATATTGCTGTCTTAAGCTGACAAAGTCTGGCTGATATCAAAAGAAGATATTCCATAATTTCCAATCCCAATCACCCATAGTAGGCCAAAAGGAGAGTCTGCTCCTTACTGATTTCTCACTCCACCCCACCCCTTTTTTTTCTGCTGGGTTAATTTTTGACTGGATCAGGTCCTGAATCCAAATTGCTATAAGGTCTTACTTATTTAGGCTAGTGCAACCAAGCTAGTGGTGGTGATCATCAGCACGATGACAGAGCCATCTCTCCCACACTTGCATCAATTGAAAGTGTCTGTGAAACCAGTTACTCCTGCTAGCTGACCTTTTTTTAACCATAGATGCACACTCAGCAGAGACCTTTACTGAGCTTAGAACAGTAATTGTTAATTGCCTACTTAGTAACATGGACACTAAACTTATCATGGATTTAATAACGTCACCTAAATGGTCATTGTTCAGCATGTCACACAGCAAAAATTTCCTGTAGAAAGTTGAAAGCAGTTAGCTTCTCTTGGGAAGTGTTTGATATTTATAAAACCTGACCTGGATTTTCCAAGTAAGTTGACCGAAAGATATTTTCCATTTCCCTGAACATTTGAAGTGTGTTTGATTACCCTGTTTAGGACTTCCTTTAGAGTATCCTTGACTGAAAAGTGTATTCAAGTAAATCTTTATTCACAGAAACAGTTTAAGGTTGTCTTAACATTCTTTTAAATGCAAAGACCTGTACTGTAGAAATAAATGAGGCTTGTCAGAGATTACACAGGATACAGGATTCAGCCCTTACAAAGGAAGATGTGAGATGAGCTCTCTCTCTCCTACCATGGCCCTGCAGTGCTTTGCAGACAAATCCCTTTCCTTTTCAGATTATTGCAAATGGCATTTAGGATCAGCCATCCATACATCACCAATATAATCGTGAAGCCAGTTAAAATATAGATTTGTTCGCTATGGAAAGTTATAAGAACTTCTGATGTGGGGAAAGTCAGCATATTCTGTTTTTTTTAATGCATAAGTATTGAGTAAAAGAGAGAGGTTTTCACTCCTTGTTAGTATTAGTTATAGAAAACACCTCTTCTGCTCCTCTCCTGTTTGAAAGTTCTCACTTGTACATCTGTTCTGGATTACCTGTCTTATGACCACATCAGCCGCATCCCAGGTGCAGCCATGAACTCCAGTTGTGCTTTCCTATGTTACTAGGATAACACCTCTTCAGTGTTTTCCACCTCAGTGATGGCATTAACCAAGAGTCATGCTGGGTGTAACAGCGGGACACCTGGTGCACAGGACAAACGCAGAGCTGTGAGCTGCATCAGGATGGTTCAGTGTTCACTGCCCCTGGAGAAAGCCTGCAGTCTGGAGCCAGGTGCTTTCCCTAAGGGACTTGGTGAGCAGATCTAAAGCTGTAGATGAATGTGCATTCTGAGTTACTTTCAGCAGTTTTGCCATGCAAGTGATACATATGGGTATGTCAGCAGCTTCCCAGCATTGTTTTGAAACAGCAAGTTGGTTAAGAACATATGCTGTTCCTGTCATCTTGTATTATCACCCACTTGCTCAACAACAACACCCCCCCAAAAAACCCCCCCAAAACTTTATGACAAAATCCACAAGTCAGGAACATAAATCTACAAAGTGCTGCTGTTTGTCTTCCTGCTGTCTTCTCATAAAGAAATTGCTTAGGAAATAATTTTTCTGTGATAATCTAGAGTCAGCTGGTTTAGACACATATCTGTGTAACATCAAAATTCATGACAACCAACAGCTGTGCCTTTTTAGCGAAGTATAACTATAGTGTGAACTGGCAGCTGTCCTTGCAGCTATTTAATCCCCTGACCTAAACTTGGGTGTTTGTCACCACTGCCAACACTACCACTATTTGCTTCTCAGATTAAAGGGGGAAATAGTATCCCTAGCTGCATGCAGTTGTAAAGCTGTGCCAGAGTAGGTTTTACTCCGTTAATTACTAAAATCTGTAAACTGCTTAAGTAAAAGCTGGTGCTGTTTATGATGGCTTTTTTGGATAGTAGAAGACATTATTTTTAATATTACTAATAGCCACAATTTAATTTGATGAACCTTTAATTTAACTTTGTTAACAGATTTGTCTCCTTTCTGAATGGCTGAGTTGCAATGGTATGGACAAGGTAAGAAGTAACTAAATAAGTTGATCCCACATCTTTTTGCACCAGACATAAGTCATCACAAAGGCTAAGATCCATTTTGTTAGTCTTTAAAAATTACCATGATGCTCACATTAAGTAACAATCTGAACCAGAAAATCATGTATTAACAAAACACAAAGCTTTTTAAAAGTGTAAGTAAATTCAGTGCCCTTCATTGAGGCTTCAGTAAGTCTTTTCAGGACTCTGACCCAACCCTATGCCACATGCAAGATGTGTGACCATAGAGCTGCGGGGTTGTAATTGCAGAAATGTTGTGGAGAGGAGTCAGGGTAGCAGCTTGTAAGACAGTGGAAGGATGGCCATGAAAGTGCCAGGACTCATGAAGCATAGTGACCTAGGTTCTCAAAAAGCTTTCCAGATGCAACGGTTTCTCTGCAAAGGTTTTCCTCTTGATTTTGTGCATAAAAGCAGAAAAATTGCCACAAAATTGCACTTGATCCTAAGCTGAGATCCCCAGGCTTATAAATGAAAGTTGTTTTTGAATTACTCTCGTCCTGTTTTCATGCTGCATTCTTATTTGTAGAGAGACATTAATTATGTTCTGTGTGCTTGGGAGTGTTCTACTGCAACAGCTGTGGTACAGCACACAAGCTGGGTGCTAGATTTTGTTCCAGAGAAGAAAATTGTGCTACGTTTGAACAGTATATGAGGCACTTTTGGCCTTTTAAGAGATCTGTTACCATGAAAATAAAAAGATAGTTTTTCAACGCTATACTAGAGAGATTTAAAATATCATTACCATCAGTGATGTGTGGAAATCTTCAAAACAGTTATAAATTTCACAGTCATTACAAACTAGTAAGAGCAGCCAGGCAGTGCAACTAGGAACAGAGAACCAGGGATCCTGAAACCTACTTTTTGACTCAGTCTTTTCTAATATGCCTTTTAGCAATTGATTTCACTCATCTGTCTGTCCTGTATCTTGCCTTGTTACACTGTTTTATCTTACAGGCATATAGTGAAGCTTAATTCTTGTAAATCACTTTGTAACTACTACGAGAAAGACGCCGGTGCAAAAGAGTGCTCTTCCTCATATGGTGGTATTTTGAGTACGGGGTAGATAAAGCATATGTAGGAGTAAGATGCTGGGAAAGAGACTTTTCTAAAATTTGATCAAGTTTTCTTTAATCTGTTTTGTTTCTAGGCTTTTTGTGGATTTTGCATATCTCGGTTTATTTGAAGGTCAGTCTTACATTTATGTGAGAAAAAACAGTCTTGTTCTTTTCCTGGATGAAGCTGGGAAACCTCAGAAATCTCATGCAAGTCATTTTGTGAAATTTCCATCGCAGCTTCCCAGCAGTTTGGATGCAGCCTTAACCATACTCCGAAAAATACTCTGTCACCTAAACAAGGAAAACTAAAAGAAAAACATCCTTCTTTCAAAGACGTCTGTCACCTATGGGCCAATAACTGTTATTTTGCTGAGGACTAGGAAGTAGTTGCAAGCCGTCACAAATCTCCACGTACACAATGGGGATCCATTTTTGCTAGAATAATATTTGACTACATATTCATCTAGGCTTTATTTTTCAGCTTGTTTGAGCCAGAACTCCCAGATAATCCATGCTGCCTCACATTAAATCTCACTTTGTCTAAGTTGGTTGAGCCAAGGGCCCTCCAGGAGGAGTGACTCAGACATGGGGGTAGCCAGGTTCACAGGGAAGTCCTACCCCTCTGGGCTCTGTGGGTGCAGCTGGCTCCAGGAACTTGAGCATAAACTCAAGCACAGCTGCAGTGTTACATATGTGAGCTTAATTGTCTTCAGTTTCATGTGGTTTAAAGAACAAATTGTTTAATGCAAAAAACCCCAACCAAACTCTGTAGGAGGATGTCTCTCCTCTATTCGTGCAGAAATAAGGTGAATCCCATATTCCAGTATTCCTTCTATTTCATAAGATATGAACCACCATTTACTGTAGCTGTCTCTGCAGGCAAAGGCTAGTGCTGCATTCACGAGAACGGAGCCTCTGTCCAGTTAAACCATAGGAGGGGCTTGCAGAGATGTCCTTGAATGCTTTCTGCATCTCCGATTGTTGTAGTTTGCAGGAAGTAAAATGGTTTTGCAAGGACCAAGGTTAGCTGGAGTCAGGCTGTACTTCTAATTCTGTAGTTTAACAATACTGTGATATTGTAAAGCTTCTGTAAGTAGATGTGAATGTGAGAGGAGGGAGGAGAACGGAAATAAATGTAAATGTGGAGGGAAGGTGAGGAAATGCACATAAAGCAGGAAAGAGATGAACTTGAAAGCAGAGCATAGAAAATAAAAATAGAAGCAGAAAAGGAAGTAAAAAACCGACAAGAAGTAAAAAAGACAATTTTTTTTTTTTAATTTGATCCTATCTTACCCATACTACTGATGTGTCCAGGAAAGTAGTGGCTCCTGGAAACAGACTGCCTATGATTTACCGGGAACTTGAATTTCATGCAGTCACATGGTGGGAGAAGCAGCTTTAAGGAAAAATGGTTAGATTGCTGTGGCTGGCTCTGAGACTCAAATTCCTGGACAATGGGAGCCTGGGTTTGCCCCTCAGGCTTACTGTGCAGCCTATGAGGAGTGGAGCAGGGAACCATCCAAATTCTTGGTGATTGCTGCTGAGACCTAAGCGGTACGTGGGTATGTTTGAAATCCAGTTCTTCCTGCAGGGACATCTTTCCGTCCGTTTGTGATCTTGTAGTGTCAGAGACCAGCAACCTTTTCATCAGAAAGACAGCAGGAGTCATTTAACAACCAGGACAAGAGGTGGTGGGATTTCCTTCTTTTCACAATGTGTGAGATAAAGCATTATCTAGGAATTAAGAGATCCAGGTTTAACTTCTTCCTCTGCTGGAAAGGATTTAAATAGTTTTCCCTCCAAATTGCAGCAATCACTAGCTATCCAATTTGCTGTGGGAGAGAGGCTCTCCTCTTTTCCTGCATGATAACCAGAGTGGCCAGGGTGTTCCTATGGAAGAGGGTTTTATTGGTTCTCTTTCAGGATCATTAAATAATTATGGGATAAAACACACACCTAAATTCTGTCTAAACGTGGGCTTGGGTTTGACTCTTGATTGAGTGGCAAAGCATTTGAATTTGTGCTTATTTTACAGAGCACATATTAAATAATAAACAGGATACAGGAATCTGGCTTGCAGTCAGAGGACATAAATCTTGCGGTCCTGGAGGTCACCATCTTCTAAGACGGAAGCAAACAACTCTATCCAAAAGCACGGTTTCAAAATTATTTGTGCTGACTGACCAAAATATGTTAAAAGCAAGTTAGTTCAACATCACATTGACCTTTACTCTCTGATGGTGGTTATCATTGATTCGGTTACCTTAATTCCTTTCTGCAAGCATGAAGGGTTAATATATAAAGTATTTTTATTTAGTATAGGGCTTTTTGGACTGTATTAATCCATTCTAAATATTCTATTTCATTATTGCTTATCAAATCTGTCTTCAGCTGTGCAGGTTTTACAACTGATTTAAAAAAAAAGAAAAAAGCAGCAAAGAAAACTTTAATATGTCCTCAGCTTCAGAGGAGCTGAGCGCACTGCAACAATTGTAAACTTCAGTGGGAGCACAAGTAGCCACTTCTGGAAATAAGACAGGTATGTAAGTATTCTTTACTGTACCTGGGAGGAGGCCCTGTCCTATTGAAAGATATAAACTTCTAAATCAGTTAGTTGCTTTAAAATTTTGCTCCAGCAGTCCATCAAGTTTGAAAATTCTGTTCCAGTTGTAATTAATAAGGTGAAGGAAATCAGCACGTTTGAATGTTTTCATCAATTAGCTGCATAGGTCTTTTCTTAGCCCTCCGGCAAAAGCAGTAGCTTAGACTGATTTTTTTTTTTTTTTTAATTGTTCCTTTTTTAGCACTGAAAAATAGAGAAAGAAAAAATACAGAATTAAGAGTTATTTTCGAAGGCTTTTGAGACCAGACACTGTTATGTTTTGGAAAGGAAAGAGGAAAAAAAACTTAGTGGTACTATTAAGAATGTTTCAGCTGAGAAGTCAATTGTGTGTAGCAAAATCACTGGTAAAGTTGAGGAGCTGAAGTTTAAAGTCCAGAGCTATGATGTGGGGGGGGTAATAAAAAGATGAAAGGTTTGAATGGATAGAAGAACCAATATTTGCTGGGCTTTATGGAATGTAATTAATTTTTAAGTCCTATTTTGAGTTCATACAATTTAGCTTAACTCGCAGAGCCTTCCTGTACATTTCTACATCTGATAATTTGATTACGAAAATGAACTCTCCCACACAGAAGAGAATGCTAGCAATCTTGTTCTGATAAGAGATATTTATACAGCACCACCAAACCACTCAAACACAAGGAGGCCATGTGCTTATTCTCATTTCTCATGATGAGCCCACTGTAGCTATCTAAGATTTGTCAGCATGTATTGATATTCCCTGTTCAGTTGGGGCCAGTGCTTTCCAGTGCTACTTCAGAGTAACTTCTTTCACTTACTTGGATATTCTATGAATTTAATTGCTACAAATTGAGAATATTTCTTTACACTCATATCTCAAAATGGTACTGATAGAGGACCTAACTTTTAACCTATCCTTCATCAGGGAGAAAGGAAAAATCTAAGGAATCTTGGGAAAGGGGGCTGGGGAAGAGAGGACTAACTTTTGTAAAAAGTAATATAATTGGTAAATTTGCACAGCTGAAAGATAAGTGAGTGAGCGTAATTCATTTGCTGTGGAGTACTCGCTAGCAAGCCATTACAGCAAAGTATAATTCAAAATCAGAGTAGTCTGTGGCTAAGTTTGGGGGGGGGGGGTGATGGTAGAATAAAAGTGATGGAAATGCTGTTTCGACTTAACTGCTTACTCTCCCCTCCTTTCTTTGGCAAATGCGGTAATCTGGTAATCTTTTTCATTTATGCATATAGCCCAAATTCCATCTTCAGTTACACAAATGTAAACTCTCTTAGTCATGGTTTCATCATATTATAAGCAAAGGTTTGCTGTTGTATTATAATAACAAAGTCTTGACCACTGTTTCTAAAACACAGTATACTAGAATTTGTCTTAGTCTGTGCAGCCTTTTTGTATAAGACCCCATTCTGATAAAAAGCAAATGCTTTATTAGTCACCTTTTTTTTTTTATGGAATGTAATACCAGTATAGGAAAGAATAGGAAAAAAGTCTGGGATTAAAGCAAGCCTGACTTTGTTCAGATGCTACAAGCATTAATGGCTGAGAAAACATACAATCTACTAGCACATTCCTGGATTACAAGAGCTGCATAAACTTCAGGTCAGCTGGAGTTGTATAAACTAGAACAATGCAGTGCATGTAAAATTCTCTGTTTATAGAGAGGTTTCCATGTGGCAAAATCATTAAACCCATTCACAAATTGTCTTTTTACGCAGGAATCATTCACCTGGTAATAGAAGTCTTAAGTGGCTAGACAAATACATTTGGAAGGAGAGAAAGAGAAATAATTCTAGATGTTTTCTGAGCTAATAAGATTTGTTCTTATTATGGATCTTTGAAAACTTGCATGGTGTGGCAGAAAATTTGTCTAAAATTTCATCCTAAAATACTTTTATGTGAAGAAAAAGATTCAGTTATTATTTGAAAGTGGGATTTTCAAATCAGAATTCCTTGTTCTAGTAGATATCCTATCATTACAGGATTCCAAATGCTTTGGATTTGGAAAGCATTGGGCAGAAAGCCTCCTGGGCAGAGGAGAGACTGTGAAACACCTAAGAGGCAGCTGGGTAGTGCAAAAACTCAAAACCACACAGCTGGTAGTGTGAGCTTCTCCATATGAGTACTCTGTAAGAGCTTTTAGCTTTTAAGTGGACTTATCAGTAGGTTTCCTAAGCCTTGCACTTTGGTCTTCAATGTACGAGTAAATCTGGGATTAAAGGAAAAATTCTGGTTCTGCCAAAGTTTACACAGGACTGTGTTCCCACTTATTTTACCTCAGTCTTTGCAGACTTTTCTGCAGTCAATTATTAGGGAAGAACTTTCCAGTTGGCGTACCTTACTTGATTTTTAGATACTGATATTACTTCCTATTCTCTCTAATCACCAACAGATTGAATCTCTGTGTTTGCATTCACTTGTTTTTAATTCAAGAAGATGTAGCTCTAATTCTAAAGAAAACTTCTCCATTTGTTTCCATTGTAAAGACTTTTATTTGGCCTTTTTTCCCCTATATGCACCTTTATTTGGTATAGTGTTTTATTTAACCTATGTCTCATTTTAACAATGTCAGTTATAAATAACCTGTGCTGGAATATTTTAGAGAATTCTTCTGCATTATGTTTGGATGATCATTAGTTGCCAGATAGGGCATTCAGGATCATAGGATAATTGAGGTGGGAAGAGACAGCAGCAGGGCTCTGGTCCAAACTCCTGCTCAGTGCAGGGTCAGCCATGAGCTCAGGCTAGGTTGGCCAGGGCTTTGCCCAGCCTGAGCATCCCTCGTTTCAGCTTACCGCCGCTGCCTCCTGCCCTCCCACCACACACCACCAGCGTGAAGGGCCTGGCTCCGTCTCCTCCATAAGCTCCTCGCAGGCACTGGCAGGTTGCTGGTAGGTGCCCTCAAAAGCCGTCCCCTCCCCAGGCTGAGCAAGCCCCTTCCCTCAGCCTCTCCTCACAGGGATCCTGCCCCAGACCACCTTGACCATCGGTGTTTTTCTCGTATGGAGGGGCCCCAAACTGGATGCAGTATTCTCAACATGGACTAGAAAATAGTAAACGTTTCACTGATATTTTAGTGACCAGAATGAGATGCGTAGGCTCAGAAGAGGAACAGTTACCAGCTGAAGTAGATTTAAGGGCATGAGAGGAGGAAATGTTCAAAGGTACTCTTTTTGAGAGTAGCAGAGTTCAGTCAGAACCAGAGTGCAGTATTTCCTGGGGAACTTTTTGTAACTGGCTGCATGTAATGCCCTTATTATTTGTCTTGATACTTCAGTCCCCACATACCTCAGTGCAGTGCCTTTCTCTGGTCATCGCATTTATCCAAACACAATTCTCTCTCATGGAAGTACACTAGGGACACACGGTTTGAGAGATTTAATCCCATTTCCTTGGTATATAGAACTTGTGAGTCATTGCCACTACTTGTTTGAGCAGTATTAAATGTAAGCATCTTAGTTGTATCTATACACCCACACTGAAGTTTTTATATAAGATTCAAATGTGCCTGATTAACATAAGAAAACCCTGTGCATATTTGTAGAGCAGGTGCAAGCAATGTCTCATCTCTTCCTGAACAAAAGGTTAATACATTCCCAGAAGTGACTTAATCCAACCTTACTGCTAAAAATGATACGATTGTAAATGCATATAAATGAAAGGTAAAAAGCTTCAAGTAATGCACTGTAATTATTAGTTAATATTCAAAAAGGGCAGGAAGTTTAAAAAAAGAAAAGTTACACCACTAACTACCAACAACTAATTTGCACACACTGCATTAATTTTAAGAATTAATTATGCTGTAAAATTCAAGCATAAGTGCATACAGCACGTGAAATGTAGGAGTGTGATGTAACAATATCTGCAGCTCATGTTTTCACCTGTAAATTTAAAATCTAAGTGAATTGAAAGTGAATGTAAACCTGGAGGATTTAAGTTTTATGATGCGGAAGCCTGTTGAAAAGGGAAAATAGCAACTCAGTAGAATATGAATGATACTAGTAGTCCCAAATTCATTTTATGAATTTTATTACCTCAGTTAAAATTTGTTCAAGTATATATGTAATGAATAGTAATTAATTATTGTATATAGAAAAAGAACAGGAATTATGATAAACATTTCCTGGCAAGAGGTCACCATGAGGTGACAGGGTATGAATCGAGCCTGAGTAATAAATTCTGTGTGTGTACGTGTGTAGCAGGGAGTAAAAATTGTTTTGGGAATTTAATCCTATTGAAGAATAAAACCTCTTGTGGATGTCTCCCATCTAGAGATTTTCTAACCCCTGAGGAGAAAAAGGTTGCATGTAAAGTCTGATCAAATCAGCTTCCTGAAGGAACCAGGTTCCTTCAACCCAGGAAGCACTGCAGGGATGGCACAAGGGGACAGCCATCACAATGACAAAGGCGAGCAAGGAAGGGCCAGCTCACCAGCCTCCTCATCCATCTGGTGGTGGCCCCCGTGGTCATGTCACAAGGAGAGGGGGCTGGACACTTGAACAGGCCTGGAAGGAAGCTACCAAGGACTGCCAACTATTAATGACCAGCTGCTCTTTTTAGCAGGCTTATGAAGAGCGGGGATGTGCAGTAATGTCAGTATTGCTGAGCTGCTGTTTATTGTACATTTGGTAAGAGGAGGTTTTTTTCTGGTAATCTGGGTTTTGTTAATCTTTGTTAAATATGTTGGCTGATCACTTATATGCTTTTGTATGTCAGTTTGGAAGACAGGAATTGCATTTCAATTTTTCAATGGGATTTTTTTTGTTCAACTGAATTTTGTTTGGTTTTATATTTTTTTATTTTCATTAGAAACAAAACCTGCACATTTTAAAATTCTTTCCAAAAGAAATTTTTAGTTAGATAGACCTGATTTCAGGAAGTGTTGGACAGAGCTAGAAATTCTAACATGCGATTAGTTTTCTCAAGGTTTCACTAGCTCTTCTTTTTTGCTGCAATTGTTCCAAGACAGTCTTGGGCATTTGTGAATGTGGGGAAAATTTTTGTAGCACTGCAGACCACATCTCAGGTGTGCAAACCGGCATAGTTTTTCAGAAGCAGAGAAAAGCTATGAAAAGGTACTCTAGCCAGCCTTTGAGACCAGATACAAAATCATGCTCAAGCTTATCCTACTTTTCATACATAATGCAGCATGTATATGTGCACAAATATATAAAGGTCTGCCTAAATTTAAAAGATTTAATTTAGCTGTGCTTTTATTCATAAGGTTTTCTTAACATGACAGGAGCTACTTATGCTGTTTTATTTAGTTTTTAAACCATCTAGGCAATTAACATCTGTGTATGCTTATAGTCCACAAATAATCTATTAGGCAAGAAAGTAGGTCATTCTTATTTGATTGCTAAAGTGACGCAGTGATTACAGGGCAAGCAGGCCAAGTGTGTAAGGCACTCACTAGAGATTTTAAAACCTAAAGGGAAGGTGTTAGTTCTGGATTGTAAGTTATAAAGATGTACACAATATGTTGGCTTACTTTGAATAACAGTACAAAGAATGTCAATTTTGTTATTTCTCAAGGAGCATAATTTCTACAAATGTTGGAACTGTATAATAAAAAATAAATTTAATTGCCTGTACTCTGTGAAATTTGCTTGACTGGATAATGGTAAAAAGCTATTAAATTACAGAGAATCCAACAACTGGTCTTTGAAGGTAACAAAAAGGAATGCTTTAACTACGTAGGTTACAAACTGTATTCAATATGCTTTTCTGTATTAATTTTCAGCAAGGATATATAACTATTTGTAATAAGTTTTTTTGTTTTATCATCTTAGTTCTAGGGCTTACAGAAGCTTCCTTGTCCTCAGCTGCCAGAGCAGCCCGAGTATTTCCAACATACAGAAATCTTCTGAGTAAGGTAGAACTGATTATATCATTTTCTTCTGCCATGTTTTTTTCTGAAGAAGTAGTGAAGAACTGGTATATTGCTAAGCTCACCTTCCCAATACATTTCCTGTAGCAAGAAGTAACTTCCATTTAAGAAGCAGTGCCTCAGCTTAAGAAACAAACAAACAAAAAAACCCACAAAAACAACAAACAAAAAGCCTAACCCTTTTGCCTGCTCACATTAAATATCAGTTCTGGGAGTGGCTAAGCTCTGTTAACAAGTTGTCCAGAAAAATTGTAGAACCTCATCTTTGAATTTTTTTCAAAACCTGACTAGATAAGGCTCTAAACAATCCGATATAACTTCTAAGTTAGTGGTCCTTTGATCAGGAAGTTGAATTAAATTACACCCAGCCATCCCTTCAGGAGGAATTTCTCCATTAGAAGTTAAATTAGTCATATTAATTTTTTGAATTGTGGAAACAGGTAAAAATCCAATCAAATGTGACTTAGAAGAGCTTGTTTTCTTAAGCACACACAACAACTCTTTAGGTGATTTCTTTCAAGTTTTTTTGAAAAAATACATTCAGAGTTCTTCCAAAAGGAAACATTGAAAATATTAGCAGCACAGACCAGGAATTCAGAGAGGTGCTCTTCAACGGCAGTTGAGTGTGTTACAAACATACTTCAGTGGGTATCTACTGCCCCCTTCAGACCATTCCAAGTATTAGAGAAAAAGCATTACTATTTAGCATCCCATTCTTTTGCACTAGTTTTCGGGTGGGGAGAGGGGAAGAACCCCAAGAAGCAAGATGTTGTTAAGTAGATAGTTGGTGAACGTTTCTGTATATCAGCAAAGGATTTTTCTTCTGTTAGAAATGCACAGTAATGCAATTATCTTATTAAGACAAGTGGTACTTCAAGTTACATCTTTAGCTGTTAGGTTCAGTAGCCACAATTGAGGAGAAAAAGATCTTAGAGCAAAGGCTGCAGACTGGGCTGTGGAAAAACCTGGAAATCAATTCAAGCTTCCAGGGTGCATTTACATAGTTTTGGTTAAGTGATTCCAACTCTGATTCAGTTCTTCATATGCAAAACAAATTACGCCCTATCTCTCCTTTTATCTTCCTTTAACTTCAGAAAAAGCTTTTGTAGCATGATCAAGGCCAGATTGGCAGAAGGTCTTCCTTACTTAATCCACAGATGGGGGATAACACAACTGCATTTTATATGCCTAAAGACACCTGTGTGTATATGCAGTGCTCAGTGTACATACATGTATGTATCTGTGTCTGTATATGCATGTTCAACAGCTCCCAAATCTCACCTGAAATTAAGTGCTTCCTTTAAAAAGAGCAAACAACAACAGCTTTGCAAAAATGTAGACCCAGTTACTATGCTAACAAGGACAACTGTACATAGAAAATCCAATCATATCATAAAGTTAATACTTTGTGTTTGGGACATAATGTGGTACATTGTTGTAGCTTGCCTGAGACTTTTTTTTTAAATAGATGAAAAGAGAAGATTTAAAAGGAGATTATTCTATGCATTAAGTGTTCTTTCTGTAGGGAGAGAAAGAAATTACACTTCTGAAAAGTTACTTTGTATCCATCTCCCACTAACACAACCTGCTGAGATAACAGCAAATATAAATACCAGGCTTTCATTATGATGATATTGCTTTATTATTTCCTCACACACAATTTAAGCAAAATGGTTAAGGAAGAACAGTGATACAGATTTGATGGTGCACTTCATTCCATATACCTCTCAACATAAAGGTTCCCAAAGAATAAAACTTACATTTTTTTACAGGGGAAAGAATGTATCAGTATTTTTTCAAAACTGAAACAGTTATTTTCTACTTTGGTGAATCTGAATTTTCAAAGCTTCTAATTGAAGCTCTCAAATACATACAATGTATTCTATTTGCTGTCCTGTCTGTACTCATTTTGCTGCTAATAGTAACAAAAAAAAAAAAAAAAAGAAAAAGAAAGTTTCCATTTTTCACACCACGGATTCTCAGCATCCCAAGGAAAAACTCCACATCATCCTTAAAGTTAAATCACTTGGATGTGACAGAAGGCTCCTCCTGTTCACATGCATATTATACACCCATTGAAATGTAGTGCAATACATCACTGAGGTATGTTGAGTGTTGCTTTTTTCAGCTTGCTGCTTTTTTCTTTTTTTTTTTAACCCCTATAAGTTTGGGTTTATCATCCCCATTCCTTGGCACTCAATGATGTAGGTATCTTTACTGGGATCTTCCTCTTCTGATTTTGTCACAGTAAATTTGGCCTAAAACAGGATTAGAAATATATCACTAATTAAGTTATAACATACATAAGTTTAAATATTCAATATCTGATGCCCAATAATTGTATTGCCATGTGTTTATGTATGTTACAGCTTTGACTGATTTCATTAAAAAACATTTAAATAACGGTGGTAAAAGTATCTAACCATTCTAAAGGCATTTAACTCTAACGTATGTTCACTTTCTACAGGTAAACTCCCATATAAATATTGTAGCAATTATTTTATCAATGCTTGTCCTCCATGATCAAGTTCAGTTCACAATGCCTGCTGAACTGTACATTTCCTAGATGACAACCAATAGGTAAAACTTCCTGAACTTTTGGACTCACCTTTGTTAGCTGCTCTGCAAAGTGTATAGCCGTTTGAGTATGAAGTGTAATTGGTCCACTTTTCACTCTAGACACCCCCTTTGCTAGCGCCATGAAAATGATTAGCTGAAAGGGAAAGGTAATTATTAAGTAACTCTTCAGATCCTAGGAACTTAGTGATTAAAAAAAAAGAAGGAAAAACATGCAAAATGACTGTAGGTGTAAAAATGTGGTCTGCTGTGTTTCATAAAAGTCCATGGTGCTGAGTGTTAAGAGTGATCCAAGGCTCAAGAAGCTTGGAAATTACTACTGTAATGCCTATTACCGTAGGGCTGCTACTGTGCTACAGTGGAGTTTGCCACTGAATTCCTATTACTACATTTAACTTTGCTCTCCCCCACCCTCCTGCCCTGAAATTCCCCAAAGTCATGTCAGACTCCAGATTGGCAGATTACTTTTATGGAGAGAAAAATTCAGGAACAGGCTTTTTAATTCTAACTCTTTCTGATCACATATTCACCAGACAGATATCTAAAAAAATCTGGTTTGATTTACAAACATCACCATGACAAGTACTCTGTAAAGCGTGATATAACTCCGAGCAGTTCCTATACACACTGAATCTATCTGTAGCATGTTTCCACCAATTGTACTGTGCATGCTTTAGAGAAAGTAGGATGAGTTCAAGACCTGAATACTTCCTATTATACTACATAATAATGTGTGGCCAGGTGTTTAGAGCTAAAAGGTAATGTCATTCTATCTAGAACAGCCCAAGATTCTTATCAGGCTGCGTTACTGAAAATAAGATAGTTGAGGGTCTTCATTCTCAAATGAAATTAGGTGAGCAAGACAAACAGGAGCACCTCCTAGATTCTCTGTTCTCTGATAGCTTCACTTAGTATCATTCTTAATATGTAACCAGGGAGCTATTTTTACTCCACTACACAGAGTGCCAAATAGAAGCAAATTCCTACCTCTTTCTTCCATACCTACTAAGATTTACAGGAAGGGAAAATTTAAGGGTGTTGGTACAAAGCCAGGAGCAACTGTGGTTCCTAGAACTGTATGCAATTTGCTAATCCTAGTGATATTGTGACCACACCCAGAAACCTCCTAAGACTTCTAATTATCAAATAATTACGTAATGCCATGCCTACCTGGGGAGATACAGTCTAACTTTGAAATCTACATCTCATTCTTTCCCTGTTCAGATTTATATTCTTTACAAGTAATACATACATGCATGTTCTTGCTAATTCAACTTCATGTAAACACATACAGAAGCCTTACTTGGTCCTGCATAGAATCATCCACAGTTCCACCATGTTTAAGATTCCTAAGCAGTATCTCAGCTGCTTCAATGCCAACCTTGTCAGAATTCTTTCCTAACAGAGAAATCCGGAAGATTAGGATGCTGCCAATTATTATTTAACATTTTAAAAATACAGAAGGGAAAAAAAAAAAAATCAAATTATCAACTTTTTAAACCTTACTTCCATGCTCTTGCCTCAAATGCCTGCTTAAAAAAACCCTCCCATCTTATGATGACATATAGTTCATACTTCCTAAGCAGTGGAAAGAAGTAGCCCCATTTAGTCAGAGAAACATTTTATTCAAACCATTTAAAACCAAAATAATTTCTATTCCTTTTAATCTAGATACACATCTAGATTCACTGTTGAACAAAAACTTCACAGGTAAACCACAAAGACTGTATGTTCTAGAAGTCCAGAAGTATTTTCAGCTCAGTGATCCTTAACAAACCATTCTGATAAAAATTGAGTTTAATAATTTTGTCATTTTTGTCACTATGCAGAAGCAGCTTAGTACAAAGTGTAAGATTCCACTTACTATGTTTAAAATCTGCTCATTTCTACTGTCCTTTATTACTAAACAACATCCATTTAAAAATGCAACACTGAAAGTATCAGATCTTTGAATATACTTCAGATTCCTATTTGTTAATAGTACAGTAAGTTAAATCTGAAAGAAGTATACTTCATGGAACTCTTACCTCTCTTGCCAAGTGATGACCCAGCTAACAAACAACCTGTTGAAGTCTCTGCAACAACACTAAGCAGAAAAAAACAGAACCAATATTAAGAACAAAATCACATTACAGTTTATTTATCAGATATGTAATCAAGATCTAGCTAATCAACGAGCAAGGTTACAGGTATCAGTAGAAAGATTGGGCTCATCTTACATTATTCCACTTCCAGTCCCAAAGGCTTGATCATCAGGTTCTCGAACTGGCTGAATGTTAATGTAAAGATCTCTGATTTCTTTTCTGATGCATCTCACTGCTGCTGCTGACATGTCTTTTGCCAGCTAACAAGATAAGAGGTAAAAACATTAATTAAATTATGTAACTATAGTAATACTTTTTCCTCATAAGTCTAATTATTACAGTTAATCCCTGAATAAAGGGGCTACTTTATTAACTAGAAAAACAAAGGATTGTTATAAAACCCCTACAAGCAAGCACTGAACATCATCTCTTCTGAGAATTTTCCCACAAAATTAAGGTAACATGAAATGCTGAACAAATTACAATTATAGTGATGTAAGTAGAAGCTTCAATATCAATAGAAATTCAAGAACTTTTCTCCATTCATAGGGAGAATGATTTGATTTAGTCTTGATTATCTCAAGTCATTAGATTATAAAAAACAAAACAAAACAAAACAAAACAAAAAAAACCCAAAACACCACCCCACAATTATTATATACAGGATATACTCTATAAGGTGTAATATATAAAATAACAATTTTAAATCACAGGCAGGTGGGGGCAGATGAAGCTTATCCCATCCTTGTGATCCAATCATAGCCAATATTCATAGGTTTGGAGATTTTAAGACCAAAACCAGCAGTCCACAGCTCTTCAAAAAGTAACTCAGTTTCTCCTCTTCCTTTCCCTAATTTCTAGCCTGTGTGTGAGAAGGAGCCTTAAGGAGATCCCACCACTCACTCTCTGTAAACACAGACAGGATAGGAGTAATAGAAAGAACGGAGGTACAAAGGAGCAAATTTCTCTCTGTTTTCTCTTCAGCTAAACCTAACCTTAACTTGTTCTAATACCCTTAGCAATGGTTGAAAAATTTTATGTAGTCTGACCTCTGCCTACTACAGTGCACCATAGTTTACCCATAAATCTATGAATGACAGCCATGATTTCAGATTTAAAATAATCCGTGTAAATATGAACGATACATAAATCAGATATGATACCTGTCGTGGTTTAACCCCAGCCAGCAACTAAGCACCATGCAGCCGCTCACTCACTCCCCCCCCACCCAGTGGGATGGGGGAGAAAATGGGGAAAAGAAGTAAAACTCATGGGTTGAGATAAGAACGGTTTAATAGAACAGAAAAGAAGAAACCAATAATGATAATGATAACACTAATAAAATGACAACAGTAATAATAAGAGGATTGGAATGTACAAATGATGCGCAGTGCAATTGCTCACCACCCACCAACCGACACCCAGCTAGTCCCCCAGCAGCGATCCCCCCCCCCCACTCCCCCCAGTTCCTATACTATATGGGACGTCCCATGGTATGGAATACCCCGTTGGCCACTTTGGGTCAGCTGCCCTGGCTGTGTCCTGTGCCAACTTCTTCTGCCCCTCCAGCTTTCTCGCTGGCTGGGGATGAGAAGCTGAAACATCCTTGACTTTAGTCTAAACACTACTTAGCAACAACTGAAAACATCAGTGTTATCAACATTCTTTGGGTACTGAACTCAAAACATAGCACTGTACCAGCTACTAGGAAGCCAATTAACTCTATCCCAGCTGAAACCAGGACATACCCCTCAATATATGCTAAAGACTTTTGAACAGTCATATGAAGGATATCAAGGATTCCATTTTCATTTCCTGTTTTAGCTGCTACCATATTGCTATGCAATAAATGCATTTTAGAAATGTCCAAGATTTTATTCTACAGCCTGAATAATTGAAACCATTTAATAACGCTACTTAGTTCGTATGTGAAAGACTGCAGAATACAGGAACAATAGAGGCATGTTAAGCAGATTACATGCAATTTTATATAGATATATGAAGTCAGATACTACCAGAGATATTATCGACGCTTACTTTTATAGGCAGTGCTCCGGCAACAAATGCTCTTCCATATATCTTTGTCACTGTGCCACGTTCTGTTAAGTTTATTGGGCTTAACTCTTTGACTGGTGACATCTGGACTACAACTTCACCACCTCCCTGAGGATAGTAGCCCCTATTTAGAAACAGTAATCAGATATAATTAAATGCAAAGATCACAAGGAAACCAAGAAAAGAGCCAGAAGGCTCTTCATATATTTCATTATACATTTTTATGTTCTCTGTTACTGTAGATGAATTTTCTTGATGTGTGCCTTAGATATCTTTATAATAGAATTACATTCTCTAACAGTATTACCTCATAACATACACCTTATTAACAACCTAACACCAACATAACTGACACCTAGGAAAAAGCTCAGTAATGTACTGCCTGTTCAGCATGCACTTCCCTCAGGGGTGGCCCATAGGAAACATTAAACAGCAGCTGAAGACTCGGCAATGAAAAAAAAGACAGAAAAGAACCATATCACATTCATCATATGGTGACAGTACATACAGGGGCAGCTAATGCAGATTAGTTCATGTATTATAAATTCATCCCTCAGCTTGATTGAGGGCACCTTGTATGTGTGCCTCTGCTCACACACTGGTTCAGTATGGCCTGCCTCTGCCACATGTCTCCATAACTCACCTCTTTTTTATGTCACAATTAAATGTGAAATTGAACTTTTCAACTATTGGCTTGAAAACCTGAAAAACAAACATATATAAGACACAGAGTAAATCTATTTTGCATCTCTAATTTCCCACTATTTTATGCAGTCTTCCAAAAAAAAAAAAAAAAGTTCAACACAGAAATTTCAGTTACATTATATATATATCTAAAAAAAAGATAGCCAGTCTCATCTATACAGCTTATTTGACATTCCCCATACTTCATTCTGAATGACACTTTGTGTAAAAGGATTTTCTTATGGAAAGAGGAAGAGAAATTCTTCAAAATTCACAGCACTTATAGAATAAAGAATATATTTTAAGTGAAATTTTCTTTAGTAATTAAAAGCAAACAGACTAGCTGCTGTTTCAGGCAATTCCATGAAACACTGGTTGCTCTCTACATACAGCGCACTAATAGTGTTATATTCCCATGCCTAATTCCATAATTACAAATAAACTTGCAGTAAGAGCAACAGAAGTACAGTAGTTACATTGCATATATATGCATGAAAGATGCACCAAGCCAAAGGAATTTTTCCCTACCATGACTGTGTAGTCTATCTGAGGAGCCATCTCAGCATTAGTCCCACCTTTTAAATGAAGTTCTGATGGGGAAGCAGCAAACAGCACACAGGGCATTGCTACCTGCATCAGTAGACACACACTCCTAAAAGCAATTATAAGATACTCAAATGTCATGCAGTCATAATCCATAGAATTCCATAGAATCATTACATATCAAAGGCAAATGACTTTCTAGAGCATTTACATATTTGATCTTGAACATTATCTATAAAGTAAGCCTATTAGTCTTAAAAAATACTAATTTAAAACTTCATGTCCTTAGCAAGCCTAAATATGAAGGTTTTTGTTTCACAATAATTGCATCTTTATTATTCCTGTTTGAAATAAAATTAATGTAGCTTAGTATAGTGATGGGCCTGTGAAAACTGTAGGTTTAGCTAGCAGATGGTAAAAGCAGAAAAGGCTTAGGCAGCAATTTTAACATTTCAATACTTATTTAATAATAAAATATTTAGAAAATTACAAAATTGCTTAGAAGCTGGTCAGCATCCTGTACAAGAAAATTCAGGGGCACAGAAAATATGCTTTTAGATACAAGATTCCCCTATCATTGAATCTCTCCACATTTCATAGGTAATAAAAAACTTTCAAAATAAATTTTCCAAAAGTTTGTTCAGCAAAACAAAACAGTTATCTCATAGGGGTTTCAAACATCATTTTGAATTTTGAAAACGGTAATCACCACTGAACTGAAGAAAACATGGGTTTATTTTCTTAAATAACTTCCAAACGTTTGTGAATCATACTGTTTCTCTTTTTTTCTGGCTTGTGCTTTATTACTAATTCTGCTGCATTGTTGCTTACTCAAACCTTTCTGTGTTAAGTAAAAGGCATCAGCTTTGTTGTTTATACTATTGCAGCTCAGAAAAATATTTCTCTCAACTTAAAGGAAACCTTAACTTATGCCTAACGTAGCTTATGCTTCCAAACAACTGTTCGCACCAGCCTTCCATAGCTAAACCCATTTACTTGATTTTGCAACAGATTCCAAGAACAAATGACCCAACACAGAAATAGAGGATACAAGAAACACAAGCACAAAGAACTGCAGACAGAATATGTTCCCAGTTCCAAGGCTAGTATCCCATATTGTACCATTATGTGAGTAAGTAAAATCTCAAAGTTTACTTTATTATATGATGAGGATAATTCAGATCTCACAGATTTGAGATACTTATGTATTTTGATGCATTTGTCCTGACATGCAACGTACTAATGTGAGAAAATAACGGATAAAGTTTTAAATACATGGGCAGCTGTTTTCTGCTTAACATTAATCAAGTGTTCAACTTATATATCAATTATAGTTTAAAAACTATTACACTTGCATATACTTTATTCATACACATCCTGCCTACACTAAAGGTTCTTTAGTCACATATATCTGGCTCAGGCAGCACAGATTTTGGGTCATTACCCATGTATTAATGTTCTTTTTTTCCCTGCTCTTTTGTGACAATTTTAAAGTTACCAAACCATCTTCTGTCATAATTTTAAAGTTACCAAAAGCAGTTAAGAGCAGTTACCAGTCAGTCATTATCTGTGTACAAAGACATACCCTGCTGTTTTTGTATCTGCTATGTGGGTTCCACCTTTGATCTTCCCAGGAGTGAAGGTTATTTCTGTTGAGCCAATCTCTCCACCTTCCAGCTTCCCCTCACATAGATCTCGAATGATCTCCAATCCAGACAGATGCTGAGGCCTTGGAGTGACAATACAAAATTAAAGATACGTGCAAGTAGACTACATACTCATGTTACATTAAAAGAACTACTAAACACCAACTAATAAATACTGCAATTGCAAATTTCAGATCAAACAAGGATCGGAAATTCGATCTGGTTCCTACAGTACTTCTCCTGAGTTCACAGCAGCTAAAGGAGCAGCATTCAGGCCATTTTGGAATTTGCAGGATTCTGGTGTGTTTTCCATTAGAATGGGTCCAGACAGACAGATGAGACACAGGAGCAGTCGCTTGCTCTAATGTGATAAATGCTTGAACAAAAACGCAATGGGATAACGATAGCAATACTGAACTGGAGCCAAGCCAGTAACTGGTTGCCAGAGCCACAAGAGAGCTAACAGTTTTGCTATGTATCTGTCTTGCTGTGCTTGTGTTTCCATTTGCTTCAGTAATTTAAATCGGAAAGAAATTAACTGTTCCTAACGCTGTATGCGCGGTGAACCATGTTTTGCTGAGGCATTACACGACCTTAACTGTACTTTGTATTTCATACCGTGCAGTCTGCTTAGCACCTTTGAAAATATTTTCGAGACGCTCTGTGAGGCTGGGGTGCCTGACAGGTGGCGACAGGGGCGGCGCCCTCACCTGCCCTGGCAGCCGGCCAGGGCCAGGGGCGGGAACTGCCCTGAGGGGAGCGGGTGAAGGGCTCTGAATCCTCTCACCGGGAGACTGCGGGGCGCCCGGTTCGTACCCCAGCGCGTACCCTCCGCGCTCAGTCCTTCCACGTAGCTGAGCCACGGGCGGGGTTTGCTGATAAAAAGGCCCTCTTAAAGCAATGGAAATACACGGGCTTCGTTCTTGCAAGTATTTCAGACAAAAGCAAGCCGAGGCGTTCGCACGGCTACGCCCCCGGCCCGGGAGGGCCTCACACACGCCGTGACGTGACGCCGCCGAACGCGCCCGGGGACCACAGGGCCCAGGGACCACCGCGTCCCGGGACAGCCCCCCCCCGGGCGAGCCGACGTGAGGACGCGGGAAGGGCCGTTACCTGAGGCCGGGCTGGCTCCTCCCGGCGCGGATCCGGCGCACCCGCAGCGGCAGGCCCAGCAGGCAGCTCAGGGCCGTGGATACTCGCAAGATCTGCCCGCCCTGCACGGAGAAACGGCGCTCGTCAGGCGCTACGGCACCTCCCACCCAGCGGGCGGCTACCGGCCCGCCCGTCACCGCTGCCCGGGGCCAGGTAAGGCGAGGCCAGCCCGCCGCTGGTGCTCACCCCCTCCATGATCCCGCCGTCTATCTCCACCTTGTCCCCGTCCATGACTGGCGGCGAGCGGAGCTGTCTCTCGCAGAGGCCCCAGCCGCGCCGATGGGATCCCGGCGGGGCCTTGCAGACGGCGAACCCGCGGCGAAGCAGCCCCCCGGGGCGGCGAACGCTTGGCCGACGGAAGCGCGCCCAAGATGCGCTCCGGTGGCGGCGGCGCCCCAACCTGCCGGTGCCGGTGTCTGGGCCGAGCGGCGGCGCCAGAGCAGGCGCAGAGCGGAGCCACCTCCCCGCCCACCCGCCGCGGGTTGGCTGGGGCGGCTCCGCTGCGTGAGGAGCGGCCGCCGGGTCCCAGCGCCCGGGCAGCCGCGTAGCGGGTGGGGGGAGCTTCCTTCTCCCCGCGTTAACGTCCACGTCCCGACACGGGGCAGAGCTGCGGTGGCTCGGCGTCCTGGAGGAGGCAACGCCATTCCTCTGTCCCGAGGCTACGGCCAAGGGCCAGGCTAGGCCGGAGCGGTGGCAAGCGCGGCACTCCGCAAGGCGCGACCGAGCGGCGGCTGGGACGGCAGCCCCGCGGGCACAGCTCTGCCCCGCGCCGCCCGCGACTCCTGCCGTCACGGTTACAAGCGAGTAGTTTACCCCAGAAGCGAGATCGCTAAAATAAGCACAGAGAGACATACGGGTGTTGGTCTGGCAGTCACACTTTACTACAGGTGTACCGGGAAATGCCGGGCCGTTCGCGCTGCCCTTCACGCCACTTCGGCCAAGGGAAAGCCGCACTCCCTCCACCACCGCCAGCGGCTTTGCTACGGAAACTCCAGTGAGGCGCTCGGGACAAGTGACACCCTCCCGTTACTTCCCGTGGGCGTGTGACAGCTCCGAGGGGCCGCCTGGGCTCCCCCGGCGGCGGGCAGGACCAGACCGCTGCCCCTCGCCGCCGCCCCGCGCTCCCGGCCCCCGCCGCCGCCGGCCTCCCTGGCCCGTGCCCAGGGTGGCCGCCCGCCGCCTGGTTGGCTGCGGTTGGCGTGGCTGCCCTCCGGTTGGCTGGTCGGTGGGAGGTGTGCGGGGCGTGGGGGCTGCCTCTTCCCGGAGTAAGATGGCGGCCGTGACCGCTGCGAGGAGCAGCTGCCGAGCCGCGGGGCGCCTGGTAAGGGGAGCAGGGGACCCTGCGGGTGGTGGCGCTCCCAGTTAGCCGGTGAGGGGGTGGGCAACGCGCGGCGTCTCCGCCTCGGCGGCGGCATCCTGAAGCCCTGTTGATTCCTTCCAGCTGGGAGCGAGGGAGGACCGCGCGGCAGACCCTCGGAGCAGACATGACACGCTCGCGGACTTGCCGCCTCCCCTCAGCCCTCCCGGCCGCCGCCTCCTCCGCGCCTGCGGGCGGTGCCCGAGCTACCCTCCCCGCCTCCCCTCAAGCCTGCCCGGCCGCCTCAGCCGCGCCTCCGCGCAGGCAGCGCCCCAGAGCGACCCGCCGCTGCCCCCACGGTGCGGCGTCACAGGTTACCGTGTGCCCCGCAGCCAGCCAGCCAGCCAGCTGGCAGTGCCCGGCCTCGCACGCCCCGTGCTGCCGCGGTGCCGGCGGAGCCCGCCCGCTGTTCTCTGGGGGTCAGGGTGTCCTCGCTCCCCAGGGACCCCCAAAACAGCCTTCCTCCGCCCCACGCTGCTGCCCCCTGAATGTTTTCCCGCTGCCCACGTTGCCTGTGAAAGAAACGTGTGCCTCCTGTAATAGGCCGCTGACAACCTTCTCTTCTGTTACTTCTTAGTCAGCTGATTCATTGCATTGCTTACACGTTACACTGCCGTCACCGCTACTCCGCGTCAGCCCCTTTTGCATACCGTATCTGCACAGAGGCGGTGTAGTTACGCATACGGAAAGGGGAAATGTATTTCTTTGAATCCCAGGAGCCTTGATATTTGTAAATTAAGTAGTTGAGATACCTTACCGTACTTCAAAAAGTGAATCTACTTGGTTGTCTTTTAGGACACTTACAATCTTATAAACATATACCATCATGAAGGCTTACTTAATGCTTTCTTCTGCCTTTTTGTATTATAGTCTTACTGCTGTAGTGAAGAGTGTTGGTTTCCAATTATGTCACTGCTGTGTTGTGGAATGTCAGGAAAAGAAACATCTTTTTGTAAGATAATCCAAGTGAAAACAAAGTTAAGGATTGGTTTTAGTTTCTGTTATTATTTTTGCTGTTAATAATAATCCATATTGTATTTTGAAAGCATAGTAGTGAAGATTTTTTTCAGTGATACTTTTGTAATTATCTAGTTTTAGGCTACATATAAGTAATTTTACTGCTTAAGAATATTGAAAATAGCAGCTTCTTTTTAGTTTTCTTTCTAACTAAACCATCTACTCTTAAATTCAGAGGGAGATTCTGATAAGATGAAAATGCTCATTTTATCTATGTGCATGCTGAACTGTAGAATTGGCTGTTTATAGTGTGTGTTTCCTGCAAGCACATTTTGAATTTTGCACTGTGAAACAGTGATAAGATCCATGAAATAATATGGGTATTATAATATTAAAGGGCTTTATTTTAATATTCTCAATGCTTTTGCAAACACTTTCGCCAGTGAGAGGAAGAAGGACAAACTAATGGTGGTTGTCCATGGGGGCTGTAAGTTGTGAAGAAGAAATGAGCCTAGGGGTCTTTGTGTTAAGTAGTAGGGAGATAACCGTTACCTAGACACGAGGACATGGTGCCAGTTATTTAGGCGAGAAATAATGTCTGACTGAAATATGCTACCAAGGACATTGGTTTAGTATATAGGCAACTATATACTTGGAGATATAGAATATGTATGCAAAACAAATCCAATGTAAGTAAATGTTCATTAAAATCACTCAATGTGACAGCAAGTCAAACGAGTTCTATAGAGGAGTATCCTTTAATGAGAAATCATTGCCTTTGAGCACAAGCTATTCAATTTGACTTTGAAATTCAGTGTTACTTCATCAGGTAAACAGTTGCCTGCAGGCTGCATGAAAACATTTTGTTCTGAGGCCAGCAGTAGATTTTTAGGATCAGTGGTGATTTAGGAAACCCCAGTTGGCTTCTTTTTAAGGAAACAACCAAAACTGAACTAAACAGGGGCAAGGCAGTTCTCCCCCAGATAGCATACAGCTCCGATGTTGTCTTGCTTGAAACAACTCTTAGTCAACCAGGTTATCAGTGGCTGATGCATCCTCAGTGAGAGACTGGAGCGGGCCCTCAGTTTCTTCTCACAACAGTAACTTCACACTTTGAAGACTTGAATAGGACAGATGTTATCTTACTGTGGCATTATTGCCTTTAAATTGTCATATAGCACAATAGGGGTGACATAAACATAACTGCTAGTACTGTGCTTGTTGGTTTTTTATTTTTTTTTAACAGACATCAAGATACGTAGAAGGGTATGCTATGGATATTAGAACTAATTTTGTCTTTCATATGCTTTTGTTACTTCCTTATTTGGCATTACACAGAAAATGGTATTACAGTGACTAAATACTAAAATTAGTAAGCACAGCCTCTTTATTTCACGGATTTTAATTTTTCCCCTTGTTAGAAAGAAACACTGCTCTATGAAGAGATTGGGTACTGTATTACTGCTTTAACGTACTAGCACACCAACTTTTTAGTAGAGAATGTGCAAAACTGCAAGCCAAAAAGACTCCATTTTTTAAAAATGCAGTAGTTCTGAATTATTCCTACAAATATAATTTGAAGCAGCATTGAAACTCTCCTGTAACAAAACCAGTCTGTTTTTTTGGCAGTGATATTACTAATTCACTACCTGCATTGGTTACCAAATGTTAAAAACACATGGAAAGCGTTATGAAACTTCACATTTAGAAATAGTTCAGAGATTTGATGTGCTCCTTGTGATCATCTTCGCAGGTAAATATTGAATGTTTTCCATGTAGGGTCATATAAAGAGAAAAGAGTTTTATTCTAAGTTTGGGACAAAAAGATCTTGTTGGACAAAAAAATGTAACCATGGATTCAAGTGGGAATAAAAACAGAATTAAAAATCGGAGAAAATAGGCTTGTGAAGATGTACATTATATACCAGTTTTGTAATTGAATGAGAATTTTAAATGTGTTCATAAAATAAGATTTGTCATAGCTTAAAAGTACCGTTTTACCTGATTTTTTTAATAGGGAAAATTGTTTGGAGGACTAATGAAAAGGTTTTTCTGTTTACTAATTATAGGAATTAGAAAAATACTTACTCTAGATCAGTAGATAAAACCTTAGTAGCAGGCAGCTGCAAAGTAATTCAATATAACTTTGTTGTGTCCTTTATGGTAGACTGTATTGTATAAATATTTATTCCTAAAAGAAAGGGGATATTAAATATAACTTGCAATGCTAGATTAAATAATATAGAAAATGTGTACATCATCAGTTCAGAATTGTACAGTTTTCAGAACAATCTACTTTTAAAAAGTGTAATATAAAATCAAATAGTTGAACAGCTTGGGGGGTGGGAAGGGCAATCAGGAAGTTTCATATGGTCTGTAATTACTGAAAGGATTTAAAAAAAAAAAAAAGTTAAAATGAACTTTCCCATGCAGGTGTGCTGTTTTCTGGCTCCTCTAAGAAGATAATTTCTAAATTGTACAGTTTTGAGCTACCTGAGGTACATTGTAGCACCTGAATTTTTTTCAAATCTCTAAATTAATTAGAGATAGTATCTACAGATAAGTTGTTATTTTTATTAATTTTACAGCACTCTAAGACAACATAACACCAGAATTACATTAGATTTAAGAAATCTTACTAAATAAGGAAGGGTCTGAACTAACTTCTGTTGAGATTAATGATAAAATGCCTGTTTATGGCAATGCAAGTGCTACTGGCTTTGCTTTTGACCAAAATCATGACTGATTACATGATGCTTTAAAGTATAAGGTTTTGTCTGAAGAACCTTTCAGAAAATTCTGTTGACCTTTTAAGTTGATTTCTGGATAAATATAATTGTAACCATGAAAGAAAGCCATCTCATGCCCAGTTCTTAAAAAATGTCATTAAAGTTCATGTGAAATGATATTTACTTGAAGGTGATTACCTCCTATATATTAGCAGAAATAAAAGGGCAACTGTCTGTGCCCTCTGGTGTGAATTTCCTTTCCAATTAGTACTTCTGATCAACCTTTGATTGGAATAAGAACCAACAAAGAAAAATAAGCTGATTTTTCCTGCAGTCTAGGGGACCCTTCCAGCACCCGTTCTGGATAAGAATTATTTCAGATGGCTAATGTAGTTGATATTATGTATGCTTTTTGTGTGTGTGTCCTGATTAAACTAATTGCTTAGAGAAGCAATAGCAAGTATGAATCTCTTACCGGATCTTGTCATGATTTTTGTTTAATTGGTTATGTTGTTGTGGCTTCAATGTCCCCACGTGTTGTGTTAGTGAAAGAAGTTAAAGACCTGGCAAAGCTTATGCTAATTTATGGTTATTGTACATTCAGTATGTATTCAGTATAATTGTGTTTCCATAAGAACTTCTCTTATATAAACTAGAATTAAACTATTTAGTATTACTGTTGCATCAGGAATATTAAATAAGCTCAACATTCCTCAGTCCATTATATTAACACTTGAGACTTTTCTCCCCCAGGTTTGCATTCACCGTGTTAGATCGTGCAGCAGCATTCGCTTTATAAAATCAAAATATGTGTGCGTGTTTGACAAATCTGCCCTCAAGTTTAGTCATCAACAGCGATTATTCAGAACATCTGCTGGTAATCTTTTTCATAATAAAATAATTTATTTTATTTTGCTATTTTATGATTGTTATGCTAGCGGTTTGTATATGACTGGTATGTAGGCTATTTTTGATGCATTCAGATTTTTCTGTCTGATATCTTGTATTTACTATTAAACATGCTGTATTTCCTTATTGTCTGTTTTAAGTTTCATGTGGCCAAATTGTCCAGTTTAAGCTTTCTGACATTGGAGAAGGGATTACAGAGGTGACTGTAAAAGAATGGTAAGCTCTACTTTCTTAGAACTATACTAAGAAATCAGCAAGTAGTTTAACAGCTGTATTACCAGTTATTTATCCGAGAATATGTTTTCTGGGTTACTAGTGAAGTTTTTCAAGTTTCATTTTCCACATTTTAAAACCTTGTATATATTGAGCTTTACATTTTGTTTATTTGCAGTCTGGTTTATTTGGGAGTGGAAAAGATGGAAGGAATGGGATGCCCTAACTGCACCTGTATAGGCTTTCCTTCAGTGATTAATGTTTTCAGAGTGCAGGAGGTCTGTCTTTTATTATACTTAGTTAGGCTGAACTTTAGAAACAAATGACTAGTCTGGAGAATCCACAAAATTTTATCCTATAGCCCTTCTCTATTGACTTTAGTAAAAGATTTGAACGTTTAAATTGTTTGTAAAAAGCCAATGATGAATGGATTAAGCAAAATCAAAGTGTACAGTGAAGGAAGGCAGTGTTGAAATGCCTTGTTCTTTGTACAAATAGATGAAAATGCTTCTCTTTGCATAGAAGACAGTGTTTCCCACTTTCAGTTTCTTTTCTGAAACTGATCATATACTGATCCTGGCAATTTAAAACTAAGAACTTGCTTAGGTTCAGACTAAGCTGGGCTCATTCTTATTTTTAGATGGCTTATAATCTGTCAAGAAAACTCTGCTTTACTAAAGTAATAGTAAAAATATACGTGTGATGATATTCTAAATCATGTCATTTCACACAACAAAGGCTTCTGGAGTAGTCAGGCAAAAGGTATATTCATTTTTATGTTATGGGGTTGTACGTAACTGAACTTATCAAAAGAATACACAGCATAGATTTTTACACTTAATATGTCTTATACTAGCCTGTGTCTTTTCTCTTAGGTATATAAAAGAAGGTGATAGCGTGTCTCAATTTGATAGCATCTGTGAAGTACAAAGTGATAAAGCTTCCGTTACTATTACTAGTCGTTATGACGGCATCATTAGAAAACTCCATTACAATTTGGATGAAATTGCTTATGTTGGAAAACCGTTAGTGGACATTGAAATTGATGCCTCAAAAGGTATTGTAAGCCATTTTTTTTCTATTGCATATTTTATGTTTGTTGTCTTAAAACCATCAGTGACAGAGGAGTTTACTTTCGCCTCCTGAAAAACTTAAAACTGAATTTTTTTTTTTCCTTTTATAAAGTCAAGAAGATTTAAGTAGAAAAAGCCATGATATTTTGTTAGTACTTAAAATCTCAAAAGCCAGACATTTCCTGTTGAAAATTTAGCTTAAGCAGCAGTCTTTAGCATGCTATGTTCCTATTCACAGTAGCTCAAAGTAAATGTTAAAAACTTCAGCTGTCACAGAATCACAGAATGGTTGAGGTTGGAATTTAACAAATGCTTATAATGTAGTAAAGTTAAAATTTTTCTTTTCATTTGCAGGTGTTGCCCCAGAAGAAGATGTTGTTGAAACACCTCCTATGTCTCATGAAGAGCACACTCACCAAGAGATAAAAGGTCACAAAACATTAGCAACCCCTGCAGTTCGTCGTCTGGCCATGGAGAACAATGTAAGTTTGCTGAATCAGATCCTGCTGCATTTTATCCATCTTTTGTATAGCAATTTGACTGACTAGGAGAACATTGATCTAGAGGAAAGTGCAGTGAGAAATGACTTGTTTCCAAATACATTTCAAATACGTAAAAACTGTTGCAAAGATGAAGAGGATTGTGGTTTCTGATGATTATGGAGGATAGGAAAAGAACTACTAGGCTTAAGAAGCAGCTAGGATATTTTAGGCTGGAGATTAAGAAAATGTTTTTAGAATAAAAATAATAAAGTATCAGAATAGATTCCTGGGACAGAGGAAGGAGGAGGGAAAAATGGAATCTCAGTTTTAGCTACCTTGTTATGTTTTTCAGATTTGTATTAGAGCAGAGGATGTACTAGGTGATATTTTAAGCACTTTTCTAAATCTTTTTTCCTGTGGATCTATGAATATTCTACTGGTTCTGAAAGCTTGTGGTGCATTTTCAGGAGAAAAATAAAACAGTGAGTAGGGAAAATTAAGTGACAAATAACTTTCCTCAAATTAATATTTTGCTATTGATCCTGTGAGGTAATTAAGAGGTAAGTAGTATTCATAGTTCCTCCTTAAAGTATGCAGTTAGACACCTAGTGGGCCTTCTGGATTATTTGAACAATGTTGAGTACCAAATAAATCATAGAAAGGGAAGGAAAACTGTAGGTGTGTTAGATCAGTAACTGGAATAATTTTTAACCGTAGCTCACAACATAGGATATTTTTATATTGTTGTAAAACGGAAGTGTCATAGCTTGTTACATACATTTCAGATTAAATTGAGTGAAGTTGTTGGAACAGGGAAAGATAACAGAATCCTTAAAGAAGACATACTCAATTACTTAGCCAAACAAACAGGAGCTATTTTACCTCCATCACCGAAGGCTGAAATTATCCCACCTTTGCCAAAATCAGAGACTCTGCCAGCTGCTCCAAAGGACAAAGCACGCAAAATTCCTGTACCTGTTTCCAGACCCATTGTGTTTTCAGGAAAAGATAAAACTGAACCTGTAACAGGTAAATCATGAAATATAAAATCTTGAGACCGTGTTCACAGTAGACTACCAGTAAATGTTACTCAGTGAACAGTTGATTCCTTTTGATGGGAGTGTGTTTCATGTTATTGTCATGCAAGTGAGGAATAGGAAAACATGCTCTGTAAGAAGGTGTTGCATGAAATTATTATTCTGTGAAATAATTGTTCATGTTTTGGTTGGATGGAGTTGGCTTGCAAGTTGCACTTGCTCATTTTTAGTCTGTGTTTCTTCAAATGTATGCTGAAACAGGTAGGAATTCTGAAACGTGAATTTGTCACAGTATGAATCATTATGCAATTAGTGGCAAAGTGCAGCGACTTTAAGGGTTTATCAGTGCTTAATAATAGTGTACTTCAGCATTCACACTTGTTCTGGAGAAGAGTGCGACAAAAGACACTAAGGTAAGAAAAATCACATTAAAAGAGGAAATAAAAGGTTTTTGCTTGCCTTTCAGGCAATGTTTATTTGGAGAGGCTGGAAAGAGCAGTGCAGGTTACTGTATTATGAGTTCAAATACATACATACATAGGAGAGATACGCAGTAATATAATCTGAAATATTACAATCATAAAAGTTGAGTTGTAATGCTGAATAACTGTTGATCTTAAAGTGAGCTCTACCCTGTCCTTTTTTTGTTGTGGTTGGGTTTTGTTTTGGTTTTTTTAAGTTGTATCATTTGTTTAATCGAAACAAATAATTGAAATTTCATTATAGCTTCCAGAAGCAAGTTTTGTTCGTTTAAGAAGTCAGTGAATATTTTCCAGGTTTTCACAAGGCAATGGTGAAGACTATGAGTGCAGCCTTGAAGATACCCCACTTCGGTTATTGTGATGAGATTGATTTGACTCAGCTTGTTCAGTTGCGAGAAGAGCTGAAACCTCTAGCACAAATTCGTGGAGTTAAGCTTTCCTTTATGCCTTTCTTTATAAAGGTGAGATGTGCAGCAGAGCACTGCATGGAGTACTTATGCAGATTTTGCCAAAATCTGATAAATGATTGTTGTAAGTTTGGAGCACCTCTCTATCATCTGAATAATTACAGGTCATAAGAAATGTCTCAACTTTTCTTGTTTATTGAACCACTTACCAATTTACTGTTGGAATTGTAGTTAGGGTTATATAATATCATGGAAAATTTGTTAAATATGAATGGAGAAGGATAGAGCAGATAAAGCATTATTCATTATGGGGGTAAGCATCACTAGGTGTTTGGATTATACAAAACAAATTTTGGAAACTGTCAGTATTTTTTATGAGCTCCATTAAAATGAGCCTCACGTGAAATGGATCATTATTTTGTTATTGTTGTTGTTATATTTTTGTTGGTAATGAATCCCTTAGGTGAATCAGTCTCTCTCTTCTGTTGTTCAAAAGACCAGACACTTGCACTCATTTGGTTGCCATGGTTCCATTTCCAGCTGTGGGCATCAGTGAAGGCTGATGCACTGCCTAAGCTATGCATTGAATGCATAGCTTAGTCTGAAACTTCTGGTAATGCTATTTCAATTAGAGTGCTAAGTAAGCACTCATTCTGCTCACTCTCTTTAGGGTGAATGAATATTACTTCCTTGAAATAATTGTCATCTAAGTGGAGAGCTGAGAATGACATTGCTGCTGAATGTCATACCTTTGGTCTTTGGATATTTGATCTGAATTGTGGAACAGAAACAACAAATGCAGATTCAACTTCAATGATACTTGGGAAAGGGTTTATCACTTCTTATATGTCTGATAAATATTTGGGTTTTGTAAGTCGTCTTTTTCTTCTGCTATCTTATTAATGACAGAGTATCAACAGACAAGTTTAGGAGAGTTTAAGCCAAATTTGATTGCATTGAGGAAATCCATATTGTTATTAATCTAAATTGTCTCCCACCATTCCTTCCTTTCCTTGCTGCTCTCTAGTTATAAAATATAAAAATCTATCTTCTTTTTTCTTCTTTTATATTTAACAGGCAGCCTCTCTGGGATTATTGCAGTATCCCATTCTTAATGCTTCTTTGGATGAAAGCTGTCAAAACATCACATATAAGGTTTGTAAACTACTGATAAAAGTTGTAAGCAGAAAACCTAAACTAATAGCTAACAAGGGCTTTTCAGAATGTCTGAGCTAATTGTAAGAACCTAAATTATGGTGTCATGCTGGAAAATGATTTATATGTCCAGATTCTAAGTTTGGATTTGATTTATTAATGATCTTATTTCAGTAGTTTGTTTAATGAGAGTCACTTTGTTATTCAGGCTTGCCTCAAAAATGCATATTAATATAGTGACTCCCTATCTTTCACCTGAAGATGGGCCAAGCATTTAAAAATCTAATACAGTAATTTCTTAGTAATGGCACAGTGGTTCCACTGTTCCAACGCTCAACCCTTACCTATTAAAGTAATATTTTAAACTCAGTTTTGATAAAAACTATTTAATTTTCATACAAGGTGCTGGATTGGTACTTCTGGGCAGCAAGTGTCTATTTTCTTAAGTGATGTGTACATGCTCCTTGCAGTACAAACTCTTTTTGTGCTGTTTTATCAGTATCTCTCAGATGAATCCTTATATATTCATTCTAGCAAATGAAAGGCAACTCAATTTCCTTTTTTTTTTTTTTTTTTAATTTTAGTATTCTCTTTAAAATCTGCTAGTCATGCTTTGTTACCCATATAATCATCCTAAACTGAAATATTTATAGTGTGAAATTGATTCCAGGATTTTGTATTTCCTGGATGTGAAATTGCTGAAATCAGTTTGCACTTTGCAGATGTGGAAAGGTAATATTTAAAAATTTACATCCCCTTTTCCCCTTAAAGTTGTATAGAGGAGTTGCTTACTACAGACAGCACTTTCTAGGTTAAAAAGATATATAAAGAAGACATTATTCAAATGCTTTTTTATGTAAAATACATTTTATGTTAACTGCTTATGTTAATGTCGCGTTAATGAAACTTGTTGCAGGCTTCGCACAACATTGGAGTTGCTATGGACACAGAGCAAGGTTTAATTGTTCCAAATGTGAAAAATGTTCAGGTCTTGAGTGTGTTTGAGATTGCTTCCGAATTAAATCGCCTACAGTCCTTGGGCTCTGCAGGCCAGCTGGGAACAAATGACCTCACTGGGGGAACATTCACCCTTTCAAATATTGGCACAGTAAGTACAGGAAAAATGAGAACTTAGAACTGAAAACTGCTTCTGAAATGAATAACTTAGTAAAGTTTAATATGCAATGAACAAAACCTGTAGCAATTAATGCAAGAGGCAATTTGCTTTTAAAAAAAATTGTTAACTAATAACCCCAGCTTTTTCTTTTCTAGATTGGTGGCACTTACACCAAACCAGTGATACTACCTCCTGAAGTAGCTATTGGAGCACTTGGAAAGATACAGGTATATTAACTTTATCTCAGTGATGCGAGTGTTTAGCTAACTGAGGTCATCTGTAATGAAAATGAAACGTGGAGTGTCCCTTTGTTTTGGTTTTCTTCTATAAACATTTCGGTTTTGTTACAGAAACTGCATAGCTTGTGATTGAAAAGTTTTGTGATGTTTTTAGATGACTGTGCAGAGACACCAAATGTTTAAATAGAAGTTTCTTATGCCAAAGGTTCAGATTTGTTTTCTAGAATCTTGTTATATTTCACTCACATATATGTTTAGCCTTCTAGTTATTAAGAAACAAATATATTTTTACAAGTTTTGCAACATGGTGATAGCATTTTTGCTACCATCAAGGAGAAAACTTGAGACTAAGAAAGTATTCTGATAACGAAGTTTAATTTCATGAGCCAGATAGCTGAATCTGTGCAGAACTCTGTATGGTGAAGGCAGTTTCATATTCTCTGAATTTCAGGCTTTAATTCTATAATATAGACATTTGAGATCAATGCTGGAAATGAAATTAGTCTTAATTTAAAATATTTTCTCTATGTTCTCCCTATGAGCCTGTTGTTTAGGGGATGCTTTAAGGAAGCTGTTACGTTGAGCACTAACAGTGCAATAAACTTATTTAGAAAGAAATTTTTGAGTCAAGAAAGGTTTTCACTACTTCAGTATTTCCATGATGGTGGAAACAGGATATGACTGTTCATTATGTAGGTTTGCAATATATTCTAATCCACAGCACAAACAGTAATGGGAAGGTCTTTGTTTTTTGAATGGCACTGCTGCTGTCCAATTTAGCAAAATGTTTAAATTTAGATTAACAAATTAACAATAAAAATAGACAGATTTGTTAATGAAAGTATTTAACATTTCTTTTTTTTTTTCCTTCCTCTGATTTTTAGGTTCTTCCTCGGTTTAATGGAAAAGGTGAAGTATTTAAAGCACAGATAATGAATGTGAGTTGGTCAGCTGATCACCGCATCATTGATGGAGCTACAATGGCCCGGTTTTCTAACTTGTGGAAATCTTACTTGGAGAACCCTGCTTCGATGCTGCTAGACCTTAAATAAAGGAAACCATGGCTAGAATATGCCTTTAAACTTTGTGGACTGGACTAAATAATTATAAAAGCTGGCCTTCCTAGCACATGTCCTTTGCTACTCACATAATATAATTTTATGTGGTTAAAAGATCTCAGCAGCTGATATCAGTCTATCAATTAGTTGTTACTTCTTTTAATTAGTAGTGCTGTAATTTCTTCTACAGCTGTCAAACTTAATAGGTCATGGTGCGACTTCTGAATATGGTGATGGAATGTCTTTATTTTGCCTTTTATAATGCATACGACTGTGAGGCTGGTGTGACTGAATGACACTGATCTACATCTGCAGTATTTATAACCTGATTAACCTGTTTTGAAGGGAAATACTCATAGTTCTTTCTTGTTGGACACGTAAATTTATTTTAACAAATAATATCCAAATTCCCAAAAGAAGTTATGCAAAAATCATATACAAATAAAATGCCTTTTATGCTTCTGCTGTAAGATGTCCAGAGAGCTTTTTGTTATTTAACTGAGTGAACCTCTCAAGTCTTTTGCTAGTCCACTTTTTCCTGGCAATTACTTGCACAGGTTACTCTTTATAAAATTATAAATGAAGAGGCTGTGTTTATTCAGATGCTTACTGATAACATTTTACTGATAACTATCAGGGCCTTAATACTCTCTAGAATATCCTGTACTTTGATACGCTGGAAGTAGTTGCAGTCCTTAAATACTTTCCAGTTATTTTTGTTTCTTACAGAAAGCATCTGTCTGTTTAAAAAAAAAAAAAAAAAAGTATCTCATTTGTTATTCTGTCATCAGGTAAGCCTGACAGTAAGCAGAATGTGTTCTAAAAGCTTGCATTGTATTATTGATGTTCAGATACTAGAATTTGACAGATGAATCAGATACAACAAAGAATTAACATTAAAAAAATACTATGTGAGATAAGGACTTTTTAAACTCAGATACAAGGCACATAATGAATAGGTTCAAGTTAATGCCTTCAGAACAGACAACAGTTATGTGGCTTTAAGGTAAACTAAACAGATGAGGATTGCAGTGGTTATTTAACAGGAGATATGAAGAAAACCGTTGGATATAAATACCTTCTAGAAACATAAGTTGCAAATAGACACAAGAAAAGACAGTTATATGGCTGTAAAAATCAATTTGTGAGGCACAAAATGGACATTTTCTCCTTTCTTTAGATATATCAAAAACTGCTTCTACAGGAGCATTCTCCAAAATTGTAGGCCAAAGTTGTCTATTGCATTTAGCTGTGAAGATGGAAGACACAAGCTACCAGAGGTAGTCTCTGCTATCCTTGATGCTGAGACTGAGCAAGAGGAAAGCCGGTAACGTAGGGGAGGGAGCATGGGAGCATACATGTAAGGTGCTATTTATATTTCTATTGTGGTATAAGGGTCTTTTATATATAGGTCATTTTTTGCAAAGTTTGACTAATATATCGTGCTTATCACTTATTTCATTTTTATCAGATTTATTTATTCCTAATAAAAAAAAATTAAAGCCACAAAGAACTGCAGTAATATTGTTTTTATTTGTGAATTTTATGCAGGCAATCCTGTACAGGTGACTCAAACTTCTATTTCTTCTTATCTTAAAGAACCTACTGCACTCAAGACTACCAAAAGAACACAGCCTAATGGCTACTTTCCTACAAGTATATTGTTGTGGTAAGGGCTTAGTCTGAATAGTATATTTTTTAATCTGATGACCATGAAGAAAATAAATTCAGGAAATGTAAGTGTATGATAGAAAGCAATAAAGTGATTTTTTTAAATATTTGAGACAGAATAATTTTGCTCACACAAGGTGCCTGAGATTTTTTTGTGTCTCAAAACTCCAATAAAAGGGAAAGTTGGGGTTTTTTCCTAGCTCTACTTACCTGTTTCTTTTAAGAAGGAAAAAATTAAGTAGCGATTAGGTTTTCAGTTACGACTTTTTTAGATCAAGAAAAAACATTGATTAAAAAACACTGTGGGGATTGAATCTATACCAGAACTGAAAGAAGAAATACCAAAGAACCCGTTGGATCATTTTTGTTTTTGCATAACTTAAACAAACAAACAAACAGCTTAGAAGATTGAAAACTATAGCAGTTAATGTCTTTAAAAAGGTATCGGTGTTCAGGTTTTTAGTTGGTCGTGGCCTAGAGAGGGGTTTTTTGGTTATAAAGTTCTATGTGGTAATGCTAGAATCCAAGGCTAATAGGAAAAATTATTTCCACTGAAAGAGGGTTATAACCAAATGAATGATATTTTTAAAATTTCATCTTCACATTTTATACTCCAGTGCAAGAATTGGTTAGGGTTATCCAGTTTTATGGCTTCTATCTCAAATAGTGACCTGTGATTGTTGCTCTCTGCCTCTTTCCGTTTGGTTGAAGAAAAGATTCTGATAGAGTTGTTCTCCTTTTATCTTCTCCAAGGGCTCTTTGAAGAAATAGAATGTTAAATTGGAAGCATGAAAAGGGGTGAGTAATAACCCCTCTGCACATCCTGATAAAGATTACTTTTCTTTCTGGACTTTGATAATTTACACCAAAATTCTTCAAGAATTTTTCAGCATGGACAAAAGTAATAAGTGAAATACTTAGTGATGTAATACTTTTTCTAGTCTAATTAGTCAATGTTGCTGTTTAATAGCACTTTGAAGCTCAGTTATCTTGCAGAGAAACATTACTAGAGTAAAGCAAGTAATTGCCATTTTTAATTCAAAACTAGCTTATTTTTCATTGTGGAGCATAACAAGTAGTCCTTTGTTCTTTTTGTTCACAATTTGTAACTTTTGTTAATATGAATCTGGGAGTTTATGGGAGTCCAGTCATGTTCAGCAAACTGGGAAGACATTAAGAGTGGTAAATGCTTGGGGGTTTTGCAGTAGTGCCTCATGTGATACCTTCTATTCTCAGCATAGGTTAAAATTAGAACTAGACTGACATTGCATTGGAGTCTGGGTGAAAGTTGTAAATGGTTTTGGTAGTGCAGACAAGCTTCATAATTTATCTTTGCTGTTGCCCAGAAAGCAATGAGTCACAGAAAATCCTTGAAAACACCAAATCATTGAGGTAAGTTGTTGTTATACTCTTTCAGATGCTTGGAGGTGAAGTTGCTAGGAGATCTGATTACTTGGGAGTAAATTTGCAGTTGTTTTACAGCCACACTTGGCAATTCACTACTGAATTCTTGGCTGTGATGGCATGATTATTATGTTTTTTATTCTCCTGACAAATAATAAGATCTAAGAACAAGAAGCTGTAAGCTTTACTAAAAATAAGTATTGTTTCGACTGTAGAGTCCGATACTGGTTTTAGTAGTACAAGTATTAACAAATGTCTCTTTTCTGCACAATTTATATAAAAGATTGCTAGTTTTCTACCTAAAAGGGCTTATAGTTCAAAAAATATCTCAAAACAGCAAGAAATGATAGATCAGGTAAATCACTTAATCACAGTAGATGCTTAATCCAGAAAAATAAGGCAGTTTAAATTGTAACCACTAATCAGAGAAAAAAACCTCATGTCTTAGTCATTACTATTGTATATTTGGATGAGGAATGGGAAAGGTAATTACTGCAAAGACCACTGAAAGAGAAGTTAATCCTTCAAACTAGTAACTGTGATCACATTTATGGGGAGTGGGGGAAGAGGATACAATCCTCTCTTTACAGGAAGAAATTCAGTCCCTCTTTAGGAACCCAAATGCCAGACTGCATTGTGCCGCACTGTGGTTGCCATTTGCATCACCTGTCAAATCCTGCAGTTTTTCCTTAAAAAACAGAACAGTTAAGAATCCTTAATATTAATGTATTGGACTAGATTCTTCTTTATTCAAGCATTATAATTTGATTTTTATGCTGTCTTTACAACAGGAACCAATCCTGACAATTTACATTTCTTACTATTTGCCTATACGTTTTTTATTAAGTGATTTCAGTATTATCAGGCTTTACAAATAATTATGTTGGCAAAAGACATGGTAAACATAAAATAGAATGATTGACAGTTTGAACACAAAAATGTTCACTAAGCAATTGTGACTTATCCATGCCAGACAATATTATAATAGAATAAATATGATAGAAAAGATTGCTCTAAAAGACAGATCTGCAGCAATTACTGTAGGGAAATAAATGTATGAAAAGATCTGAAATTCCACTTTTGTTGTTATCTACCTGCTTGTTTGGAAGAAAGTTATCCTCACTTTTTTAGTTTGAATGGGTATGTAAGACATTTTTCTTGCTCGTCCCTGCAAGTATGAGTAAAAGTTTGAAAGGGATCATCAGAGTACACTGCTGCTGCCATGAAGTTTAGCCCTCCAAGCTTATCTGAATATCAGTATCTTGGCTCCAGTTTATTTCCAAAAAAACCTTTCCCGAATGACTACAACAATGGCAAGAAGAATGCTTTTTAGAGGGATGCACTGATTAGGATGACTGAGTATCGTACTTTGCTGCTTTTCAGGAAAATATGTATTATCTCACTAAGGAATAGATGACTTCAAAACTTTAGGCTGAATTTTTTTTTTTTTTTTAATGTGGATCCTGACCCTCAGCAGGGCTACAAGAAGATTCAAAGAGAGATCTGAAGTTAGAAAGCTTTTTCTTAAAGGTAATGCATTACTAACTATAAAATATATTATAATGAGTTAAACTATGAAGAAGATGAATGCAAATAAAGTATACTAATTTATTTCCAGCAACAGTTCAGTTTCTCTAAAGTGCAAAACTCCTTTAATACCAGGTAGCTGCCAGGATGCAACTACCAGGATTTAACTGTTTTAAATTGCAAGTAACAGCTTAATTTCTTCCTGGGAAGGGAATGAATGCTCATATCTGCATTTAATAATTCTGGTCAGTACTTAGCCTACCATTGGAAGGATCTGAGAGAAGCAGTTGTTCACTGACTAAGAATGCAGAGAGGTTGCAAGAATACCACTTCTTATTATAAGAAAACTTAACTAGGTGTAATTACCTGTTTTCATAAAAAGAAAGCAGTTGGTAAAATTCTGTCAGTTCTACACCTAAACTAAATTTAATAATATAATCAAGTGGGTATTGCAGTATTTTAGTCTTCACGTCACTGTCCCCATCTGGTAGCTGCTGCACATGCTGATGCATTGAGCCTGAAACTCACAGTCTGATTCCTGTGACTGAATCTGAACATGTAAGGATCATGACTGAAACTGCAGTTTGCATTGGAACATTCACTGCTGTGAAGACACTTTGGGAAGTGAGAATACACAAGATAAATGAAGAATTACAGAAAGAAAAGGAATTCAGACAGAGGTCTGCAGGAAGGTAGGTAAACTGTAGATTTTTAAGTATGTGAAAAGCTAGACCATATGTTACATTTCAGAAGACTACAATTGGTCTTTTCAAACTCATCCAGAGTCTAGTTCTTCAGTCGTTACTCCAGAAGAATTCCCACTGGTTAGAATCTAGCAATATGGTCAGGTCAAACCAAGAATTGTGTTCTGCGATAAAAATATTAGCATATATACTAAAGCCCCTAAATTCAGATATTAAAATCCTCTCCTGTGTGGATATTCTAACCAGGGGGGATTTAATTTGTTATGCTTTCTTCTCAATGGAGGCATTAACAGGGTCACTTGGTCTTCTATCTGGCCAGCAATTTCATGAAATGTGAAGAGATTTAGCATTCTATTTTTGGAACTCTTCCTAATTTGTCAGATGTGTTTGAAATGGAATAACAAATTCAAAAGTTACTAATGGAAAATAGAAGCAGAAAGAAAGAGAATTAGCCTAATTTTCATAATGCTTGTTCAAGTCCCCTTTGGAAATCAAGCTGAAAGAAACCCTAACTGATTGACCTTGTTTGACTGTACTTACACTTGGTGGAAGTGAAGGCTTTCTTTTTAGGAGACTGCTTCAAAATTAATGGCTTTGGAACTTAATTCCACATGACTTTCTATTCTGTTGCCCTGCTGCAACATGATGAAAGTGAATGAAGTTATGTCTTCCTTCTGACTGTAAATTTGAAGAACTGGAAAATAGAATTCCTATAAATTACCTCAGCCAAACTTTACTTTATGTTCTAGTCTTCACTCAAATTGATAGTATACTTAGCATCCAGATATAATAAATATTGTTTGACATCCAAAAAGGCTACTGTCTCTTTATTCCAGAAAATAGAATGGATAGTAATTATTGCCTGTATTCATGGTTGCACCACTGACAGATGATCTTTCACTTGTAGGCTACTACTTGTCTGGGAGGAGAGAGCCACTTTAGCAAAGCTCAAAGAAAAAGTCATTAATGAAGATGGAAGAGCAATTTTAAGGATAGAGGAAGAAGAATGGAAGGTAGTGTTGATAGGAATGAATGTTGCTTCGGTTGAATGACTGGTGCATTAGAAAACTACTATTTACAACTTTGCACTCACAGTTGTACTATTTTTAATCTATGAAGTGCTTACTGTGTGCTTTGCTAACAATGAATTGAGATACACTGTTGTGAGCATGTAAAAGCAAGCTGATTTTTTTTTAGTCCTGAATTTTAAGCATTACTGTGCAATAACATAGCCCAAAAGGCTTTTCTGCATTAGAAATTATTTACACTGCAAATTATGAGTTTAATTACATAAATTGTCATTTAACATTAACACACCAGAACTACTGAAATGTATCAAGGTGAAAACCCTCTGTGTTTAGGTGTATGAAAATATTTCTCTCTGCTGTTTACTTTCTAAGAGTGAAAATGAGCCTGTAGATTCCCTGAATACTATTCTTGTTTCTAATGCATGGGGAAGAAGCAGCTAATTATGACAGAGTGGAAGCTGTCTGTTCTGAGCCACACAGAAATGTAGATGCCAGTTCCTATGAAGTGATGAGAATTAGACCATGTTGAGGCCAGTGAGAGAGTGACAGCCACAGCCAGAATACTCTGGTGGTCCATACGCCAGTGTTCCTTGTTCAGAACTCAAGGCATACAGACACTGTAGTTTTACTATCCCTCAGCTCTTCTGCTCTCAACTGCTCACTGTTTTTCTTAACAGATTAGGAAATACAATTTAGATCAGCATTTAAATGCAAAAAGCTACTTAGACCAGTTTCATCTTCAGTTATATTGGCTTTGTTTTAAAAAAAAGCAGCAAACAAAAGCAAGCCTGAGGCTTTTTAAGCAGTTACAGTAGTGCAGGTATCTAAATCCTGGGAGCAAAAAGTGGGTAGGTTAAATCTGTGGTCAGAATGACCCACATTGATGGTGTTCATTTCAGGATGTTACAGTATAGCTTGAGAAGAAGGAAAGTTTTCTTTTTTTTCCTCTTTTTTTTTTTTTTTTTAGTCATAAGACTGTTACTGTTTCAAATAAAACTTCTGCCTAAGCCTGTATTCTTGTTGTATACTAAGCTGAATTTCTTCTGGTTTATATTTCTTGTCTCAGACACTACCTTCGTGCTTATTGAAACTAGTCCATCTCCAGGAATGGCAGCTTCATAGAACTGGTTTGCAGAAAATTCCTCAGTTCATTGGAAGATTTCACAATCTTGTTGTTCTGGATCTGTCCCGGAACTCAATTGAAAGTGTACCTAAAGAAATCGGTGAGCTGTGCTTTCTTTTATTTTAAGCTGCTTTTCAAAGAAAATTAATCTTACACAAACATGACATTTTTGTGCACTTTGCCTGTCTAACAATCATATTGGGTAGTTAGAAAACAGACAATTTAAATCTGTCAGTGAGATAGAGATCTTAAAACCATGGATTCCCTATAAATTTAAAAAAATGGCCAGATGGAGCAGATGTATCTTTATGAAAGCTCCCCATGAGAAAAAAGCTTGTAAGCACAGCAGATACTAGACATCAGAATGCAGCTAGAAAAGTGATATTGAAAAACATGCTTCATGTTCTCAGTCCACAGCATGAGTAGCCTATGTTCATAAGTTAGGGTTTTTTTGAGTTTTTGGAGGTTTTTTTGTAGCATTCAACTAGAGTGCAGTTCTGTACTGAAGAGTCCTGAAGTCCTACTATTTGAATTTCAGTGAATCTTTTTTTTTTTTAGTGAGAACACAGAGCACTTGCATAACAGTATAAGGATAACACAAAACAAGTAATATTGTATTTCTAGTACAATGAACGTGAACATTTATCCTTTCTCATTTGTGCTCTCTGCAGGCCAGCTGACTAGCCTCCAAGAGCTGCTTCTCAGTTACAATAGAATAAAGTTTGTTCCTAAGGAAATAAGTAACTGTGTCAGTCTGGAAAAATTGGAACTGGCTGTCAACAGGAGTATCTGTGATCTTCCTCCTCAGGTTTTGACAGACTGTTTTGTTTTGTTTAATGCATATTTTGAATTTATCCAAGCCCAATTATCATTAAGTGTTGCACTCCATGTTTTCAGATTTGCTTTGATATTCTGATTTCACAACTACCTCCACAGAAACACATATGTGAACAATATTTATATGACTAGTCAAACTGCAGCCACATGAGAAGGACATACATATACTTGAGTGGTTGAAGGAGACAATCTTTATTTTGTCCAGAAAAATAACTTGGTAGTGCATACAGGACAGTGATACACTTGATGTTAATTTGTTTAGGCTGAAGGTCTTCACTGATTTACCCCACTGAGGATCTGACACCTTAGCAGAGAAGTTCCCTTTTATAGTTGAGAATACAAATTCACACCATGTACCAGGACACAACTGTAAGCATCTTTACCAGAGCTGCTAGCTGTGAAAAGCATTTGTGTGATTTATACAACTGCCTCTGCACCGAGTTGAATGAATGTTCTGCGCTGTTGAAAGCAATTAAGAGAGAATAAAAACAACTCCTCACCTACTATTGAGCTTTAATTTGGACTGACCTAAACATGAAAGAGACCTGCATCTCTAACTATTAGTCTCTTAGATAGAGATGACAAGTATGTAACCATATTTACTTGTTTTAATCTATTTAAAAAAAACAGTAGTGGCAATGACAGCAATCAGTGCCTTGCAAAATTAAGTGAGTCCAAACAGTAATACCTAACAACAGATCTTCAAATGAAAATATATGGTATTAACCAGAATCCAGAATTTATAAAATCTATGTGGATACAGGTTACATGGTAATGTAGAGTGACAGCTTTTAAATTAACAGCTCATAGCAAATACATAGTTCTGTCCTATTGAGACTACAGTGAAGTCAACACCGTGAAGCTTTGGTTATGTGTACTTGAGTGGCATTCAGTGTTTAGACATTGGACCAGATTTGCAATAAATCATCTTTGTATCACTTGAACATTGTAAAAGCACCTGCAGGCATGATTCACCAAAGGACTTAGATGTTGCAATACTGAGTGATGCTATGTTTAATTTTTAGAATATCTTGCCATAGTCATAGACTTCACAACATGGAAGGTTCTAGGTTCACTCTAAGATACAGTCTATGCAATGTGATCCATAAAAATCTAAATTTTGACTAATGAAAAATGGCATATTGCATGGAGTATGAAATACTAAGGACAGTGGTGTCTTTAAAATTCCTTTTCTTCTCAAGGCTTGGGGTATATCTGTATTGTAGTCATGGCATTTAACTTCTCAGCAGTTAGGGCACTTACTACCAGGTGGGAGATAAAGTTCTTCTGCCTGATCAGTTTCAAACCTACCTACCTTTCAGGGGAGAACTGTAATTGTTAGGCAATATCAGCTAATGTAACTCAGAAACTATTCCGTGTTTATTAACTCTGGAATATGTTGTAATGTTTTTAAATTGTTTCTTTTTTTCAGTCAACATTATTACAGCACTGGTGTAATGGAACAGCTATACAAACTTGCATTAAATCTCCCTTTCTTTTCAGCTCAGTGATTTAAAGAAGCTTTCACACATAGATTTGTGCATGAATCAGTTTACTACCATCCCTTCAGCTCTTCTCAACATGCCAAATCTAGAATGGTTAGATATGGGGGGAAATAAACTCCAGGAGCTTCCTGATGCAATTGACAGGTAAATGAGGATTAAAGCTCACATCTTAGTCTCAATTCCATTGCATTGAAATTCTAATTATTAAATCCTACTTCAAAAGATTATTTTAATGTTAACCTCACTACAAACTTACTTAAGATTTATCAGCTCTAATGTGGTATTTTGGACGAGCTGAAATAATCCATTCAATAAACAACAAACAATAAATTCAGTATCAAGTATTTCTCGCCAATGACATTTTCAACCAAAGGTTAAGTGATTATCATGGATACGGGGTTTCCTTTGAGTATTGTTGTATTCTTTATGACAGTCCTTTATGTGGCTGTAAAAATTAATCAATTACTATATATTAATGATTGATAAGATTAATTTTCTAAATCTTGAATTGATTGTGCAAATACCTATTTTACAGAATGGAAAATCTCCACACTTTATGGCTCCAAAGGAATGAGATAAACTCTTTGCCAGAAACTATTAGCAATATGAAAAATCTTAGTACTCTTGTTCTTAGCAACAACAAACTTAAGGATATTCCAACTTGTATGAAGGACATGACAAATCTGAGGTAAGAAAAAGCAACAGAAATATAAATAAAAATACTAGAAGATAAGTTTTAAAGCCTCCCTTGAGTTGTATATCATAGAGTGATATTAAGGAAGTGAAAAAGAGAAGACATGTCCACAGTTGTACAGATGGACACAATACCATATAAATCAGCGTAATTACACAGATTCACAACCGTTGGGGATCTGGTCAAGAAAGCTTTGTGTAGCACAACTCATTTAAAGACATAAGCTATGATAGTTACAGTCCCAAATGAAAAAGGAGACTGTAGTACATTTTCTCATTTTCAAAAAGTCCAAATGCCCCCTTCTAACTGGCCTTTTGTATCACTCTCTAAAGCCAAGAGCTAGGAGGAAAAATATGTGACAAGCATAAAAATGACAAAAAAGTAGAACTTTGGCAATGAGAAGTCAAGCATTCGGGATTAAACAAAAAGGATTAGGTATAAGGATATGGATGAAACTCTCCTGTACTTGATTTGAAAAATAAAAAAGAATGAATGTAAATTTTTAATTGGTAGAATTGGAAATATTATTTTGTATATTGTGACAGAAACTTTCCTGTTGTTTGCATTTTCACTTGAATTACTGGATGCTGGCCATTTTAGAGAAAGAATGCTAATCTAAATAAATCACATCTAACCCAGTAGGACAATTCCTGTTTTCAGATGTTTTGAAAGAAGCAGCACCTCTTTAAACAAGTATATACAACCATAAGCCAGGGATGAATGAAGAACAGGAGACACGGCTAGCTATTACCTTGCAAAGCTGGGAGGATGCAGGCATTTGCACTCTTGTTCTTATCCACTCATCCGCTTGTGATATAATAAGTGATACAATAAGGCTTAAAACCTAAAGACAAAACGATGAGGACTGCAATGTTTTCTCCCACCACAATCAGCTACTGTTATTATAAGGCATCTTCTGAGCTTAGTTTACTTAATGCTACTAATATAGTGGTGAGTTTAGTAAAAGAAAAGACTTATTTTATTTTGCTCAAAATACTGTTTGAGGAATCTTAATTCAGTTTCAAAAAAGAGTTGTTCTCTCTGGACAAAACCTATTGCAAGAGTAACCTTTTCTGGTGAATTGTCAGATTTGTCAACTTCAGAGACAACCCACTGGAGTTAGAGGTAACACTCCCTCCATGCGAGAATACAGAAGAAGAGGAGCAACAGGAAATGTTTGGCATTGAATTCATGCACATGTATATCCAGGAGTCACTCAAGAAAACAGGTATGGCTTTTTTATTAATTCTAATCTCTCTGGAATAAAGTGAGGAAGGGAAGGATAAACTGGATAAAAGAAAGCTAGGATACATATGCAAATGAAACATGAATAATCTTCTTAATAAATGAGTAACACTTTCCAAAAATCTGTAAACAGATTTTTACTGAGGGCAGGGGTGCTTTTATCAGGAGTTGGTCTTCACATGAACAGTGTATATTCTACTAGAAACATACTGGAACCATGGAATATTGGAATAAAGCCTGAGTTATCCAGGCTGTAGGTAACTGGAAGCTGATGAATGTCTCTTGTATTTGCAATTTAATCAGAGTTTACATAGTGTGGGTCTTCCAGCACTGTTTGTCTCATGAAGCTCAACTTTCCGTGTTTTTGGATGTTGTCCAGATGGGGACTACCAAAGAAGGATGTAAGGGAGAGACCTATGTTCCCAACATACAACATTTTTTAGCAATGAAGTATCAACATCTGATAAACAGATGTTTCTTATAACTTGTTTTCCCTGACAAAAAGTCCAGTCACTTAAACAAAACATCCCCACAATTTCATTCCATTTCTAAATCACTATGACAAAAATAAATGCTGTTACTAGTCTCAAAAGTAACAGCTTAAAGGTTGCAGTGAGACCAAAATAAGCACTTCTGAACAGATGTGCAGGTGGCAGCTGCTACTTGTAGGGACAACTTCATTGCAGATATAAAATGTTCTCTCTGATCTTCATTCTATATACTGTCAAGGCTTAAAAAAACCAAATGACTGAAATGCTCTTGATTTAGAACGCTAAGCCAGCTTTTTTCTTATCAAGATTTCATGAATGAATGATCAAATTAGCAAAAATATATCAAGATGACAGTTTACAAATAAGTTTTCTTCCTTAACAGATTCCCCTAGCAGCATGGGCTGAGAAAAAGTACCTAGGCCTACTTAAATAATTTAAGAGGAAATACAAAGCTATTCTGAACTTCAAAGTGAAAATAAAGTATGTTAATTGCTCTTATTTTAACCCACTGTCTTTCAGGAAATCTGCAAAGCTGTACTTCTGGTCCTTCTCCTATCATGAATGCTAATGAATAAAGAATGTAACTGTGAATGGAAGAAAATATCAAGTATACTTCTTCCTAGCAAAGAGGCATACAACAGGTTTCAAATATTCTTAGGGATTTTATTTTTCCACACATGAGAACTGGTTTGCATATTTGTAATTCCCAGTGAAACTGGGAAATAAAAGACCTTTTCCTGGGTACAGGGAAGACTAAAACAGTTTTTTCTAAGCAATGAATTAGCTTTTTAAAGAAAATCCAGATAAGTTTTATAGTTGTTTTTTTTTTCCTACCAATTCCAAATCTATCTCCTGTCATACATGAGTTGGCTCTGGTATCAAAGATGGACTTGGGACAGCTGTCAACAGGACATTCTCCAAGGACACAGTAGACTCTATATAATACTGTAGCACAGCCTTGTATCCTCGTTGTTGTAAATATTCAATCCGTCCATGATCAATCAGCAGTTTACAGAGGCAACCTATCTCCTTTCGTTCTTCAACAGTAAGTATCCTAGTTCCATAAAAAGGAGAAAAAGAATGAACAACATGTGCCAGAACAGTTTTGTTAACTAACATTAGTAGTTAAGCTTAGAGAAACTACTGAAATCACTAAGTTCATTTCAATTCAAGCAAGCATGACTGTTTAAAAATTTTTAAACATATGTCCATGAAAATTGTATTTTTAAAGTAGAATATTTCTATAAATTTAGTAATTAAAACATTTCTGTAAAATGAGTCATTCGGACAATCCAAAACAATTTCATATACCACTATACATAATTTTGCTTTTCTGCAGGAGTCCATTTGCTAGAAAAAAAATTACATACCCTTGTAAAGTATCAGAACCACTCTCTGTTTTGCTGAATGTTTGCTCATGTTCTTCTGTGTCACTAGTTTGATCTTCACTTGTAGAGGCTTTGGTTGTGGTTTCTCGCAGGCCACAAGTGGCCCAGCTACTCATTCTCTGAAAATAATGAAATTCTACTGGTCCAAGTCCTACTGATTTAAAGAACTCTCTGCCTACATAGTGTGTCCAGTCACACTTGTGATGGCAACACAGTGCAATAACAATTCCAGCTACAGGCTTACAGTCGTCTTTGTTGCCTTCATTATCAGCAGAATTATTAGAAGCCACCTCTGTCGTATCAGTCCTAGAGCGTTTTGGTGCAGGCTGCTCATTTTCTCCATCACAGCAAGCTGTATAACTTTCAACCAAGCACCTCAAAGCAAGATCTGGGAAAAACCAGATATACCCCCCAAAAATTAGTGATGAACACCATGCCATTATTTATACAGGCTCTGTCGTGGTTGGGAATGTACTTCCCACAAAGAAGAATAAAAGTATATATCGCAAACTAAGACAAAAAGCAATTTTAAGGATAGCTAGAAATTACAAGCATGCTTTGAAAACATGAAAACCCTAAATGCTAGATGAATATTATGAGACCTCTGGAGCTACTAAGGGCTTATCCTCTTGAATATTTGTTCTACACAAGTAAATTTGAAATACTTTTGTTACCAAACTGGTGTATTGTAGGAGGATCTACTCCCTGTAAAACATGCAAGTATTTGCTCTAAAAGTTTAATATCTAGGACACAATTTATTTAATACGTAGATGTACTTTCTAAATGCTTAACTGTGTCATCTTTTAACAGTACCTATATAGGTGTCATATTTGAGATTAAAAAGTGTATTAGTTTAAAATTATCAGGACAGAAACACATTATTCTCTTTTGTTTGCTTGGGATACATATTCAGATAGCCAATACAAATTTAGAAAGAAAAATATTTCAGAGTAGAGGCAACAGTGTTAAAAAAACCCAAAACACTACAAATACATGACCCATGCCACCATACACTACTCTTTGTTCTACTCTATAAAAAACAAGAAAGGTTTTACTTCTGTCTAAAGTAGGCTTGCACCTATTATCCATTTACTATTCCACTGAAGAAGTCAGTAGATATTTAGAATGTAACTGCTACATTCACCAACAAAGGGTTAGAGGGCAAGAAAAGCTTAAAAGGACAGTTTGGAAGATCAGTCCATTCAGACTGTAAGATTTAGTATCCTAACTTTCTGCAGTTATGTATTGGTTTTGTGTGGCAAGGTTTTGGTAGCAGGGGGGTTACAGGCATGGGTTCTGTGAGAAGCTGCTGGAAGCTTCCCCTGTGTCTGATAGAGCCAATGCCAGCCGGCTCTAAGACAGACCAGCCACTGGCCAAGGCCGAGCCAATCAGCAATAGTGGTAGTGCCTCTGTGATAACATATTTAAAAAGGGGGAAAAAAAAGTTGCAGTGGACACAGAAACAGCAGCCAGAGAGAGGAGTGAGAACATGTAACAGGAACAACCCTGCAGACACCAAGGTCAGTGAAGAAGGAGGGGGAGGAGGTGCACTGGAGCAGAGATTCCCCTGCAGCCCGTGGTGAAGACCATAGTGAGATGGGTTGTTCCCCTGCAGCCCATGGAGGTCCACAGTGGAGCAGATATCCACCTGCAGCCTGGGGAGGACCCCACGCCGGAGCAAGTGGGTGCCCGAAGGAGGCCGTGACCCCATGGGAAGCCTGTGCTGGAGCAGGCTCCTGGCAGGACCTGCAGATCTGTGGAGAGAGGAGCCCACAGAGCAGGTTTTCTGGCAGGACTTGTGACCCCGTGGGGGACCCACGCTGGAGCAGTGTGCTCCTGAAGGACTGCGCACCGTGGAAGGGACCCATGCTGGAGCAGTTCGTGAAGAACTGCAGCCCGTGGGAAGGACTCATGTTGAAGAGGTTCATGGAGAACTGTCTCCCGTGGGAGGGACCCCATGCTGGAGCAGAGGAAGAGTGTGAGGAGTCCTGCCCCTGAGGAGGAAGGAGCAGCAGAGACAATGTGTGATGAACTGACCGTAAACCCCATTCCCTGTCCCCCTGTGCAGCTGCGGGGGTAGGTAGAGACTCCGGGAGTGAAGTTGTGCCCAGGAAGAAGGGAGGGGTGGAGGGAAGGTGTTTTAAGATTTGGTTTCATTTGTCATTACCCTACTCTGGTTGATTGGCAATAAATTAAGTTAATTTTCCCTAAGTCGAGTCTGTTTAGCCTGTGACAGTAATTAGTTGAGTGATCTCTCCCTGTCCTTATCTTGACCCATGAGCCCTTTGTTTTATTTCCTCTCCCCTGTCTAGCGGGGGAGGGGGGGGGAGTGATAGAATGGCTTTGGTGGGCACCTGGCATCTAGCTAGGGTTAACCCACCACAAGTTAACACATATATAATTTATACCTGTTGCAGCACCACACAAATGCTTCCCAATTCCTACCACTGGTAGTTTTTTCTTCTCCAGAACAGGTACCTTCTCTACATGGGAAAAAACCCAAAGAAAATAAACACACACACACATTCCACAACAACCCCAGAACCTCTATTATTATAGTTGGGGCAATATTTTTTCCGATAATATATTATTCCAATAATATAATTTCAGCACACTTAAAGAAATAAATGTTTACCACTACAAAAAATACAGTTGTCTGTACATACAGCTATAAGCTATTAAAAGGAAAGTTTCTTTTTCTAAAACAAACGAAGAGAATCGGATGCTGTGGCTGAGAAGCATATTTAACTATTTCAACTATTTTTATACTGCCTATGAAATATAAATATGACATTAATAAAACATCTCCTCATGACAGGCATTCCCACAAATTCTATAGTACTGATATGCATAGCATATCAATGATATGCAGACTTGCTTCATTCTGCATACCTAAAACAAAAAATGTAAAGGAGTTTAATCCTGCAAGTTCTAAAAAACCTTCAAAATGTTTTTGTTTTGGCATTTCTCACCTATAATGATGTCCTATAAGTGTATAAAAAGCAGAAAATTTTAAATCTCCATTTAATATATATGTGTGTACATATGTATCTACACACAGCATTAACGTGTCCAAGCAACCACTGAGAAAAATCTTCAAAACCATTTAAACTGACTTAAACTCCAGTATTCGAAATATAAAATTAAACCTCTATTTCAGAATTATGCAAGCCAAGAGGGAACTTACTTAAACATAGATGTTGAATATCAACTTGAAGCCTTTCAAATATAGAATCTCTCCTTTTATGTTTTCCATCCACCTGTGTAAACAGAACAAGCTCATTAAGTAGGGCTGGCCAGTAATAATTATAATTTTGCTCCAGGTATTAATGCCAGACTGTCTTCCTGTCACGTCAACACCTGCACATTTCCAATATTATACACCAGGATTTTTTTCTAATAAATTTACTATTGGCGAAGTATGGAACGTAGACAATCACACGTCCAAAACTTTAAAATTTAAAGGCTTTATGTTATTTTTGAAGATAAAAAGCAAATACTAACAGCTTCAATGACAACAGTTTAAAAACTATACTCTGCTAATGTGACGATATCCTCTCTTACCTTGAATCTTGTAGTTGCCCTTTCCACAAGCAAAAACTGAACATTTTCAACATTCTGTAAAGCAACATCAACCCAATGAGACAGCTTTCCTCGCCCAGCTCCAAACTCAACAAAACATCTTCCTGGACCAAGTAAATGTAATTTTTCCATGTTACCTAAAATAGAAGCCTACAAACATCAAAAGATTATTTACGAGCTAAGCAAATACATACACTGTGTATTGTAATGCCTGATAGAAAAATGATCACTTCACCAAACTACAGAGGACTTTTTCAAGTCTTCCCTTCTATGAGGGATTAGGGAAAAGATCTTGTGTGTACAGAAGAAAGGGATTATAAATTCTGGCTAGTCAGCATCACCCTGCCCTTCTTCCACTGCTCACAGAACTCCACCCAGTAGTTTTTGGAATAGATTTTTGGGATCAGGTACCTATTATAATATCTTTCTCTGCTGATTCTTGAAGTAGCCATCCAATATATGGGTACTATACTGAATTTTCTGTGAAGCATCAGTGCCTGCAGAGCCCCTTCTCTCTGCTGCAGTTACGCATTTTGTAATACATAGGAAAGGAAAGTAGAGCATGGGAAGAAAGTACACGAAACAGACATTTCTCACTTTTAAATTTTTCTTCTCAAAACTTTCTATTTTGCTACAGTATGCAATCCATTTCCCTTAAAATTCCTGCTGTTCGATATCCATTAAAAAGGCAGAAGGTAAACTCAGGCTCTCCAATACTTTTTATGCATCTGTTACACAACCAGGAAATCTAGGACCAGCTCTTACAGAAAAAGTAAAAAATTCCTTTTACTTCTTAGCAAATACAACATTTTACCTTTTGTAGCTCAGATTTATTACGATTTAATATAAAATAAGAATATATAAGTAAAAATTCAGAACACCACCACACAATTTGTAATTTATTTCAGTATCCTAATAAACTTTTGTGACTTTTGTTACCAACGCTTAACAAAGCGGCCATTCAAAAGTTATATATAAGCTGTTATTTGAAGAGCACAGAGTTATAGAGCATATCAGATTTCCTCTGTATGAATTGACTAGCATTATCCACGCACAGTCACTCAAATTTACAACAGCAGAGTTCCACATGTTCAAAAACATCTATAGCTATTAGTAAAGCAGTGACCATACCTGTTGTTTCAAGTGTTTGAAAGCAGATTCCCCATTCTTTGGGTCATTTAAGGCTTCTTGTAAAGCCTGGTGGGACAGTATTCGTTCCTTAAGGCAAAGTTCCAGGCCTGCATGCAAATGCAAAACTTATACCTAGAAGTTTCCAGTTTCCAAGGGTTTCTGGTTTTGTAACACACAAGTTACAATATTCAGACATAAGTTCAATTTGTAGCGCTAACAACATAGTCTGTTGGGAGCATAAATATATCATCATATATTTATAACACAGCTGTATTGTTATCTGTAATGATATTTGAGTGGGAAACAAAAAAACACAAAAAGAAGGGAAATTAGCTATATGAACATTCTCTCAATCTAGTTTATTCTTCCGAGTAAAATTTAGCTATTGGAGGATTGCCTACATCTTGATGATAATTACTTCAGAGGTGTTTAGTGCCAAATATCTCACATTTTCAGATATCTATCAACAAAAATAACAATCAAATATTTAATCAATTCAATTTAAAACATCTTATTTTCAGTATTAAGTAAGCTCACCATTACTTGCTTTTTTCAACTTGATAATTAAGTTCTCCAGCTCTTCTTTGGATAGAGAAGAGATAGGTACCTTTTTAAGGAAAAAAAAGCACCACCCATAAATATAAGACCCTTATTTTTGCTAGTTCTTTAGTCATATGATAAATTGCAACATGTTATGTAGGGACTGAGCTTTAGAACAAATAAATGTACTTACTTGTTTTTCTGGTATTTCTGCTACATCTTTTAAACCTGCATTAATATCTTGAACAAAGTAGACCTTTAAAAATCAAAAGAAAAGAAATCTGATTCTGTTAATTACCAGGAAGCAAAAAGCTAAATTCTTCAGTGTTTTATCATAAGGTACATAGCAATAGGAATCCACTGCAAAAGAAGATATTCCAAGTAATTTTTTTCCTATAGTCTGATCCGGAATCCCCAGCAGAAATGACTGTTCTGACACATTTTGACAAGATTGAACATGTTCATAAGAGTTAAGCTGTCAATGCTTACTAGACTGATTCCAGAGACCATTTTAAGGTTTTCCAGGTAATACTAAAGGTGCAATACCAATAAGGCAGAAAGGCAGACAATAAAGAAGCCATCTTCTGTTTTCTAGAAACAGCTATTGAAGACATACATCCTATTCCTTCCCTCAGCACTGGGTGCAACTGTCAGCCTAGCTTTCCATAATTCACGGCTAGCTGGAGTGAAGCAGGCAGTTGGCTAGGGCAGCAGACTGCCAGAGGGAGGAAAATGCCTAGAGCCTCCCTGCTAGTTTTGCTTTCTGAGGACAATCTCTCATCATGCCTCTAAAATGAATGGCGTTGTGAGACTGTTCTTAGAGAACGTTGTTGAGAAAAATGAATTCGGCATTTTCATTTGTAACTAAGAGAACTGAAAAGTTGTACTGAACTACACTGAGAGGGGACATAGAAGATGAGGAGACTGGAATGTGATTTCCATTTCAGCAAGTACTTATTCAGCTTCCATACTGTCCTTACTGTAGTGCTTGCTAAGACTGCTGTCCTCCAGTTCACAGCTGCTGTCAGCACAATAAATGCTCTGCAGACCTGTAATGTTTAGGGTCTTAAATCTGAGAGGGAGTAGTGCTAAATTTACACTGCACTTACTGGCTTTGGCTTCTCTCTTGAATTACATTTTTTTAAATGCTTTTGTAGTTGGTCTTCATATACAGTGCTAAAATCCAAATGGAAAGAAAAGTAAGTAACAGCATTTATCATGTGAACTCTGACAAAGAGTAGGAAAAGCATTTACATATACTTACTGTTTTGGATCAAGAGGGCACGGAATTCTTTTTCTATCATTTTCTTCCTAGTTACAGAGGAAAAAGTTTTAGACAACACTTCAGCATGCATTCAGTGTTCCTGTTTTAGAAAAGCTGTTGAGGGACATCTGACTTTCATAAAACATCTATTCCGAGGTAGGTGGGTTAACCGGAATGGAGAAACTAAGACAAGAATTTTATACGTAAACGGATCCTGAAAGAATAAGCCTATGATGTAATGGCAGGGTAAATGCTGGGCTGAACTGACAGCCTTAGCTCATCCAGGGCTCAAAGGCAGGCGCAGGCGCTGCCTCTCCTGCCCCTACTGCGGGGCCAGCTCAGGCGGACATGCCACCCCCCGCCCCCCGGGGTGCCGCCGGGGGTTCCGCCTGCCCCAGCCCCTCCCAGAGACGCGGGGGCTCCCCTGAGGCCAGGAGCCCATCCTCCCCAGCCGGAGAAGGGAGCCTGCTGCTCCGCCTGGCGAGGCCCGGTACCTCCTGCTGCCCATGCTCTCCGCAAAAGCGCCTCCCAGCAGCCGGGGTCATCTTGCAGAACCGCTTCTTCCTCTCCACGAAGTAGGCACATCGCGCTGGGACTGGAGTCCCTCGCCCCGGCTCCGCCGCCGCCATTTCCTTCCCAGGACCCCCTGCGGTCACCGCCTCGCCTCCATCTTGAGGCTCCTCCTCCGCGGGAGCCGGGCGCCAAACTCGAAGCGCAAGATGGCGGCGGAGAGTATGTTCAACCGGCCGGTGTGCGTGCAAGTGAGGTGCCAGGGCTGCGAGGAGAGGTGAGGGGCTAGCTTGAACGGCGCGGTGGGCTCTGACTTGGTTTCCTCACCAGCTGCGCGGAGCTTTTATCGCATTCCTCAGGAGAAGGGCTGCTGAGCGGCAGGTTCTTTCCTGCTCTCTTTTCTTCCTGCCTTGTGCCCTAACAGCTGCTGGGCGAGAGGCGGGGCCCTGCGCGTTGTGCAGGCGGTGAGCTTAGTAGCTGCCTGCGTTGTTCTTGCTTTGGGGCTGCTTATGGGGACCCTCTGGGTCAGAGGGAAAGGGACTTGGTCGCAGCAAGGCTGGAGGCAGTCAGTGAGGGCTGGAGTGGCTGCCGCGGGTGCCTTGCTAGGGGAGCGGGGGCGGAGGGGGCACGCAGTGGCTTTCCAGAAACACTTGAGGGGTATGGGCCCAAACGCGTCTCCCCTGCAGGCGACGCGAGGGCCGGGATTCCTGCCTCGGCCCCGCACGGGCCCTCGCAGCGCTGCGGGTCCGGCCGGCCGGGCCGCTGTGTTTGCGCGTCTCCCACGCCGCAGCGGTTGCCCCGCGGGCAGGCCCGCCTCCTCCTCCTCCTCGCGGGCTGGAGCCGGCATTACCGCGGCCTCCTGGGGCATTTCAGCTCCTTCGTTACTGCCCCTGCGGCGTGGGCGAGCCCACGCGTCCGTCCCGATCGGTTTCTGCCGAGGGCTAGTTGATTTGGGCGCAGTCGTGTGCGTGTGTGCATGGCTTAGCACTGGGGCTTGGTAAAGCCTGGGGGTATTTGATGTGAAGTGTCTATTCAAAATACAGTGAATTTCAGTAATATAGGTCCTATCTGGATTAGGCAGCGTGTGCAAGCAGGCCTTAGGGCTACTCTGGCATGCCTGTATTAGAAGGCACAGAAAGGCTGATGTCTGTGGGTGTGTTTTGTAATGCAAGTAACTTCTCGGGTTACTCAACAAGAAGTAAATGAAGACAAGGTAGCACTGTATAAATGATTATCAAAAGTTTCAGCAATCCATAATAAATTTCAACAGGGTTTTCCAAAGGTTCTAGTTTCTGGACGATGTTTCAAAATTTCTGCCTTGCTATTTAAAGTTTGGTGGACAACAAACAACAAAAAAACCTGAGTTGACTGGGGAGCTGTAATGATAACTGAAACTGTGGGGCTTTCATGTATCTTAGTAGTAGTCTTCAATGGGAACTTTCTTGATAGTTCTGCCTAAATTTTTGTTTTCAAAGTGTCATCTGATTCCTGTAATGTGGCTATGAACACATGTTATTTGGAGAATGTTTTCTTGATTTGTTACTAAGCTTCATCTTTTTGTACACAGGAGATTAAATGTTCGGGTGAATATTGAGCTACTGTCAATTTCTAATCCTGTTCATAAAAAGGTTTGTGGATAGTTTAATTTGTGTCATTCATTAGGTATTATCTGAATTTCATTGCGTAAGAGGATAAATAGGCAAAGGAAAAGTAAAATAGGATTTTAGTATGTTTGTCACTTGACCTTATTTCTGATAACATTTCTTGAGTAATTTAGTTGGTTTGGTATGGTATTTTTTTTTCCTAGCCTTTTTAGATGTCTCTTAGTTTGGCTGTTCATGGGTCTTGGTAAACTTGCAAATTAAAAGTATTTGGAGACCCTCAGGGGAACCCGAGTTGGAGCTTAAGAGCAGTCTTGCTTTAAATATACTCAACACTTATTTAAGAATGTAGAGCGGCAGTTGTCTTTCCAAAGTCCTCATCTCAACTAGCAAAAAATGACAACTTGTATGTGGATGTAACATTTGCTTTTTATTGACAGGTGTGTTAGTCTTTGAATGTTTGGAATTTGTCCAGTGGGGGTAGGAAGGAATGTACTAAATTTGCAGTAAAAAAAAAAAAAAATCATCTTTCTCAGGAAAAATAGCAATGAGATTACTACTGGAGGTTATAAAATCTTTTTTGTTGTATGTCTAATATGTCACTTAAATTTTACATCCACCTACCATGATGTTAAGATTGGTCATTAGTTTGTTATAGTGTTATTGAGTAAAGATTTGTTTGTAAAGGAGCACAGCTTTTTTTTTTTTTTTTTTTTTTTTTTGTAAGATCCTGCTAACTGTGACAATGATAATATTGTGTGAAGAAGCAGTTCAGTCAAAAACTGTGTACCAAGTTGCAGCCTGTGTCAGCAGGAGCCTGGAAATCCAGTTGGGTACATCAGTGTGTGATCAGTCTAAAAAGATACCTTCAAATGCTTGGATCAGTTAATGGCACATCAAACCAAGTGGGCATTATTATCCTCCTCAACAGTCTGCCCTAGTTGGTTTGGGGTGACGTTAGTTTTAACGTAAGCTAGCTGCACATGTAAATCCCAAAGTTTGTTTATACATCTCCAACTGAGAGTTTTGTTAGTGTTACTGGTATCTGAATTGCTGAAACTTGTTTCAGTTCTGTGTATGTACATGTGCTATGGTCACACTTGAGTTATGTTGGAAGAGCTGTCAGGTTTCTACTTCCTTTCTTGCCTCTGCTAGGGAATATTCTTCACACGGGTGTGAGCCTCATAGAGAACACGTGCCTGGGCCTAATGTACCAGGTGTTCTGCATAACCCCAGCCTTGTAATGAAAGACTAATGTTTACAGAGAAGGCAATTTTTCCAAAACTCTGTGTAGACCTCCAGGGAACAAAAAAGTTTATTTTTTAAAAGCTAAGCAGCTTTATGCTGCAATTTTCTTTATGAGCTTACTGGGCTTCAGCTGTACCCTTTTTATGCTTGCTTTGCAAAGCTCTGTATTCAAATATATGAACTCCTCAGAAGGTGGTTCCTTAAATGTTTAGGAGCACTATGCTCTGAAAAACTTCCAGTTATGGGAGTGATGTGTTTGTGATCCATTACAGTGGACTGCTGGTGCTACGCTATTTCACGATGGGGAAAAATAGCAAATAGGTTTCTTTCTGTAAAATGGAGAAGACACATTGAAACCTTTGCTGCTCAAAGTTGAAGGTTTTTACTTGGTTTATTTTTGTGAGGAGTAGTTATCCTGTTTTTCCCACTGTAATATTTGAAGTTGTGTTAAACCTTAATGTTTTTCACCTTCTGAATTAGTTGCCACAATTCTACCTTATTTTTCATTTGCGATATTGGTTTACAATATTTAAACAATCCTACAGGGTGGTTTATAGTATTTTAAATCATATTTAAATGTCTGTCTTTTCAGGATTTAGCTGTTCGATTGACTGATGATACTGATCCTTTTTTCCTTTATAATCTTGTCATATCTGAGGAAGATTTCCAAAGGTAAGTGAAATTATAATGTCTGCGAAACATTTCTAAATGGCAAAAAAGAATGAAGGAATATTTTTAGCTTAGAATGGTCTATCTTAGAATTTAGGTTTTGGCATTTTTCACTTGCAGAGTTTTGTCAGTATTTTGGTAGTATTGCTCTCTTTGGCCAGCTGGTTAAACAGCCAAGTACAGGAAAGTGATTGGCTCAGGATTATACAGATGAATGACAGAATCCTGATGTTAAGTTCCCTGCATAGCTACACTAACACAGTTAATATTACTACTTGCATCTTCTGTTTATTGTAACTACTTGACTATTATATGCGTGTGAACTATTTCAAGAAATAATTGCAAGAGGAAAGTCTGTTTTCATGGACATGGATTCACAGACCTGAGCCTTTGTTGTATGGGTTTCTTGCATACTAATTGTACTGTTGGGTCTCATTTTACTTTACTTGCTCAGAATTTATCATCAAATTTGGGCACCAGGCATGAGCAGTTCAGTTTTCTGCTTTGTTTTTTGGTGGATTTTTTTAAAGAGGTGTGATCAGTGTGTGGATCAAAAGGCAAAAGTGAAATAGTGTTTGTAAAACAGGTGTGCAGAAGCAGTGTTTTGTTATATGAGGTATAGCCTTGTGCATACAGTGTTGAATGTTTCTGTCTTTGAATTTACTGTGTGTGTGGTGAAGGTGCGCGATTAAATAAACAAGTAGGCAGATAAAGTCTTCATAATGGTTGAGTCTCCCCTCACTGTCCTTTGCTTCTTCCATGTGCCCCTGTTGAATAACTGTACCACTCTGTGCTGTAAGGAAGACATCTACTCAAAGGAGCACATTTGTTGTGCTACAGTAACTTCTTTTTTTCAGTGCAGCCCATTTGCAAAAACTCTTGAAATCAAAAATGTCCTCTGGTGATTATTATCCAAGATGTGATCACATTTCTTCTGTGTTCAGAATTGAAAATAACATGCTAGCGAACTTTAATGATATGATCAGAATTAGTTCTTTCTACTAGTGTAAACGAAATATTTCATAGGAAATAAACTACACTTACATATATGGTTAATTTTTTTTTTTTTTTTTCTGTTTATATAGTTTAAAATCCCAGCAAGGTCTCTTGGTAGACTTCTCTGCTTTCCCACAAAAATTTATAGATCTGCTTCAGCAATGCATTCAGGAACAGAACAAAGATATCCCAAGGTAGGTAATAAGTGAGTGCCATATTACTCTGTGTGTATGTTTTGAGTTCTTAAAATACTTGTCAGCCACTCAGGGTCAGTAGAACAAGGGTAATTTAACTTTCCCCTGGATGCATTTGAGTATCAGTCAGTGGATGTTACTGACAAAACCTAAGTCTCAGGAGGACTGAGCAGTGGAATTGATGTCTAGTAATAGTTTCCCCATCTGAGTTGAAGCTGGCAAGCTTCACAAGCTAGCAGATGTGCAAGGATGCAGCACTGGTCCTTTTTCTTTTTTTCTTTTTATTCTTTTAAACAGTTTACTGCTAGAGAGCTAATCTGAATTTGATGGACTGAGGTGTAAATCATTCTGTTTCACAGGAGAAGGCAGAGTTATAAGGCATTCTGACAAGGATTCTTCTACTTTCATTTCAGATATTAAGATGTGAGGGGGGAGACCTGAAGTCCACTCTTCTCTGTAGTGGCCTTTTCAATATTATTTTTGTTTGTGTGGGTACTGAGGAAAGGCCTGTCCAGAGGACCTAGCTCCGCTTCAGTAGTCAGGTCATTTCTGGAAGTATGTACTGTGGGCTGTGAATCTTACTAGCTTGTAGGATACTTAAAAGCCAGAAGTCTGTTTTCCTTTTGAATTTGGTTACAAAGGCCTTACTTGGTTTTGGACTCTTAAGTCTAAGATGGGCTTCTGAAAATTTTACAAATAAACAAACTAATCAGTTTTGTACATTTCTTACTGTAAGGTACAAGCATTTTAGTTGGTATTTGTTTGTAGTATTAACTACAATATCGGGACTGAATTTCATTGTTCTTCGTCAAACAAAAGCTGGACAGCCCTTTATTGCACATATAAAAACCTATTTTATTTGAAAATAGCTTGTAGGACCTACAAGTAATTTCAGGAAAAGAAATATGCTAAACATTTGATTATTTTTTATTTTCCCTAGGTTTTTGCTGCAGTTAGTTTCTTCAGCATCTGTTCTAGATCACACACCTGTCTTTTTAAATGTAGTGGAGACCAACCCATTTAAACATCTTACCCATCTCTCTCTAAAATTCCTACCAGGAAATGATGCAGAAATAAAGAAGTTTTTAGCCAGCTGTTTGAAATGCCTTAAGGTAAAATGAGGGCTTGTCTTAGCTGCAACTAGACCTTGATGCTGTGTGTACTTAAGCATTTTTTTCCGTCTTAATACTTCAAAAGTATGTCCCAAATTGTATGCTCTGGTTTATTTTTTTATTTTAGCTCACATATGTCATTGCATGCAGTTATTTGGGTGCATGTTATAAAACTAAATTGTTACTGTCACTCTAGCAATGAAAATATTACATGTATATTCAGCCAAGCACGGTAATTTGAACTGGCAGAAAATCAGGTATTTTACACATGCAATGCATGCAGTATGCAGCTGTCCAATGCTTCTGAATGCTCCAGTGTCTTGTGCTTCATAGCCTTGTGCTGATTGCCAGATCAACTGAAAAGTAAAATACTGTAAACTTTCAATCTCTTTGTTCTGCAGTTGGGTTTGGGAAAGCATGCATGTGTATATAAATTCTACGGCTTTATGGACTTCTAAGGGCTAGTAGCTATAAATAGCAAATTAAAATTGTAATGTTGATGCAGTTGGTAGCATGCTAGGTTTTATTTAATGAGAAATTAATGGCCTCATAGTTTGACTGTTGTCTGTTTCAGTTTATAGCCTGGGATTTGTGCCTCTCCTGCTGTGCTGTCATGTTTATAGCCACCTAATAAGCTATTTTAATAACATAAATTTACAGTATTTCAGTTAATTTGTTGTTCATGCAACTCCTTTGTAAACAAGTCTTTATGATAAGATATTATTTCCTTATAGAAACTTGGTGAAAATTTAATTTGGGTTTTTACCTTGTGAGCTAATGCCTTTTCTTTTAAATTTATTAATTAAATAAACTTCATATTGAATAAGATATAATAAGATGATTTTTCCACAAATATAATAGGTATGTGGTTGCTTAGGCAGGGTATGCTGATAAAATGGAGCTAAATACTACTTGTATTTTGGGAACTAACAATTTGACTTGATGTCAATTTGTACATAGGAAGACAAAATGATGTTGGAAGAAAAGCTTAGAAAAACCGAAGAGGATCTTACCAGACAACTGAGCTACACTCAACAGGTAGTGTAAATTTTTAACTTTCCTGTTGTAAGTTGCACTTCTTTTACTCTATGGAAAAGGTACCTTCTTGTGGGCTTGTTGGTTAGCCACTACCTAGCCAAGATAATTGACTTGGGAGCAAGTGAAAAGAAGAAAAGTAGTCTACTGTAGCTTTTCTTAAGAATGAGTGAAGCATGCAACTGAAGAATAAAATTTAGTTCTTACAGTACTAAAACAGAATATTATTTTGTTTTGTACAGAGGTCTGCCTGTATGCGCATACACGTATATGCGTATACTAAATATGTGGTAGTGTGAAGATAAGTACACTCTACATATTCCGTGAGTGGTTGGAAAGCCTTGTGTTTGGAAAACTTGTGAAACCATAAGTAAATCAGAAGTCTTGGATGTCATGTTACTGTACTACTTCTTGATTTTTGCAGTCAGCCCAGTAATGACTTCACATTTGTGTTTCAAGAGGATGATTTAGGCCAAATTCTAGAATTACCAAGGTGACTTTTGACTATTATGAAACAGAAAAATTCCATTAAAACTCCTATTGTGGACCTTTTTTGGAATGTAATACTTGTTTACCTCATCTTTGCAGTTTCAGTTGGAGTTACTGGAATGTGTTTGCTAGATTGGAACATAGAATTACAAATCAAAAAGAGGAAAAGATGCTGCTGAAGAATTCCACCCCCTGCCCCCCCCCCCCCCCCAGCACTGTGTTATAAGGGTAGGGAATATCAGCAGACTGTTTTTTCACTCTTAAATAGTGGTTGGAAGAAAATAAAGTGGAAATGAAGATTATTTTATCCACAGTGCCAGAAAGGTGCTCTTTAGCTTCTCAGTGCCTTACTTTCCTGTTTACAGAATGAACAGACATTTTGGCATCTGGTGCTGAAATTTAGACTTTTCTTAATAATTCCGTGTCCTTTTGAAGAAGTAACAGTAAACAATCATTCAGTATTGACTGAAATGCTTAAATTTTTAAAACCCTATATGCTTTGTCAAACTTAAACAGAGCTTGTCAGAGAAGAGCCGAGAACTAGACAAACTGAAAAATGAATGGACATCATACACTACAGCTCTAACAAACAAACACACGCAGGAGCTGACAAATGAAAAGGAAAGAGCTCTCCAGGTATGACAACAGAAAGAATTAACAATATTCTTATATGTGAATAGTTTCTTGGCTTAAGTTTCAGATTCATTGAATAACTGCTTAGTTTCTTTGCTTCTCATAGGCACAAGCTCAGTACCAACAACAGCACGAACAACAGAAAAAGGAGTTAGAAAATTTGCATCAGAAAAGTATTCAACAGTTACAGAACAGACTCTCAGAACTCGAGGTCATCAACAAAGATCTAACAGAAAGGAGATACAAAGGAGACTCCACAGTCAGAGAACTGAAAGCAAAGCTTTCTGGAATAGAAGATGTATGGCTTATTAATTTCCATAACCAAACTTACTATTTTTAGAGCATTAACACTGCCTGCCTATGCATGTAATAGAAAATATAGCATATTAAGTTTGTTCAGCTCCTCTTCATTCCATGTTATGCTTACTATTTAGATAGATTTGTTTAAATTACTATTACAGGTTTTCTTAAAAAAAAAAAAAATAAAATTCCTTCCCAACATTCTAGGAATGTCAAAGAGCAAAGCAGGAGGTGCTGTCACTGCGTCGGGAGAACACTACTCTGGATGCTGAATGTCATGAAAAAGAGAAACTCGTTAATCAGCTACAGACACGGGTTGCTGTTCTGGAACAAGAGATCAAAGATAAAGATCAGCTAGTTATTAGAACAAAAGAAGTATTAGATGCGACACAAGAACAAAAGGTTCCTTCAAGTTTCGAAATAACGTTCTCTAAAGCTCTGTAGAACCTTCTTAATTGCAGTATCTATAGATTAGCAGCTGACCAGTTCCTATGAATACAGCCAGTAAGCTTTCAAATGTAGTTAAAGATTCTAAATAATGGCATCAAAAGTATACTGGATTCAGTTTTACAAAGGTTGCTACTGTTTTAATATTGTGGTACTGGAGTAAAGTTAGTGGTACTTTTTGTAAACAAAAAAATGAATGAATTGAGATCCTATGTAATTTGACTGAAAAGCAAGGACTGAATTTCTTGTAAGGATTATCTTTCAAAGAATTATTGAGGTTCTACTTGAAATCATAAGCGGTGTCTATCACGTATCTTTATTATTTTTAATATTCTTTTAAAGGCAATACTGGAAGAGAGTACAGAGAAAAAACAAAGTCATATTGAAAAACTAGAGACAACAATTAAGTCACTGTCAGCTGAACTTCTTAAGGTTTGTTTGAACATTCCATTGTCCTTATGAAATGTCTGCCTTATTTTTAGGTGTTCTATTTTGAGAACATCCGATTTATTATTTTTTTAATAGGCTAATGAAATTATCAAGAAGTTACAAGGAGATTTGAAAACTCTAATGAGTAAATTAAAATTGAAAAATACAGTAACAATTCAACAGGAAAAACTATTGGCAGAAAAAGAAGAGAGACTTCAAAAAGAGCAGAGAGAATTGCAAGACATGCGACAATCTCTTCGAATGAAAGAGCAGGAGGTATTGTGATAGGTTAACCCTCTGTCCTGTAAATGCTATTGTATGTAGTTTGTTGAGTTCTGTGTTTTTTAACTTACTTATTTACAGCAATAAGGTCTTAAATCTTTCTGTGGAATAGAATGTACTCTTTTACTTAGTTAACACGTTTATTTAAACGTGTAATCAATTTTTCATTTTTTTCACGTTAAACTGATTTGTAAGAGCCATCCATCTATATGGAAGAAAACTAAAATTGTATTAACAGTACAAAGCAATATAATGGATGAATTGACATCCTTTAGAGGGCATATTCATGTCAAAGTTGGGGAAGGTGGCAAGAACAGGAACAGAGTGAACTTTTTCTTCCATTAAGTATAATTTCATGCTTATGAGTCCTTGCATTATTTAATCATAGAAAAATTAAGGTCAGAAAGGTTTCTGGCTGTCATCTTGTCAAAACCCTAGCTAAAAGTAGGGCTTATTTTAAAAGAATTAGCTCATATTGCTTTTGTAAAAAACTTCTCTAAATAATTTTAGAACAATTTCATAGATCCTTTTTATGTATTTATATTTTTTCTTCAGTTTGTAATTAGTAGTAGCTCCTGATGGTGTTATACTTACTTATTATGGGAATATTGCAGGTTTGCAAGCTACAAGAACAGCTAGAAACTACAATGCAAAAACTAGAAGAAAGTAAGCAGTTACTGAAAACCAATGAAAATGGTAGGTTTATACAATTTCATTTCTCCCTCTGTAAAAATGACATTGTGATTTAGCTGCTACTGAAAATTAATGGGAGCAACTATAATGCTTTACCTGTGGGGTTTTTTTTTTGTAAAGAGCTGTGATTATTGTCATTTATGGAAAATAAGCTTCTGTCTGTAGTGGGTGTGCAACAACCTAGAGGTGCATGTAGAGAAGACTTCCTTTGCAGCTGGTGCTTGGGGTGGTGTGCATGTGGGGGGCCAATTCTAGAGGAAGGAACAGAATGGCATGTAGGGGTGGAGGAAGCTTGAGACTAGGCCTTCTAGTGATGCTTGAGCTTAAGGAGGAAAAACAGCCCACTAAGCTGTCACTTCTTCTGAGGAAGGGCTACTTGCTGTTTTAAACAGCTTGTAAGAGGTAGGAAGTGAGCTTGACCTTTTTCTTCTCTCTTCAGTAATCACATGGTTAAACAAACAGCTGAATGAAATTCAGATGGCAAAGAAGCTAGAGACTTCTGCCAGTACACATGGTGTTGTTAGGACTGCCATTTCACCTCATGGCATGGTAAGATATAACTATAAATAACATGGTTATGATGTAGTCATTAATTCCTGAAATGTGTGGCCTTAAAAGAAGAACTACAAAAAAAAAAAAAGTGCTTTCGTCGTCTTTGGGCCCTATAGTTTCTGGTGGGTGTGTTTGGGGGGGTTTTGGGTGGGTTTTTTGTTTTGTTCATTTTTGTAATAACATAATACCCTGTTGGGTGCTACTTGATGCCCTGGTCTTCTAAGTGAGAATTTTCTAAGCTCTTATTTATTAAAATACACAAAACAATGCAAAATTATTTTGGAAATTATGAAATCCAGGGTGAAGGGGAAAAAAAAGGTAGCATTTTTGTGTTGTGAGGTTAACTTACATACTAATTATCTTTGTATAGGTTGAAAAAGAAAGTGTACTATTTGAATACTCTTATTAGTGATATTTAGAAACTTGAAAATAAGGGGTAGGAAACATCACCTATCATCTTTGTTAAATACCATGCCTTACTGGTTCTTGTTCATTGTTGCGCCTGTGTGTACGGATACCTGTTGTCACCTAGCAATTGATGAGCTGCTTATTCTGTAGTGGAAAGGCATATCCATGCAAAGAGGTCTCTGATTTGTAGCTAGGTACATCTAATATATTAATCAGTTACAGGGTGTGTAGCTTATTATGAGCTTAGAATTATTAGCTAAGAGTGCTCAACTCATCTAACTTTTAAAAAGTTACAAGTTTTCCTGAAGAATCTTGGAAAAGTGACGTTTTCTTCCTGTCAGGAAGACTCAAATGAGCATTAGCTTTGTAATTGTGGTTAGCTGTTAGTTTGGGAATTTTGAATCTCTACAAACAATTATTTCAAGAATTGTTCTTCTCCTTTATGGATGTATTCTATTCTCTTACAGCCTGACCGACCGTCCTTTCCCAGCTCAGGAATCAATCATCCCATTTCTCCTCTGTATGCCTTCCAGAACTTTCTGGAACCAGCACACAACAAAAATGTCAATTCACAATGTCCAGTACCAAAGGCAGGCACTTTGACTCTTCTGTTTGGTTAAGAATGTGATAGAATAAAATATCAAAGCTTAATGTTTGGAATATTTCTGAAAATGCATAAATATTTACTGTAGATCCTAGTATTTTTAAACTCTGTCTTCAACATTATTATTAGTAATAGCTAATGCTTGGTTTTACGTTGCTTATTCTTGCATGCTTTGCTGCACAGAAGTGCTATGCAAGGTATAGAAACATTAATCCCTGAAAAGTTCACTCTCTGAATACACTTACTGGTGGACCACCGTATCTGGAGTAGCGCTCTCTAACCTCCAACTCTTCCATTTCTGCAGATTCAGTTTAACACACAGCTTTCAAAAATGAATCAATGTTCAGATGTTCAGATAGTGACTGCAACTAGTCATCCAGCAAATAAGGAGAAGTAAGTGTCATCTATTGTGTTTTTAGTGTGGGGGTTTGTTTTTATTATTATTGTGTTTTATAAAGCCATTTGTCTTCTATGTGTGCCTGGAACTGAACAAAACATTTCCAGTACCAAGCTAGTTCTGTCACCTGCCTTTCTCCATCAATATGTTAATGAATTTTAAGTTGTGGCAGACTTAATTGGTCATTACATATGGTTTGTAGATAACAAATGAAGAGTTTTCAGGAGTGGGTCCCAAGGAACAAAAGTTCATTGTCCCTCCCAGTGACAGATCTAAGGCTATCAAGTGATGGTCAGTCAAAAAATTAGTTCTAGACTGTTCTTAACCTACTTAGTGATGGTTTACCTTTAAATGATAAAGTTCATAGAAATGCACTAGTTCCACTTCAAGTTAAGATTCTTCTGTATCCACACTTGTTAATGTATGGCTAACTAACTACATTTGTTTTAAATTTTAATTAGCCTTTTTATTTCTAGTGGTGATAATTTGGGGCTGGAATCAAAGTATTTCAAGAAAAAAGATGACAGCATTCCTTTACGAGGGCTTAGTCAAAATACACTTAACTCAGGTATGTATGGAAATAGTAAAACAAGACCTTATTTGAAATGTACTTAAAGGGTAATAATAGTTATGGTTCTATGAACAGTATCTTGTTTCTGCTATTCTACAGAGTATCTGAAACCGTACTTACCAACTAAAGCCCAACCGTCACCAAAAGCTGCAGTAACACCAGCCTCAGCTTATTTTCCTGGATAGTAGACAGGGTTCTTAAAGTAAGAGTCCTCTTTTAACTATTTGGGGAATTTTTGGATGTCCTGTAATAATGTATTAGTAAAGTATCAATGTGAACTGACATGATTTTATAAGTCTGAATCTGTTTTCTTTGAGAAAGATATCTTGGGTGACTTTTCAGGATACTTGAGCCTAAAGAAAAGATAAAAGCTTTAAGCAGCCTCAGCCTTAGTGGGAACAATGCTGTAGTTCAGTCAGTCAGTCATTCACTGGGGCTGTGCCAGACTTTTAGTATAGTGGAGATGCTGTAGTCTTCCTAAAAACCCACCAAAGTGCACTGAGTTTTTTATTATAGGAATTGACAAGCGTGGCTCTCTAAGAGATGAAATATACACTCTAGTATTCCCTGAGAGAGAACATTTCTCCATCAATACTTTTCTTGACTCCTTTCAGAGAAAGGATGATACAAATAGAAAGCACTAGAGAACTGGGCAATGCTCTCAGTTTTAATAATGGTCAAGCTCATAAATTAGCATGACCGCCTCACTAAATCCTCCCATACAGTTTTAATTTTAAAAACCTGCTTAATTTTGGATCCAGCTTATTTGAATTGCATATGGACTTACAAATAATCTAATTAATATTAAAGATGCTAAATTATTTCACTGAAAGTATAAAATTATAATTTAAAATTCTTACTCTTGGTTACCCTAACTTTTCTATTAATCTGTCAGTATTATATTCCACAGGCCTCCATGCATAAAACATTGTTTAAGGTGAAGTATCTGAGCAGTTAACTATTGAAAGTATCATAACACCTAAAAGCTACTTTAATTTTACTAATCATACTTTACAACCGTAAGACTGTACAGAAATTTAAGATACTCTTAACACTCAAGTTTAGGTGGACTGAGTCTATTCAGCTTGTTTACTACCTGGGTTCAAATGCTAGAATCATGTAACAGCTTCATTCTGTGCCATCTTTTATTTGCTGTCCCAATAAAGAACGGGCATGCAAGTATTTGTAACACAGACTTTTAAAATTACTATTTACGTACTTTTGTTAAAGATATTTCATACCTTTTACCTTAGTTGTTTAAGTGCAGCCAGAGGACTGTATATTTAAGTGGTTTGTTTTGCAGTGCAAAATGTGTATATTTGTTTATACATCAGCACCATGTTAACGTACATTCACTTGTTTTGGCATGTGTAAGTTTCAATGGAAGTATTAAATGGTTTTTATCAAAAACTCTGATTAGTAATGTTAATTTTAAGAGTACCAAACCAACATCTCCACTGTACTGAAATTCCAAGATGAGGTAAGTGCCAGAACAGTCCTATTATATTCACCTTGCCTTTTTGGGGAGTTTTCTTCCCAACTTGTTCATTTCCCTATGCGAGGCAGTGCTACTGGACCAGCACATACAATCCCCAGACAGCAGCCACCTCATTCTAAGGTCTGTGCTTATGCTACTATTTCTAGTTAAGAAGTTTAAGTAGATGTAAATTAACGTGAATCAGGTTTATTTCTTTTGAAGTATATATAAGCTGCTATCAAACAGGAAGCTGGTAATTCAAATGTGGGAGGTTCCAGATCTCCCAGTCCCATTCAAACCTAAAATGAAACAAAACCGCAGTGGGCCTGGGAAGCCTTAACAACATTGCAGCACAGGGGAGGCAGAAGCTGCAGTGTCCTAAAGGCTGAGGGTCTTTGGTACTGACCTATTCCTCTTGCAGTCCTATGCCGTTAGATGCCCAAGGAACCAATCAGCCAGCTGCAGCCAGCCTGTGCTGCTGAACAAAGAGTCAGTCAGCATGCTCAAGGCTGCCTTATCTAACAGAGAAAGCACAGTCCTCCACCTGTACTCCAGACTTTTTTTCCCACCTGCTGAAGTATAACACACATACATACACTGCAGAACATCAATTAAGGTTTTAAGAGACACTAACAATTATTTAAAAATTCATTAAAATATTCAACTTTATTAACAGTATATTTACATTTTTTTTCTTGCTCTTGGTCAACCATGGTGAATGTTCAAAGGTAAAAAAGCATTAAGCAATAACCACAAGATGAAAACATTTTAAACCTATACAATACTTTATACACAAATTTATACAAAGGAACACTTAAATAATACAACTGGACACAAAAATATACACTTTTAGAGAAATTCACATCAGTAATTGTATAAAGCTCTCTTCTGTACTAAGGGTCCTGAAAATTTAGGACTAAAACATTAGCTCTGTAATGCAAAAGGGTTATTGTGACAGTCCTCAAAGGCCACTATATAGCACACGGACATATTCAAGGCTATCAGCTTATATTTCAGTCTGTGTATTCAAGTTTTGAGGTCCTTTATGATTACGCAAACATCAGAAAGATAGTGGTATAATAAACGGTACTTAGGAAAGCAGAGTTTTGGAGCCAATATTAAAAGTTGTAGGCTCAGATCACCCACTTAATATTTAAACAAGTGTTTGATACTACCGTTTATTTTCAAAAATAGAAAGAGTAAATGCACTTACATAAAAATAACTTTTACTGTTCAGCAAGCGTGCTCATGTGATTTGTATATTAGTACAAACTTAAAAAAAAAAACCTGCCATGTGACTTTTAAAATAAATGATACCAATTCACCACCTCCCTACTTGAGTACATTTACATTAAGGCTTTGAATCATCTGACCCAAGATTTTACAACATTAAAATGAATGGGTCCACATGGATGCTAGTATGTCTCATTGAGACTTAGCATGACTAGAATTAAAGCTCACCACCTTAAGGAGACAGAAGGACACATGCTCATGCCTTGACTCTTCTTTTTTGTCTCTGAACTAGAATGTAAAGTAACAGTATTTCATGGCAAGAGACAAGTACCTAACAGTTTGTTTTCAAAAGCAACTTATTAATTCAGTGGCAACATCTTTGGAGAAACTTCCTTTTTTTCTTTTTTTTAAATTCCTATGGATTTCATGCAGAAAGATACTTCTTAAGATTACCTTAAGAAATGACATTTTTGATGGAATTGGAATGTGTATCCCAAACTGCTGATGAAAAAAAAGTCCAGAAGATCTTCCTGGATTTTTGTCATACATTTGTATCTTGTAATAATGGTTCTTTAGCTTCACCAGGAGCTTGAGGACTGTGGGGATGGCCATGGCTGCCACAGTGTTTCTTCCAGTTGCTGGATCGTACATTTAGGTTTGTGTGTTCAGGAATAAACAAGGCAACAAGTAGCGCCAGCAGCACAGAGCACGCTCCAAATAAGAACGGGGGTCCAGGAATTATAGAATTCTGCAATCAACAACAGTAACACCACCAAGTATTAACTCAGCCTTTAGACACATGTTAACAGACTACAATTGCTAGTTACACAAGTTTCAAGAGTGGGAAGAACTTTTTCTCACTACACTAGCCAACACAGCATTTGTCTCCATGTGGAGTCTTCTAGAAGAAATAGGGAAAGAATGTTGCATCTTAAGATTGAGGAGAGGGAGCACATGGTTCTTATTAATGCTTGCCAACTTCCTTTGCTAGTGCAAGTTCTTGCTGCTGCGTTTCCTCAACAAATTAATATCTATTAGGAACTAACCAAATATGGAGTGCTTGGTTAAATGACAACAAAACAAAAACAGGTGAGAGAGCTAAGTACAGTGTCAGAGACAAGAGCAGAGCAGGATGCTGTTGTTATCAGTCCATCCTTCCCTCAATCTATTCTCTTTACAAGGGGCATCGGTTGTCTAATTACTACCAGCTGTATCCATTTGAAAGCTAAACTAAAACATACCAGCTAGGTAAAAACAAACAGATCAACAACCCTTCCCAAGTGATTTCAGAACCTCTTTTTACATGCTTCATTTACAGTTAGCATAACAAAAAAAATGTAATACAGCATCGTATTCAAGAACTGGTGGGCACATAATCCCTTCCTAATTTCTTTTTTGGAATCAGTAAATAAAAGATTACCTGTTGTAAATGGTATTGTGTGACCACGCTACCTCCTGATGGTGATTCAGGCATGGGGAGTTCATTCAGTTCAACATGAAATATATAGAATATAAAACCATAAAGTGCTGGTCCCAAACCATTACACAGTCCTCGAATTCCTGTTATCATCCCTTGAACAACACCTAGGAAAAGTGAAATACGCTGTTATCTATCTATATTTATACATACATAATTAACTTTTTAATGGATCAGTAAGACTTATTCACCTTCAAACTGATGCAAGCAGGAAAGCTTCTCTACATGGTGTTGCACTATGGGTAGCAATAAACAAGGGGCACAGAAAAACTGGCATTATAGTATATGCAAGTTTTTTTTTTCCATCTCCCTGTAGGCACAGAGTAGCACTTCCCATGCTGTGCTTGTGCACAGACCAGTATATATACACAATATCCTTGCTATCAATCTCACACAGGAGAGAAAGCGCCATATGCAACCTGCACAATTACGCAAACTTTTGTCAATAGTGAGGAAAATGAACAGCATGTTAAGTATGCTAAATATTTTGCTACTGTTGGGACCGGTTGAATGTTTTCCCTCTGTGCCAGAAGGACTTGACACCCACATATTTATTACAACTTCCAAGTAACTTGGATTTTAACATTTTGTGACCTGTGCTCAGGTGTATGGGCTACTCTGTGCCCAGATTCCAGCTGGCTGACTAGCACAATGACAACACCCTGACATGTCTGTCTTCACTGTATGCTTTGACTAGAATTCAAAGTATTAGGACAAAACCTACCTTGTTGGTCAGCATCAGCAGTTCGTGAAACCAGTGCACTCACAGCTGGGAAAGTAATACTGGACATGGCTGCAACAGCGCCAGCTGCCCACATCATCCTGCAAAAAATACAGACTCAAAATAACTGCTTTGCGTGGACAGCATTCTGCATTTGGAGCATGTGTATGTATATATGCATGTATATATGCACATGTACACATACTTAAGTGTCTCCCTTGGGTAAAGGATAAAATGCAGAAAAATACTGTATCATTTAGATATTAAAATTAAATTTACGTACCATGGTTCTGATCCAAAGCCGTACCATGCAAGTTGTAGTATTTGAAATCCTAGGCCCAGTAAGATGGTATTTTTATTTCCAATGGACCGCATAAGTAAACTCAAAACTATTGTCTGACAGAGAGGGGGGGGGTGGGGGGGGAAATCAAGAATAACATTTTATTCTAAATGTTAAATACATGCAGATAAATTAAAAAAGCAACAAAAAACCTCAAAACATTTTATTCCAAATGTTAAATACATGCAAATAAATAAATTAATTTTTAAAAGCCAAGTAAAATTCTCCAAAAGCAGTATTTGCCAAGTATTCAAGGAGCCTCTACCAAAAAAACAGCAATCATTTAGCAAGTAATATGAACAAACTGTTACCCCTTCTTTGATGCACAAAGGATTTTGTTTTCCCAACACAATACACTTGGACATTAATGAACCAAACCCTGGCTGGTGAGCTGTTTTTTCATCTAAGTTAAAGTAAGAGTGTTAATCAATTGTTAAGAGACTTAGAAAAACAGCTACAGAAAAGGTGAGCAGTGTTACAGAAGTTCTCCACAATGCTTAGCTCTTTTGACGTTACCAAATCAATGAAAAAAAATACACAACAGTAACTCACCTGTGCAATAATGGAAAGAATCCCAAGGACTGCTATAAATGCTGCAACACTTTCAGATGAAAATCCCATTATCTATATTAAAAAAAAAGGCAGTTTGATTATTAACTGTAAACCATGTACCATGATGTCACAAACATCAGTGGGGGAACACACAATGCAGAAAACCAGTATTATTCAACTGTTCCCTAACTTAGAAAAAAAGTTGTTTTTCTTTTTTCCATTAAATCAAGCAAGTATACAAAAATAAAGGGGCATGCATAGAAACCAAGTAAATGGTTTCCTCAAAAAATAAAAAAGCAGTTTAACATAGTGAACCTCATAGCCCAAGAATAATGCAAATAATTACAAAATACAAGAAATTGGTTTATAACTCATTCATCTCTCTCTCTTTTTGTCTCTAAAAAGAGACAAAACCAGAACAGCAAGACGACTTCAGTTCGCTGCTGGAAGCTTTTAAATTATACTAGTGATTTATACTTTCTGTATTAATTCAGCAATTCTGAAAACTTTCCTATAAATTTACATTTGTTCAAATCCATACCAAAACATTAAGTTACCTGTCTGAGGTATAGGAAGAAGCTGGAATATTGACCTGCCTCTGGGAGGTAGGAAAGAAAGACTGTTATGCAGATTAGCAGCACAACTGAGTCCTGGCCGACTTTCTTCAGTGACTACGGCAATAAAAAGGTATTATAAAACATTTCATCTTCATATTCAGAAAAGCATGTCAATTAATGAAGCTATTATGTGGTACCAAAACATTCCCTGCATGTTTAGCAAGATTGTTGGCAAAAGTATTAGCAACACAAGGTTAAACTTGAAAAAATATGAGCTTTGTTTTTCAAGCTTGAAACATAGTAAATTCAGTCTCTTCCCTGTCTGAAAAGCTCAACATTTACAAATAACAAAATTTGTATTTTAATAGCTTACTGCAAAAGGGTCAGCCTGTTCCCATGAAATGGGTGCTCCCCAGGATGCTGGCCTCATCTTCTCTGGCAGCGATTCTGGTACAGCAACAAGAATAAAACAAATGTCTAACAAGGCTATTGCTGTAGCCAGGACCACAACCAGGCTGTCTCCATAGACTCGACCAAGATAGGCACCAATAGCAGGGCTGGTAACTAAACTTGCCGCAAAAGTTGCTGAAACCTAGAACAAATAACAGCTGGTAAGATTTTCAATGATAGAAATCAACAGTATTATTACCCACTTTTCCTCATTTTCAGAAGCCTAACCATTCTAATAAGGTAGTGATTAAAAGTAACTTCTTTCCTGTGACTATGTGGTAGCAGCTCTGTATTTTGGATAGTCAAAATTTTTCACAGAAAACAAAGGGGGGTTTTTTGGTAAGTGGACAGCAATGTGAGGCTCACAGCACTCTTGCATGTACTGCCATAATTAGGTTTAATTAACTATACAGTCTGCTGATATCTCTGGGAAGTGATGAGCTGTATTTAATCTTCATATTAGTGAAATACGCAATGCCTGTTAAGAAAAAAAAAAAAATCACATGTATCAAGGGCATATTACATTTAATATGCTGGTTAATCCAACTGAGTACAATGGGTCTTCACAAAGTAGTTTTCAGTTAACCAGCTGGCCTTGTTGTGAAAGATGTTAACTTTAAAACTGAAGGAACTTTGTCAACACATCTCAATCTCTGATGTGTACAAGCAGAAAGAGACTATTTAATTCTACATCCATTGCTTTCGGCTCTTCCTGCTGAATGCGGTAATGGATCCTGTAACTTGAACGGAACAAGTAATTCTGGTAATCCATAATACACAGGGCGGTAGAGGCTCCCAAGATCTGGCAGGTTATCAGGAGATAATGGAGGCGAGTTGTCAGACCTTAAGACAGACAAGTTACTCGGCTACATTTGTTCTGAACTGAAGCACAGCAGTGTGATTGGAGACACGAGCAGGAGTAGTCAAGATGATATACCATGGCAGTTCCAAAATTATCCAGGAACAAAAGGTTAGATTTTTGAAAAGATGACAGAGTAGTACTAGCGTGAGAAACAATGGAGGAATAACTGAAGCCCCTCAAATTAAATCATTAACACTGACAGTAACTGTTAAGACAGACATCTGAAAGACAGCTTTTAACATGGTCGTATTTTGTTGAAGTTAGAAGCAGAATATTCAAGAGATATAGGACTGGATGACAAGAACAATTAAACAGAAAAACCTTACTCCAAACTAAAATCAGCTTGCCACAGAAGAAACAAAAATACAATTTTGAAAAGCTTTACCTACTGAAGTGTTTAGTACTGAATACCACAGGAACAGAGCCAAAAAAATACATACCAAACCATAGGCCATGCTTCTTTCATGTTCTTGGGTTATGTCTGCTACATATGCAAAAACCACAGAAAAGGTCACTGCAAAAACTCCAGAGACAGAGATGACAGCGAAGTACCACCTAAGAGCATTGTAAAAAAATTAGAATGGCTAAAGAGAACAAAAAGTCTCTATTTGCAATCCAAGTACAGTTCAACAGTAAATTATCTTGTCCAACTTTTCCTGATAAACGTTAAGATAAACTTGGATCAAGCCAACACGAATGTGTCTCGATAGAGTTGTGTAATTCCTCCTTAGCGCACTGAGTACACAGATAAACAGCATAATTTGTAACATCTACAAAAAGCTGCTGTGATTAAGTACTTCTAGGAAATGGGGTGTTAGACTAACTTCAGCCAGATGCCTATGACCCAAAGCAAATTAGGAACTTCAGTATTTTGAGAATCTGGTCATTGAGAGGTTTCAACATTAGCCTTACCTTTATGCTATAGACACTAGCACTCATTATTTGAAACATTAGTCTACACTTAGAAACAAGCTATTTCCCAGGAAAGGGATGAAGAATCCATGAACAATCTGTGTGACCAGAAAGGAAACCGAAAAGGCTCACGGCGCTACCAGAACAGCTGGCTCTGCCCTGCGTCAGTGCAGTCTGTGTTACTTCAGCTACACCCTCAGGTACAGCACGCGGGTAGTCAAACAACACTGACAGTTCTGACTCATGCACTACCTGGGGAACGTACATGCCAGTTAAGAGCTTACTAACTTGCACACGGCATGAAAGCTGGTGGATTTTAAAACCTGAGAAACAAAAGTATAAAATTGCAGCAACGTTTTAGGTTACAAATTGTTACTCCATGCACTAGCTAGCATTAGATAAGGTTTTAATTTCTGCATAGTTGGCTAGTATTTGAGCAATATGGCCACAATAAAGACCTGCACAGTTTACTGGAAAGCATTCTAGTATCTTTTGCCAATGTGCTGAAGTAGAAAGCGGGGCCTACAGCACAGAGCTCAAAACCAGCAGCTCTTAAAATTCTGACCAAGGCATTTGGCCTCATGGCAGCTACTTCACTTTGACTCTGTTGTCCCAACTTTGCACTGAAGTAATACTAAAGCCTCAACCTTCCATGGAGCACAAACCATATTTTATCAACAATGCTACAAACATAAGCATTGTATAGCAACATTGACAAGAAATGACAAATCTAGTGTGAAAAAAATTTACTAACCATGGGCTGATCTTCATTAGTGGTATCGGTGCGCAGGTGAAAAATACTGTTAGCAGCAAAAAGGACTTCCGTCCCCACACATCAGACAGGGCACCTATGAGTGGGGCACTGAGGAATGATAATAAGCCCTACATGAAACGAAACATTTTAAGTTAGAACTAAGTGGTTAGAATCGTGATAGCTGACCATACCACAATCTGATAGCAGCCTGGGCTCTATTTTTATTAAAGTTGATGACTACAGTACAATGCATCAAAGGCAATATGGTCAAGCATTACTGATCTATCCCAGGTCTTGTTACATAAAATTTGAAATTTGTTACCTCAGAACTAAACAAAGTACAAACTGCAGATGATCCAGTCATACTAGCAGTTTCATCAACAGTGTTTTATATATTTAGAATTCACATAAATGTAAGTAATTGAAAATACCCTACTGGAACAACAAGCTCCAAGTAAAAAAATCCTCAAATTTTAACACCATGTATGTCATTTGGGGTTACTCAAATACCTTTTTATTTGCTGAACCCAAACAGCAGGTACAGACCAAGCAATATCTTAATAAAAGTAAAATGATGCATATTTGCTTTTTTAGCAATAATTTATTCCCATTTTATTTATACCATGAAAACTATATTGAAAAACCTCTTGAATGCTTCTCTCAATTGACAGTAATTTCTATATTCCTCCCACCATTCACTTTAAATTGTACTTGTGATTAATTTTTGTCACCTTACCTTTACTCCTTGAATTAGACCATTCATTAGAAATGTATGTTTTGGGAAGGTTTCATGCAAAACCTGGAGAAGAAATATGAACACTGTCATTTACACAATATTAACTACAAATATTGCTCATGATGCATCCAGCTTCTACAGTGGCACACGCACGGTAGTTTTCTATTTTCATAGAATACAGGGAAAGAAAAAAAAAAAGACACACCACAAATAATGTATTTAATCTTTAATTCACATGGAAGGTATTTTGAGATTTTAGCTTTACTTGATAGGGACCTCGGGTCTCTCAACACTTTGGGAAGGATCCATGTCTTCCAACTTTTGTGTCTGAAACCTAAACACACCACAGAGAACCTAGAAAATTATCTCAGACCAGACTCTCTGCATGTTACTGTGTTATCAATTCAGTGACCAGAGCCTAGACACACAGGTTAAAACAGGCACCTCTCTCAGTCTGACTTTTATTATGTGAGGCAGATTCCATTCAGTGATGGATGTGCAGTTTATATCCAAGAGACTGCTCATGGTTAACATCAGCTTACAGAGCCGCACCAAGACTGCATTTTAGGTGGAGTTTGCTTGGAGATCTTTAAGCCTTTGCTCCTTTTAATTTGTAAGCATATGCCACTCTCAAAGATTAAATCCAAATGGAAAGCAACAAACTACATTAGAAAATAATTTGGTACAAACACATTGGTATGACTGTCTTGCTAATCATAGGGAAGCTTTGACTGGTGTAACAGGGTCTGAGCTCTGAAGCTTCTGTTTCAAGCACAGCACATCTCCCTGCCTACACACACACGCTTGCATAATTTTACCAAATTTCAAGTGTATTTTTGTCCTTACGTTTGTAATGTGTCAACTTTTTGTAGCATCTTGAAAGGAAAGATAATTTCATTACTGTCTTACTGGTTTCAAGTCAGAAAATATTTACATGTAAGCTTGACCATTAGCCAGCTTGCACATAAACAGCTATACTGCATCATTACACTGCTTTAATGAAATAATTTTGAATTCCTGATTCCATGTAAAAACACAAAACTTTTCACTTGCACAACAGAGCAGTTCTATGATATGTAATTTTCATTGAATTCAGAAGATGTTCAGTGCCTTTGCAGTAACTGCCCTATTTCCCATACAGTGAGAAAAAGCTTAAGCATATCACTTACCACCAGAGTGGGTGCTGTCAAGAGTCCCCAAGCAAAAAACTCCAAGAAGATCACTATAACAGCATGGTAAACGCTCGGTGAACCTATTCCTTGAGGCTAAAGCAAGGGAAAAAACAGGTAATTAAACATCTAACAATCTATCACAGTCACAAGAAATGCATGTGAACGCTATAAACAGAAGGATTAAGAAATGAAACAGGACTCAAGCTAACTGGTACTGAGTGAAATTCCCTTTTTAACCCTTTGCTGCCAACGTCCTATAGTGTCTTAATCCTCCAGAGAACACAAAGTGTGCTCCCATCTCAAATTAAAAAAATAAACCACTTATACTGCCAGTCTGGGAAACAAGGATGCTACTGAAAGCAGAAACAGACTCTTCTTCGGAGAATTAGTTCCTTTTCCTTGAGAAAAATGCTTAAGCCCACACAATGCTGCATGGAAATCAAGTTTTCATAATTTCAAAACGTGGTAGTGTTCACACTCGGCTATCCCAAAGTCTAATCACCAGCTCTATCAAACAGCTTTATAGTACTTCTGTTACTAAAAGGCACCATGGCTACGTACAAAATTTTGATAGCTCTAAATCAGGAAAGAAAAACTGAAATAATGAATGCCAGAAGTGAATCTCAGGAACAGCACTGACTGCTTCCCAAATACTGAGAGCAGGCCTATTAGCTACAATGTGCTTCAAATGTAAGAAGAGAGCTGGATAAAAGATTTGAAATAAGGAACTTCAGATTCTTAGGTGATTTAGTATAATCAGAAGTAGCTTTTGAGGAGAACAAAAAGACCATGGGTGGGACAACCTGCTCATCTCATATACTCTGTAAATGCTACCCTGTCAAACAACATGCCACAGTTTATCATTTGCAAATTGAGGAAACGGTGCACTAATTATTGTCATATGAAGGTAGCATGAACAACTCATCAGAAATCTCATATGCATTCTTTAAGCTTAGAAGTGCTGCCTTAACATCTACTTTCCTGGCTTTGTGTGAAGGTGAGTTACTAACAGAGTGGCCAATTTGATTAGACCTAGGATTTATACTAAGCAAACACACACAGGCTAAGGTCCTCAGCTGCTTCTCAAGAAGGCTCAGGGGGATCTTATCAACGTGTGTATAAGTATCTGACCGGAGGGAGTAAAGACAACACACCCAGGCTCTTCTCAGAGGTGTCAGTGACAGGACCGGAGGTGCACACTGAAATACAGGAAATCCTAAAGTTCAAGTTAAAGTTAAAACTTGAACAAAACCAACCCCTGGAAACAGGCTGCCCAGTGAGGTTGTGAAATCTCCATGCCCCATGCTTGACTGGACACAGCCCTAAGCAAACTGCTCCAGCTGACCCTGTCTGGGGGAAGAGAGTGGGTAGTTGGATTAGAGATGTTCAGAGGTGTCTTCCAACCTTGAATACTACACAATTTTAAGTTTCAGTTACATAATACTAGAGTCTTTCTTTTATTACAAGATTTATGCAAGTCATACCTAGCTTTTCTTTCCAGATTCCAATATACTTTCAACACAGAAAAAAAAAATAAGCCTTTCGAACAACCGTAGGAAATACAGAAAAACACACTGGCCATTCAGCCCTATTGCTAGAAAAGATCATAATTTTCAAAAGTAACCATATCAATACCTAAAAGGTGAGCTACAAAAGTACCTTAGCACTGTGCTGTTTTTCTTTCCCAAGCCCTCTTCAGTAAATACAGACATACCATACAGATATTTCTGCTATTTTTTCAGCCTATTATTTTAAGGAGGTAAATTCACAGTCTTTATAGGTACAGAAAGTGGCTATAATGATCTTCACTTCCCACAATTCCTTTCCCTTTCCACCCACAACCCTTACTGTAGTTTTGGGTTAAAAATTTATCCAGCTCCGCACAAACCATAAGTAACAATCTTGGTTGTTTGGCTCAGTCTCATACAGAAAATCAGGTTCACTCTCATAGTCCCCAGATTCCTATCAAGTTGCTGGCTCATGACTCCCCAAAGTATTACAGATGGTGAGGTAGGAGTCACAAACCATCCATCCCTGCCCCTCCAAGCACCAGGGGTCAAAAGCACTGTTCACATACAGCAAACACAAGCTCAACAGCCATCCATCTCTATGCCACCCTGATCCAGTTCTGGGCAGCTACTCAGACCAAAACAGCAGAATGAAACCAGTGGCTGTTCCAAAACAGCAAACCAAAACAGCAGAATGAAACCAGTGGCTGTTCTGCACAGCTAAAGCGTTGGCAATTTGAGGCATTCAAGCAGGTGACTGGCTGCCCTCTGCCTTGTCATCCAGCTGTAAGCAACCTTATCAGATGTTTCCATTACATTGGCAGAAACAAACAGAACTGACATTTAAATCACTAGGGTTAAACTTCCTTGCTTTCTTGTTGCTAATGCTCACTTATCACAGGTATTGTTATTTGTTCTTACCTATAAAAAAAGAAGTAATTTAGTCACATTTAGACCATCACCTCTATAGCTATTTTTAAAGATTGTTGCAACTATGAAGTAGCAAAAGTACTCCTGAGGTGAAAGAAAGACGGAAGGAGATTAATAAGTGGTTACATTACAGTGCATTAAGATACATTATGTGCATTCAGTCCACAAGACTTCAAGTACCAGCATGATGTACTCTCCTACCCAAACATGCATAGTGCAGGGGCTGGGTATTCAGCCCTGTCTTAACTCTACAAACCTGCTGTGCTTTACAAACTGGCTCATGTAGTGTAATGTAACCCAATACCTAAGTGCAACCAAATCAGAAGGCCTTACACCTGGAGATAAAAGATAGGGACCGTCTGTGTGAACAACCTGGAACTGAGATGTTCCAACCAGAGTAATAGCAACCTTTCTCTGCAACCATGTAGCCAGAGCAGAGTGTATTTACATTTGGCAAAATCTGTGGCACAAAATAGTGCTCTAAGAATGCCCCCTTCTCTAGTTAGAGAGAAAATGTCTTTAACCAAACACTTTGTACTGTCAGTCATGCCAGTGATAAAACGCGTCTATGCCTGGGAACCATAAGAACACACATCTGACAAAAACAGAATAACTATCAAAGCAACAGAGGCATCAGATATAAGATCATAGCTGCTGCTCCTCAGCTGCAAAGGAAAAGGCACCAAAGAAAGTACTAAGCTCTAATTCTCTCCAGCATTGCCCAGGCGTGTACCTCCTAATCCATTTCACAACTGCTTCAAAAATGCATAATCTTACATAGGATGAATTTCAACTGGTCATAAAGGAAGGCAAAATTAAGAACAGTGTTGAAACCACTTCAGTGGTGTTACTGCCTCTTCTTCAGTGAATCTGACAACACACACTTGAGTACACACACCATTACACATTTTTTTCTGTGATACAGCTACTAACTAAGCTGCAAAGAGAACAACACAAAAAGACCACCATGTAGCAATCCAACCTCCTGCACCACCCACTGCCTCGCCAAGGGGACCCTGCGTAACCTGTGGCAGGAGGAGAGCCTCTGCAGACGCAATGGGTGATTTTCTCCGCTTCTGCTTGTTTTTTTTTCATTCCACATCAGAATCAGTGACTAGAAGTGACAATGAATTAAACTGACTGAAGCTCCCCATCAGTAAACTCTTTTTGCCTGTGACACTGCCTCATTAAAGAGCTGTATATTCTTGCTGGCAAAAGAGTCACACAGTTTTCTTTGATGTCAAATAGTTTCAAAACAAACCAATCAGGCTGGAGACTGTACACTTAGATGCTTGATGAATTACTGGTTTGCCAGTTGGAGTCATTCAAGACATGGGCCATTTTCATTTACATGTTTCCCATAATGTCACATAGCATGTTGTGTAAGCAAAGCAGCTAAGGAGACTGAGCAGAGAAGGCTAATTAAATGTTTCAGCAAACGTTAAAAAAAAATACCCAAGCTTGAAGTTTTTGCTGTCATTATAAAGAGTACTCTGCTATACCAGACTTCATAACTTTAAAAACGTATTTAAAACAAATAAATTCTCAAAACATCTATTTGAAGGCAGAAAACATCACAAGCTGGTATTTTTGTTATCTAACAACAATCTACACACCTTCGTCTAATGTTTATAGCCCATTTTCCCACTGTTTTCAAAACAACTAAAAATCACACAGAACTCATGCAAGCTTGCACTCTGCTTTTGAAACTGGTAGTAGACACTGAACAGCACCCGAAGTATCACTGAATGCGGTTACATAATAGCCTTTCTCCTCTCTTGGCAAAAGAAAGTTAAAGTTAAGAGATAAAGGATGCTTAGAAGTATATTGTATTTTAATCAAGGATTACTCCAGAGAGAAATTCTGAAGCACCATGTCCCAGGAGTAACTACATTTACTCTGCTTCTATTACTCATTCTAAAATATTTGCATTTAACATTTGTACAAGGTAATCTCATACATTTCTATCTTTACAAAAAGCAGGAAAGCATGTCCTGGAAAACATCAACATCCACCACTGGAATTAGTTTTGCTTCTTACCACCAAGTAATCCAGACAGTTGGTCACCAGTTTGAAGAACAACCATAGTGACTCTGACACCTCCCTCTTCTCCATTTTTGTTCCAAAAAGACAAACTGAAGGGCCACTAGCGATTTGGTCTGTCAAGATGTCTCTTTATTTGAAGAAACGATACTGTATTTAGAAGAGTGCACATCAAAGCTACACAATGCTACACTGTGGAAAAAATCCAGGGCCAATGATACATTGGAAGTAATCCTACTCATCAATTAAAGAAAACCAAGCTCCAGCAGCCAAATCACTTAACAGCTTCTTCTTTCTAAAATGTATTTACGAGGAAGCAAGATAGCAGGAGGGAACTGCAAAACACTTCTTCCAGGCACCCTTTACGGGACTTCTCTGACGCAGGACTGTCCCACTCGCTGGCCTGTTCTTTCTCAGACTATAGAAACAGAGAGGACAGAAGGCTGCCGCGATGGCGATCCACTCACCGTGCGGGCAAAGCCCATCCCAGGCGGGCTCTGCACCGCCGGCAGGACTGCATCCCAACCACACTCGCCGCTTCCTGCTTTCCTTCACAATGGCCAGCTGTCTGCCCGCACCGTCCCGGGCAGTCGCGCAGCCAACTGCTGCTCCCAAGCATACAGCTGGCTTCTCAGCAGATCTTCCTTCCGCAAAGATTCGTTTCAATCGTTTTCGAGGTAAAGTTCGGTTTAGACACGTACCCGCCCCATCTCGGACAAACGTAAGCGATCTGCAGTTACGGACGCCTAACTCCTGAGACGACACTTGCTCCCGAGCCCTAAAAATCGGCCCACGCTGAGAAAGAGCATTTCCGCAGACGACCTGAACCAGCCCGACGCCCTTACAGGTGCTTCTCGGGCAACGGCCTCAAGGACACCCGCCCGGGGTGCCGGAACGAAGCTACCGGGGGCTGCACCAGCCCGCACCATAAACGAAACCGAAACCCCGCCGCAGAGCTCAGCTCGCCGCCGGAGCACGGCCCGCTCGCATGCCGCCAGCCGCGGCTGCCCGAGGCCCGCGGGCACACCGGTACCCCCGCCCCGCCCCTGCCTCGGCCCCCTGCCCGGCCGCTGCCAGCCCTCCGCACCGCCGCGGAAGCCAGGGCTCCGCCGCCGCCGCCCCCCCCCCCGCGCCCCCGGCCCCGCCCGGCCTCACCGTCCCGCCGTCCTTAATGATGATCTTCTTGGCCAGCATGATACTGCGGTTCACGGCGCGTTTCTTCTTCTTGCCCCCCTGGGTCATTTTACCATCCTACAGCCCCGGGGGGGGGGGGGGGGGCAGCAGCAGACCCTCCCCAGCAGCCGGGCCTTCGCCTTCGCCTCCCCTCCCCGCGCGGCCGCCGCCACCGCTCACGCACCCGTCGCCATCTTGGCCAGCCACCCTCGGGCGCAGCGGCCGCAGCCGCGCATCACGCGATCGCCCCATTGGCCGGCCGCCGGTCACGTGCGCAGGACGCCGCCGGCCGCCCGCCCTTTCCCCGGGCCCGCCGCGCCAGGGCAGGCGGGGCCTCGCCTCGGTGCCGGTCGAAAAATTAATGGGTGGAAAACCATTGATGGAAAAAATAAATACATTTAAAAAAATAAAAGAGAAGAGACTGCTGCCAGGAGCCGTGCGGTTCGCTGTGACGCGGCCGACAGGGCCAGCGCCCCGGCCCCGGGCAGCCGGCGCGGCGCGGCGGTGCCCGGCCGCAGTGCCCGAGGGAGACGGAGCCCCTCCGCCGTTCCGTGCTACCTCTCCTCAACAGCCTCCATCTTTCTTTTGGCACACCGATCCCCCACCCCTACTGCCGGAGGCACTTGACTTTATCCCCTATCCAGACAACGCCGGCATTTCAAAATACACTGTGGTGGCCTCTTCCGCCCCGCAGAAGCCCCAGTTTCTCACACGCTTCTGCAAGCATCAATCCTCCCGAGCTTGTGCCTGCCCCGCCTCGAGTCGAACCGAAAGGATTGTTTCCCGCCCTTTCCTCCCTCCCCCAGTGGCTGAGGGGCCTGGGAAAAAGGAGCAAAAAAAGGCAGCTCTGACTGGATATACCTGTTAGACATCAGAAGACATTTTCTAGAGCCAAAGTACATAACCACAGATATAATCCATCTTAAAAATCCAACTTGGAGACATTCTGCTTTCTTACTCTCAAGTTTTAGACTTAGCTTACGGAAGTTTTAACAACTTCCAATGGGCAGGCCGTTTCAGGTCCTGATTTACCACAGAGCCTGCGCGTAATAAGGTAACAGGGATCGGCTTTCCCAAGGCATCGTACCCGTTAGTGGAGAAAATCTTTCAGAAATGTGTGCTATTATTATTAATTTTTATGTGACTTATAGTTCAAATTCTTTCACCGCTGATGTCTGGTGGCACTAAACGGAGCAACATCTTTCCACATCCAGTACTATTACATTCATGACCTCAGACACAACTCTCCATGGCCATATCCACATACCAGTCTTTTCTGTATGTTCTTTTTCACTCAGTCTCCCATCTTCCAGCCCTCTTACTGCTATCTCCCCAGCTCCTGTGACATCCCTGTTTCCCCAAAAACCTGAGCCACACATTAACATTTTCCCTGTCCATACAAACAGCGTCTGCGATGCTGAACCTCGACCATAAGGTACGGACCTGTACTCTAGCTCCCTTACAGCACTGACACCACTATGGTAACAAAGGGGTGTAAATCACTTACCACTTAAGACCACACTGGCTTAAGTTAAACGATTAGCCTTGACACCAAGTACCCTCTTATCATAATGCAGCTTTAAAGGAATTTAGAATTTCATGAAGTGCAGCCCTACTCAGGCCAATGGATCTACTCTGATCTCACAGCAAGACAAAGGCAAGTAGACTCTAGCTCATGATAAAAAGCGTGGATCCACAGGGCTACCCATAGGGGAAAAAGGATGTTTGCAGTCATTGCTATTATCAGTCATTTGTTACAAGTCCTCCTAAGTTATGCCAAGTATGTGACAATTCTGTTCCATGGTTTCTCACCCCTTCTACTTGAAAAGGAGAGGGGTCCTAAAATTTTGGCATGGTTTCAAGTCTACTCATTGCAGAGAGTGCTGTTACATTTTGGTGGGAAAGTCACACGCAGTCATGTACATGACATGTAAGGAACTCACATAAAGTTTAACACAACTACATCTCAGCAAAGACATTTTGCAACTAGGCTGATTAACGGCTGTTTTTCTACCCACACCTTTATATTAGACCAGGCCCTGTTGCTGATGTCATTATCCCAAAATAAATGCATCTTAAATATCAAGTTTGCTCATGGAGGCTGAGCAGACGATTCAAGTAAGAATTCCTAAATTTAGAATAAACTCTAGATAAATACAACTTGCTTTTGCTGTCATGAATTTCAGCCAGCTACACGTTTTCAAATATCAAACTCCACTTACCTAGGTTAAGTCCTGACATAATCCACTCTGCCATTATTTGAGACACAAAATCCTGACAAACATTTAATCTCCTGAAGAAGAGAAACAAAAATTGTCTGTTACATCTAAACACCTGTAGAGTTCAACCTTCTGTACAAAGTATATGCTTAATACTACCTGCTAGCTCTAGAAGATATTACCACCTCTTTGGAAGCGGAATGAAAATGGACAAAGTACTTACCATCTCCCCAAGGGAAACACTCGATTCTAAAGCACAGACAGATGATGGTTTCAATGGTTTCAGTTAAGACTCCTACAGATTGCCTTTAGGCAAAACTCAAAGAACACTGTCCCCTGCATCCCAGTAGTCTGTACCAGCAATGCTCCTTTGGTTAGTTGATGAATAATTCATTTCTGTCACCTAATGGCCTAAAAATTTCAGTGTAAATCATGCTGCATATGATCACTAAGACGAGAGCGGAACTGACAAAAGGAACTGACAGGAATGAAGTGTCCTGAAAATTATTGGTGCATAGCTGGTGAAATGACCCGATTTTATTATATATATCTCTGGAAAGGACAGGGAAACACGTTATCCACCGACTATAGCAATGTGTTGTGAACTTTGTTCAGGTCTTTGATATGTTGTAAATTATAGCTATACAAAACCTCAGCTTCTAAATTGTAACATGAATCAACGGATTGTGCTGTATTCTAGAGGATATACTGTATAGTACTTTCCACTGCTATCAAAATTAAATATTTAAAGCAGGGAGGAAAAAAAAAAAAGCTACTGAATCAGCAGCTGCCTCCTGGTAACTTGTGGCAAAACTCTTTTACAAAGGATTACAGTGTTTTACAATCGCACACCGTACTATAACTTGGTACTTGATACCCAGACGCTCCCTACCACCTCCAGTTCAGGAACTGCAGTCTTGAACAAAGAGATCAGGATTTTCAGACCAGAAGAGTGCAGACAGAGTCAGTGACAAGAACATTGCTCGAATGCAATTCATAAGAAGTCATGATACAGCGGTCACAAAGAAGCATGTCTCAGTCAATATTAAATTTCTGGCAAAACCTGGTAAGCTGTATGTTAAAAGATACCATTAACAAACATCTTACAATAGCCTTCTGGAATTTATAGAAAATTATGCCAAAAATTATATTCTGAAATAATAAATGTTAATTAAAACATTGGTTTATTTCTGCTAAAATATGCATAAGGCAAGCTTCTCCATTTGCAGACAGTTTTATATCATATTCTTGATAAAGCCAGTGCTTAATTTTAGCCAGTTTATTACTACAGTGACATTACCTACACATACAGGGGAAAAAAAATACAGTATTTTACCTCCATATGGATTAAAAAAAGACTGTATTAGGTCATGTAAGATGCATTCCATCGTTCAGTAGTGTTATACCAACAAAATAACCTGTTTCCAAACTGCCTGGAAACACCATATATTAGAGCTGTATTCAGTGTAATCACACACAAATATCAACATATAAAAAAATCCTAAGACTACCTTAAAAATTTTTCTACAATCTTTGAATATATGATTTCTATTTGGGGTCATATATTTAAAATTAAATTTAAAATACATTGACAATAAAGACAAACTTTTAAAAATCTAAAAAAGTGTTACTCATGGCAGCAAATATAAACATATGCTTAGCATATAAGCAATTCTTACTGAGCTATAAATTGCTAATGAAATTAATATGGCTAATTACAGTCAGAACAATGATGGAAGGTTGAAGGCAAGAGTTAAAAATGTCTTGTCTACTCTTGAATGCAAATATGCTGCAGACATTCAACAATTAGCATTGAATGGCACCTAGGCAGATTTTTTTTTTTTTTGCTTCTTTAAAGAGTTATAAATTCAGCTATCGGGAAATAATTAGAAAAAGTTAGAAATTCAACTGAACAGAAATTTGGATTCACAGTAACCGGAGCAGAAGATATAATCTAATTAATCCCACTTATTTTGTTGCACTTTCCCCTACATTTTTTCCAGTAAAAATATCTTAATTCTAGATATATAAAAACATATCATGACCTTACCTGGAAAGAGCAGAACTCTTTAGTAACTTCCTGTGGAAAATAATGAGCATTAAAAATGAAAAGAACAATGAAAACAAAGGCAAGAAAACACTTGGACTTTCTTACAATAACTGAACACCATAGATGTTCCTTAGTACAGCAGATATACACTACCACATACATAGTATAATACCATGTCATAGATAAACATTACCTTTCTAATACACAAAAAACCCCTTAATATTTTTAATATCTCATTCTTACAAAACATGGATTTCAGAGAAGAAAACAATTAATAATCTTCCTCGTTCACAATATCCAGCAAGAAACAGTCACCAGGAGGAAAATGAGCAACAACTTCAAATTTGGGAAATGGTGATTGCTTAAATACAACAGAACATGCATAGCCAATAAGGAAATATATTAAAATATGAAAGTTACTGACAACGAAAACCAGAAGAAATGCAACATTTCATTTATCAAAATTAAAACAATTCAACAAAATCCATTACAGTCTTTTGAATTACAGCCATAAAAATAAGTTAGGAACACAAAACAATTACATACTTCTAAAAATCTGAGGACTGTATGAGTAACTGAAACACAAACATATGCTACCAAAATGATTGCTTTTTGAGGAAAAATAAAACAATAGTTTCTAAGGAGTTGCAGTAAAAAATCCAAGGTGTTATCTTGTATAAGCCGGATCTAGTACGTTAATCTACTCATTACTAAAGCAAACAAAAAGGGAAGTTTTCTTATAGTTTGTCTAAAACAAAGAAGTTGAATAGAACTATAAAATTATCAGAATTCTTTGAGAAAAAAGATTATTGGGCACTTATGGATAGCACAGAAATACAATGTTTACGGAAAAGTTTATCTTGCTTTATTAGACTCAAGATTTTTCACCACTGAACTGATTTATTTTGCTTTGAAAATAGTTCTAAGTTTATTGTTATTTGACCATTTATCATGTATCCCAGAGATTCTCAAATAACACTACCAAATACCCAAGTATTCAATAAATACTAGTACTCCTATTATGCAAATCTTAAAAAAAAAAATCACATAATTCAAGTTATTGCAAATAAATACCTAGCTATAACTTTATAAATATTTAAATAAAATTCTCCTAAGTATAGGTTAGCCTCCTAAATATACAACTAAACTAACAAATCCATTGTCTAAAAGTCAGAAAAATAGTTCAGAAAGACAGGTTTATTTTTGGAAAGTTAGCCTCCTACAGATTGCTTTTAGGGCAAACTCAAAGCACACTATTCTCTACTTCTCAATGCTCTATACTAGATATGTTTCTTTGGTTAGTTAACAAGTTATAGACTTAAAACTGCCTTTGTTTGGGTTTTTTTTTGTTTTAAAATCCAGATACAAAAGTATCTCAATAAGAAAATGTGCATATGCTCTCAGATTGCAAAGGTTACAGAAATCAGTAAACCCTCCTCAAGTCCTTTCTGTTCTCAAGAAACATATGCTGTCTTCCCTCTGTCTGGAATAATGCATTTCAACCCGGAGGGCCTCAGACAAGAGTCCTTCCTTAGCCTGTAAAGGGCTAAGGAAAGACAGCTAGAAATGCAAATTCATATTTCCTTTACAGCAACAAGTATATGAAGAGATCTAACCCTCTGTTGGAAATTTTCATGGACCTGTCAATTGAAAGCATAGAAGAGTCACTGATCTACAGACAGGAGTTACTGTTCCTTAGTACAGTAGATGTACTGTTTTCTAAAGCTGTATGACATCCCATTCAAAAGCAAAGAGCACATGTTCCTGTTCCTTCCTTTAAACTGATCCTTATTGACAAATATTGACCGGTGCACCTGGAACATTAAAACTGGGTTATATGTAACAGAACTCCAGCAATGTGGTGATTACCTGGCCTGTTTGGTCCCTTCCCATGCAACTGGCTTTAAAGTGTTCTCAACCTGCTGCTTCTGTTTTTTGCAGAAATTCCCCAAGGAAGGAACCAATTATATCACCTGAACATTTCCACTACTGTGATTCATGAAATTAAAAGTACTATTGTGTGGGCCAAACTCCAATTCAGATATTACTACCAACACTTCTCAGATCATTTCAGTCATGCACTTCCCATTCTACGCTTACGTAATGCTGCGAGCCACTGCTCTACACATACATCCTACTGCATGTTGTATTTCAGTGGTGAAACGACTAAATGTAATTTTTCAAAGATTTTGCCACACTGAGTGTTATAGATAAAAGGTTTAATATTAACACAGAATGCCAATTTAGGGTAATACGAGATAGGTTTGACTACCAAGTAGCAGAGATCCTGCAGTTACTGCACACTGGGATAGATTCACAGTTCACAAAGCTTAGCAAGCCCTTGGCATAACTCTGAAATTTCTTTAATGTCTTGCTCTGATACGATAAACAAAAAAAAGTTGATAATCCATGTCATTGCCAACAGAAGGAAAACACTATTTTTGCTTGGCTAATGTAAGCAGAATTTTTCCTTTCCCATTTACAATACTTCATTAAAAAATCTCAGAGCACTCTTTCAGAATCTCCTTGTTAATCCACCACTAAAACGTGGAAAAGAGAATGAGGTACTTTGGTAAACGTTTTAAAAACATCTCTCTCTTCACAATGTGTTCGTTAGTACAAGACAGAAGTAAGAAAGAGCATGGTGGGGGGGAAAGGAAATTATACATTTTTACCACTTGCCATTCTACAGGTAAGGGACTATTAATATGTTTTTGTATAAATGTATACAAGTGTAATGTGGATAAGAAGTCGCTCTACATTAATATCCATTGTGAATATGTCTCCTGAAAACAAATGATTTTTAAGACAGCTTTTTTTGTTTATTAGTTCAGGCTTTTTTTTGGTGTTTCTGGCTATATGCAAATACTTCAACAAGTGAAGTGTTTGTAACAGTCTAACTGATCTAAGTTCTAATTGCATCTAGTTTCTTTGTGAGTTTGTTTTTTTTTTTTTTTTTTTGGTTTAAAACAGAAGAACAGCATGCTTTTACATTTACCTATTGCACAATTAATTACATTTTCATTATGCTTCCTATTAAAGTCATTCCACTACTAGACTGAATAGCTCCAGAGAACCCATTTTGGTCTGTTGGCTCAAGGACTCCCAGAGCAAAATAATAGTAATAATAATAATAAAAAAACCCCAAACCTCTAATTAAGCCATTACATAGAAATGTACTGAAAAAGCCTTGCAGAGTTCATGAGTAAACAACACTTGTTTAAAAAACACCTCTGTAATAAAGTACAGTACAGTATATAGATGATATACCACAATAGCGCCAGATGGAGCTGTTACAGACAACAATAATGCATTTAAAATGTTTATTATGGGCTTTTTTTTTTTAAATGCTGGTTTAAAAAATCCCCAGATGATATTTAAAGCATAAAAACTACTTTAAAGGTTCTACCAAAAAGTCAATTTATAATCAATAAAAATAAAAAGAATGACACTACATCTGAGCAAGCACTCCATCATAACCCTAATCTTAGTGCCAGGTTAGTGCAGTAACCTCTGGCTGTGTTCACAGAGTTAGTGCACCTGTTGGAACACTACAGGCTATCCTGATGAAGGCTGGAGTATCAACACAGATTTCCAGATTTCACTCTGAATTTCTCCCTTCATGTACTTAAGTGAGAATGTTAACATTCTTACAATAGTTTTATATAAGCAACAGAATTATAATATAATTTAATAACAGATTTCTGTTATTAAATCAGCCATCTAAAAATATAAAAATATTTGCTATTGTGAAAGTCTTTCAATCATACTTCAATCTTCACAGTTTTAATAATGAATACCTAATTAGAACCATCACCTTAGAACTACGATGTGTATTCAGCTGATTTCATGTAAATAGACAGTTAAAAACATATTTACTAAGATTAAATATAGTCAAATTGCAAAAACATACAATCTGACAATGTTGTCATGTGCTCTTTCAAAGAGTGCATAGGACATATTTCTGCAGCAGTCAATACAGTAAATTCTTTTGATGCAATCCCAGTCAAAGCTGTAAACATTCCTAATTGCAGTTTCTTGGGAACTTTTTGTTCCTTTCAAGTTTTTATTAGCAAGTTGCACTGGGCATTCCCCTGCCATTTTTTTTTCTCATTAGTTACAGACAGTATCGTCATCCACCCCTCTGGCTGTTCAAAACTAGTCATAAACATTTTTTCAGTAGATTCAGGGTGGTAATTCTTTCCCTGCAGTGGACAATGACACTTTCCACATGCCATTGTTAGCAAGGCCCCCAGTGCATGATCTTGAGAAGCAGGTTGATGAGGAAGTCTGCTATGCCTTAATGGGATTTCCTGCAGGTTTGGGATCATAACCGTATAGGAAAGTAGCTGCTATTACAAGGACGGCTCCGAAGAAAAAGACACTGAATAGAATAGGGATGAAAAAAAAATAGTTAGCTCATTTTAGTTGATGCAATTTTATTTATGTAATACAATCAAAAGAAAGGACATTTTTCCTGTGAGAACACAGAAAGATAAATTATATTTGTCCAATTTATAAAGAATAATTTGCATATGTTTATTACAGAAGGATGCAGGAAGAAGTTGAAATAAGAAACTTATATCCACAATGTATCATTATACTGACATATTCTGAAAGTTAAATTATAGTTTCATGGAACAACTGTCAAAAGTAATCAGACCAATCCTTTTTTCCTCTTTTCTTCCCTTTTGCCTAAACCTCTGTGCAAAACGCAAGGAGAAGCTAAAGAAGTGCAACTACTGTGGTTACCCAACCACTTTTAATATCTTATATACATCATGTTGTTGGAATTGTGTTTGCTTTGAAGTCCAAAGCTTATGTCAAAACAAATTACTGCTGCCCAAGAACCAGTTTGCAAGTCAGTATAATCTAATTTTTGGCAGATACATAAAGATTTATGGAAGGAAAAGATAATAATGGCATCTTTTGTATTGTGACATATGGGCCTTTAAAGTTGTTTTGATAGTTACAAGTCTGAAACAAAATATCCAAAGACAACAGACAATCAGTATACATTTTAGAAAAGAACCTTGTCATAAAGACATGACAATGTTGACAACTTGATCTTCTGAACCAAACGCTAAAAAAACTGTGGCGCATGACATGATAATCCTTCAGAGAATACGGTTAGCCTATTTCTGGACACGATCCATTGCAACACATTCAAGCACTTAAGTACTTTACATCTATTATCCCAATCAAAAGTGTTTATTGAAGTGACAGAAACAATTATGCAGTTTCAGTTCAAATAAATTCAGTTGGCACAAGCAAGGTACTAAAGATTACGTTTGATTAACTCAAGATAATCAAGTTTTATTAAATGAGATGGCTTCAAGTTCTACATGCTGCTAGTTGGTTCCACCTCATTTAATTATTTAATTGTTTCCATTTTCACCTGTTTGCAGAAGCTGATAAGTTACTTATTAATTTTCCATTTGAGCACACAAAAATTCTTAAACCACTTTCTACATTTGTTTTAATAGGACAAGTATAGGCTACTTACAATTTAAGTTCAACATCTTCCACTTTTTAAGCCTAAATAGTTGTTCTACTTCCTTTTTTGAATGTTTAAGTAAACTCCTGCTAAAACTGTAAATACCTTTTAGATGAAAAGATGTTTCTTTGTATCAGATACAAAGGTTGTAAATATTATTCAAAATATTTTTACACTATGAGTATGTGTAACGTGAGGAGTGTAGATCAACTATAAATAAAATCCTTTTAATATATCTGAAAGTTGGAATATTACTTCTACACTCCATATATTAACATGCACTGCCAAGATAAGCACTATTCTGGAACCTACCCATGTATAAAACCTGCAGTGCACAGAGCTACTCATACCTGATTCACAAAACATCAGGACACAGTGTATTGGGCCTAGAAGCATATAGCAAGCGTTTTTCTCTCTTTCTTGGTTGTGTGTTTTTCCTGGTTTTCAGCCAGGATAGAGTTAACTGTCTTCCTAGTAGCTGGTACAGTGCTATGTTTTGAGTTCAGTACCCAAAGAATGTTGATAACACTGATGTTTTCAATTGTTGCTAAGTAGTGTTTAGTCTAAAGTCAAGGATGTTTCAGCTTCTCATCCCCAGCCAGCGAGAAAGCTGGAGGGGCACAAGAAGTTGGCACAGGACACAGCCAGGGCAACTGACCCAAAGTGGCCAACGGGGAATTCCATACCGTGTGACGTCCCATCTAGTATAGGAACTGGGGGGAGTGGGGGCGGCGGGGGATCGCTGCTCGGGGACTAGCTGGGTGTCGATCGGGCGGGTGGTGAGCAATTGCACTGCGCATCATTTGTACATTCCAATCCTTTTATTATTACTGTTGTTGTTTTATTAGCGTTATCATTATCATTACTAGTTTTTTCTTTTCTGTTCTATTAAACTGTTCTTATCTCAACCCACAAGTTTTACTTCTTTTCCCGACTTTCTCCCCCATCCCACTGGGTGGGGGGGAGTGAGTGAGCGGCTGCGTGGTGCTTAGCTGCTGGCTGGGGTTAAACCACGACAGTGTTTTCACTAATAAATATGGTGTTGTCTTTAGAAAAAATCTCTGCCTTTGGGCTTCTGGGTGTCCTTGGGAACTAATTGCTGCAGTGTAACTTCCATGCGTGTATGATTGCAATTATCTCTTTTAGAGACTGTTTTGAGATTGGATGAAAACCAGTATAAAAAGATTATCATCGTTATCATTGTTCAGCCATAATTCCTCTTGCAATGAGATGACTTGCGGAAGATCTGTCCATTTAGAGGACAAAGAGAAAACAAGAGACAGGCAACCCCTTTGTCACCACCTCACTCAGAACAGCCAGCAGAGGGGGGGCTGGTTCAAAGAGCAGAGCCAAAGGCAGTGAGTGCAAGGCAGGCATCAAAACTAGAGAGGAGTGGTTTCAGCACAAAAGCAAAGTAGGAGCTGAACAAACTGAGGGAGATCAGGTAGGGAGGAAAAGAAGAGAAAGGGACAGTGAACTAAAACATAGAGCCTGCAAGAGAGTCGTATGTCAAAAGCCAAGATTTGAGATTCAGTTATTCCTGTCTTGGGGAGGGCTGTTTCTTACAGAAAATTTCATCTTGCCAGGTATACTGAAAAAATTAAGTATTCGTTATGGTATGTTACGAAACTAAACTTTTATGTGCATGTTGCATGTAAACATTCTAGAAGTGTGGGTTGGACAGTTTTATTTATTTATTTTTGCAGTTATACCTAGTAAGCATTAAGCTTTCAACTATTTTTTCTTTCAGCATACATGGAAAATAATTCTTACCTTGTAGGGACAAAATCTTGTAGCCAGAAATAGGAGATCAATGTTGACAGTATAATAGAGAGAGAAGTTGCAAATCCCTTTAAAATGTTGTCCGCATATTTTATAACAGCAGCAATCACCAGCCCTCCAAGTGCCTGAAAAAAATATCGAGGTTTGGATTTGCAACCTGATAATTCCACTGAGAGCATCTATTTTAACAAGTGCTTACTTTAGGAAAAGCTTTTGTCTATGTTTAGGAGCATTACATTTATTTTATGTTATGGATATGCACTGTTGAAGATAAATATTGGAGTTCTTCTTTCCCCATTAAAGAAATTGTTGATCATATTACCATCATTAAGTTAGTGGAAATGCTTGTACTATTCATTTTTTAGCCACAGGAGGAAGGGCATATTTTCTTTTTTTTAAACACTGCAAAAGAAATAATGCTTACATACTTTTATGTTGCACAATACTAAGTCATATGCTTGCTATATATTGTCCAGGTTCTTATTTAGAGGTTTATTCTAATAGTGATAGATCAGACTTTTGACTGTAGCATTCTCAGTAGCTTCAATGACACCCATTAGTTTCCCCAGTCATTTATAGAAGAGTAAATCCCAAGTGCCTTCACAAAAACATGTGATGCAAGGTATCTCACCTGTAGAACAACAACTATCCAAGTAAGTTTATTGTATCCTTGAAAAAATCCATTCTTTGACAGTTGTTCTCCATCATAAATGTATACACCCATCAGTCCAAATATGCTACCAAAAAATCCTGAAAGTACAAGATTAATTTAAAAGGTTCAGGTGAAAACCATGCAAACAGGTTCCTTGTCCCCAAGGACTGCTCACATATATCTGATTTTAAAATAGGACTGCCACTTGCAATACCATTACACTCAAATGCAATCAGTGTTCAGACAGATACTCTTTTTTAAAAGCTATTTTCCACACTTTCTAATTAAAAAGCTACTTTCCACTAGTTTTGACTGTTTCCATTAGTACATTCTTACATACTTATCTTCCATTGCTTTCTACTGGAATAGGATGGCATTATTTGCATATAGCAAAATTCATTTAAAAATTTCAGTTTTCCTGAAACTAGTCATGACTGAAGGCTGAAGTCACACAATAACCTGAAGAGAAAAACAGGGAAAACCTTCAGTGGAGGAGATGGTCACTGACATAGCAAGAGCAGGACGTAAATCAGTTTGCTAATTCAGACAAGGATCTTGGAAGTGGGATTCTTCTGAACCACTCCAACACAATGCACGTTTACTAGTAGAGACTTAACGTCAAAAGAAGAAATTGAGACCAGATTCAAAATTTTATAATCTGGTGAGTATAGTGCTCTTCTATTAGATGGGAAATTTTTCCTAATCCCCTCAGTCACTGAAGTAATGCAAGCACCTCCTCTGTGACTGACGTAGGCTCTAATCCTGAGCAGGAAAGGGGGAACAATTTTTCCATTCCGTTTCTGTGAAAAGCTGATCTCTATTTTCATTGCATTTCTTTGTGTCTGAAAAGGGCAGCATTGTTTTGAAGAAGATAAAACCTTCCATTTGACAAGAAATAATTCTTTTTCTAGACATAATTAAAAATTTAGGTTTCATTCAGATTAAACCAATTACTTCTATTTTCCAATTGATCTGCTAACATAAATAAATAAAATCAACTATTCATACATCCCTAATATGACACTGGTATGCATTAAAAACTGAATTTTTCTAAAATTATTCAAATATATTTTCCAATTTTTTCTAGAGTTCTAGTAATTCGCTACAGATATGAAAATGAAAACCAGGTTGGACATACGGGTTTTGTTGCTTGTCTTTTAAGAAAAGCTCTATTTCAAAGCTCTTGCTTATGACTGACTTGCTCCTGAATGATACAATGTCTTAAGTGGGCAATTATCCTGCACTTGCAGAAAGGATACACTAACCTATTTTTGAAATTGTGATTTCATGTTTCAAATATTTTCTAAAAGCTGTATCAGGAAACCCTCTATGAAGTATGACAAAACTCATTTCATTTATGAACTGAAAACAACCTTAATAGTAAATGTATTTTACTGAATTTTGCATAGAGGCAAATTAAGCTCACTGACAAAAAATAAAATAAAAAAAATCAGGTCATTCAATTCTCACTATTATCACAGACATTTATGTCTTCATATATCACAGTCCTAGTTATTCATTACCTTGAACAGTTTGTGTTTAGATGCAGTCTGTTCTGATCTTACTGTTTTCACAAAGCAACTACTGGAACATTCAATTTGTGACCAGGCCACCTATTAAACTAGCGAACTCATTTGTTTTCATACATACTTTTGTGCACTGTAGAAAAATCTGAAGAATGTTTTAGAAGAGATCATTGATTTTTCAATAATTACGAATGTTTAATTGGAAGTTGTTTTAGATATCTGCATTGTTGCCCACGAAACCGCTTCTAGCATGGCAATTCAGAGCAATAATAACCAGCTTTCCTTGGTAATGGATTTTACACTGTAGCTCAATCTAGAGCACCAAATCTTACCTTAAATCCTGGACCGAGCCCCAGCCACCCACCCTTCTCTGCCTCCAAAATTCTCTAACATAACCTTTCCTGAGGTATCCCCTACACCCTGTTCAAGAAAACTTAGTTTTAATATACACAATTTCAATAAATACTAGCAGATATTAAGTAGATGTTTTGATCCCCTTCTCTATCCTCAAGTTTCAAAACATTATGGACATGTAAAAATATTAAAATATAATAAAAATGCAGTTCTGCATTTTTAACTGAAATCATTTATAATTAAAACACAGCAGCAGGAAAAGAAAGGAAAAAATATTGCTTGCATTCAGACATTTTTGACCATATCAGTTTCTGACCAACTATCTAATTACAAAAACCCCACGCCATCTCCTGTTTTTATGGTATTTCATTACATTCTACCAGACTCAGTACACAGCCCTGATCCACTAAATCATCCTCATGACTTAATTCTACAGTACTGTGGATTTGATCAAGAGTCTGTTCTAGGGTGCTGGAAAGTTCAAATTCTGCTGAAAGCATTTATTCAAATGTGCAATAAATAATTATTGCCAACAGGTGAAGACTAGAGGGATTCCATTATAGAAAGAACGCCAACTCCAACAGTAAGTTTTGTTTCTGTTGCAAAACAGCAACAAAATGATATTGCTGATGTCACATTTCCAACCCTATAAACTGGACAAGATTACTCTGAGGTGAGGGAAAAATCATTCAGGAAAATGGATCAACTCTGTCCCCATTAATATCTAGGGTCTAGAAGACCCAGAACTACTTTGGAAATAGAAGGTACTCTCTTGCTGATAGGTACACAATAGGTAAGGGCATTAAAATAGTTAAGATGAACTGTCTTTTCCATATGCCTCTCTCCAGTGATTATATAGACAACTAAAACAAACTGACCTTTGTACTGAAATAATAATTCATTACCTCAACTATATTCACAAAGCGGTTTTTTTTTTAAATTAAAAGTGCCAACCTATAAAAACTGCCTACCCAGCCACAAGGAAAAAAAAAAAAATGTTAATTTTATATCTCAAAGCATTGATTTAGAAATGTATTTTGTTTTAATGTTCCTATATTCTCAAAAAAAAAAAAAAGGAATACTATCTATATTTATCAGATCTTATGAATTAGTGCAAAAGACAATAATTTTTAAACAGAGGATACACAGAATCCTGCATAAGATAACATTCTTTAGAAAATTTTAATTACAAATTCAATCGACAGATTCTGTGCAAACTTATGGACACTCTATAAGCAAGTTAAATCAAGAACTAGGTTGAGATCAGAAAGCAACTGCTAGAATTCTACCTAGCAGAGTTTATACTCTTAATTTTAAAAGTACATTTATGCAGAATACTAAAATATTGGTGATATTTTTTATTATATATATATTTTGCACATTTCTCTTAATTCTTCAGAATGCAGTATCTCTAAGAGATGACTAAAATTAAACTTACCAAGCTGAATATTTCTGATCCACACAGACTGCTTAGTTTCCTTTAAAATTTTCTCAAAATAAACCCCAGCAAATCCACTAGAAAAGCATGCTATAAGAACTGCGATCAGGCCTACAAACTGAGATCCTGCTGAATGTTCCTTAGCAGCTGTTGCTTGAGAGTCTGAAGGCCACTGGATATAAAAACAGTTATACAAAATTCACTGATAAAATCAAGTCATGAGCATCTATAAAATGCAGATTTGTTTTCTAGTAACAGTAACAGTTACTAAATACAATCACATGCTTGTAAAGTTTTGTATTTTGAAGCATAAATACTTTTAAAGGACTGGAAAGCCATAATTTTTCTTTCTACATATTGTACGGAATAAAACTGTGCCTGAACTGGGAGAACACCCATCAATTTAAACAGGTCCAGGATTTATGTTTTATAAGCCAGAACTGTTTCTGAATCCCAGCATAACTTACCATGGCCATTCACAGGCACCAACTTTTGCCACCCGACAGTTAATTTGTTACCTTACAAACATAAGCACAGTTAGAAAACCGCTTACACCAGCTGTCTTTAAGATGAGATTAATTGCCTTTTGCATGTGCCCCTCTTCAGTGATTATGTTGACAACTAAAACAAGCTGAAATTTATGAAGCTAAATCCCGCAATATATCTGATGCTAACAGAATAAAATGCTATGCCATAGACAAAAACATACTGAAGTCTGTTATTTACTATCAGAATGTTTTGTTCTCAATTATTAAATTTGAAAATTCTATAAATTTAATCCTCAGATTTTTTTTCAAATCCTTAAGTTTTAAAATAAAAATTTCTAGGCTATACTAAAATCTGCTAAAAATTCTTAGAATAGTCTCTTATCCCATGATCTTGCCCTCTGAAAACTACAAATTCCTGTACCTGCACTATTTAGAACAGAGGCCAAGTTTGCCTCTTGAAAAAGGAAATTTGCCATGCTGAAACCATATCACAAGGTGAGCAGCAGGACTGTGCTGGCACAGAAGATCTGTGAATCCCTCATGTCTGAAGAAGTGTGCTAATAAATACTGCTATCAGTGTTATTTGCAGGTTGCTCCAGAGGCCTTGTCACATTCTACAGTAGAGCACTGGGACACAAAAGAGGTGTTATCTTCTGACTTTGAACCATTTCTGGTGTCCTCTAGCCCTGGCCACTTGTGATTCGTAGCTCCTGACCATACTCTAGTGCTCATGTGCAGCTGGTAGAATCACAAAGCTGTATAATCAGTATAGAAATCCAGGTTCCTTGAATAAACACATTAAATAAACACAAACCACCTGTTAATATTTACCTGCACAAATGCCACTCCTGTCATCAATATTACTAATGAAAGCCACTGGTATACACCCAATTTCTTGCTCAACATGGACACAGAAAACAGTGCTGTGGTAAGAATTTTCAGTTGATATGTAACCTAGAAGAACCCAGAAACAGTTACTACCACATAATTCATGGGGTTTTTTTGAAACTTACAGAGAAATCCAAATGTACGATACCTGGTATGTTGCTGCATCTAGGTTTGACAATGCTACGTACAGCAAGTTATTCTGAAGAGTATAAATTCCTGAAGGAATAGCAAGTTTAAGAGTTTCCATGGGTTTATTAAGGATTTCATCATGTAGCACTCTGTTCAGAGTCCGTAAATTGCACTCTACCCAAAGAAACAATAAAAGAAATAGACATTCACTAAAAGGAGAGGAAAAAAAAGGAGAGAGAGATACCAAAGTTCTGTTCTTGAAGATTGTTGCCCCCTTTTTGTAGCTATCACTGCTATCAAGACCTCAAAATACTATCTATGTTTGACTTTCATGAGCCTCATATATGTAAGAAAAAAAGGCTGCAAAAAGTCTTCCTGTAGCCTGGAACATTAGAACTAGAACAATTATTCAAAATACTTTAAAACTTATTGAAACCATATTGATATTTGAAGATGATACATTAAAGAGTATCACCTAAAAAGTGCACATTTAGAAGCCCACAGTTTATGCATATACAATGATATTTTTAAGCTGTTGAAGATCAAATATATATGTCAATGAACCAGATAAATTCAGTATAAAATGTACAAAATAAGAACTGGAGTAAATCTGAATATACTTTTTTGAGCTTAAAACTGTGCTTCTTCCTGATGTAATGAAATCGTTTCCTCCCTTCTGCGTCTGCTGTTTATTACAGGCTTCTAAATTATCATTCATGCTTTGGACACACTTAAAGATTTTCATTTTTTCCTACTTCTGTATATGAATTTCTTAAAATGCCTGAGCAAACACAAGCTTCAAGCTATTGCAGAAAATTTATTCTTGCACTCCTCAGTATCCACATTCTTTAACGAGAACTCTTCAGCAAATATACAGTATCTTCTAATTGTGTGTTGAGAAGTGAAGTATGATTAGTCTTTCTAAGACTACTTTTTACACGAGAAGAAGGGAAATGCTTTGCTGTACGCCTGTACTCACATGGCTACTTTGCAGTTGCCACTAAAATACAGCATATTGATTAGGAAAATTACTTGGTGCAAAATTTGACACATACTGCTGTCTTTGTAGACCAACAGAACACAGGCCAAAATCTTCAGAAGTTCAGCAATAACTACTGCAGTAGAGGATAAGTAACGAGGTCCTTCTTCTTTCAGTGTCCGAGAATAACGCATAGTCAAGACTAAACTTGTGGTCTGAAAAACCAGGATGCCCAAGGAAAGGTATTTTAAATTGGTAGACATTTCTTGACTTTTTTCTTCCTGAAACAGAAAAAAAAAAACAAACAACCCCCAAACCCAGGCTTAAAAGGTAATATTGCAGATAGATGTTTCCCTTGCATATCAGCATATTAAAAAAAGTTATCCAGGGAGCTCAGCCAAAGGAAAACAACAAACCTAATCTGATATTTAAAAGGAAAAAGGAGATTAACACTTTAAAATGTTTTTCGAATACATGATTACAAGTGGGGAAGCATATCAGAATATTAGAAGTAGTGATAACTAACAGAGAAATGAAATTAAATATCTCTTATCTGTAAAAATAATAAAGTAAAATAAGGACTATTAACTGATAATTAGCTTTCCAATAACTGGTTTCACAAAGAAATCTCCCAAGTTAAATCAGTTATGGATTTCTTTATGTAGGTAAAGGCTCAGAAGGTATTTTCAAAGTGAAAAAGCCCCACACTGTGATACTGCAGAATGCCCAGTACCCCTGCTGCAATGAGCTATTCCCAGAATGAAGAGATCTTCTCATTCTTTCACATCTCCAAAGTTTTTCAGGTTGCAGTCTCTGCCTTGGCAGATAACACAGTGCCAGCACAAGACAGGGTGAGGGCTGCGCTGCTTCAAATGAAAATGAGAGGTATGCCTGATGCTGAAGGAAAAAGAGAGTTGTGGGAAAACAGGGTTGGATAGGAAGACGTGGGGTGGAAGAGCTGCAGGGGAGACAGCGCTAAATCTGTCCTGCTGATTATCCTGCTCAGAAAAAATTAGTTGAATACAGACGACTAGGTGACCACACCTACTTTCTCATACTGCACCACCACAAACGTTACATTAGTAAAGCTGTATCATCCCCATCTCTACCATGAACTTTGACCAAGCTGACGTGGTCTTCTCTGCCCTTTGTCACCAATTAGAACATTAACTTAGTGCAGGAGACTAATAAAGCAATTCTCATTTTGCAAGCACAATATATTACAAGGAAATTAAAAAATGCATTACTGCTATTCAGAATATTATATAATTTTCTGCTGTTCTTCATATTAAGAAGAATTTCCATATGCACAGAAATTAATGCCTTCTATAAAAAATTAACTACTACTGCCTTCACTGCCCACATATTCAAAAACAGAGCGGTGTTTTATAATGGCAAACTAAAATCAAAGCAGTAATTAAAAGTTAACAAGTATGTTTTGAAGTAAAAGAAAAACAATAACAAGTCAAGGCAATGAATGCAGTTCTCACTTCTGGAAGTCTAGAGATGGTATAAGCAGTACTTATTGGATGCACATTCCAGAGCTGTCCCTATGCATGTTTTACACCTGCAGGCACACAAGTTTTGACTCATTAACTATCTAGTTTTGTACATACTGCTGAAGGAAGTGTTGGTACCTCTAAATATTTGAAGCTGAAACTGAAGCTGTTTCTTGCTCGCTGCATTTCTCTAGCTCAAGATGCATTTCATAACAATTTTCATTGCTATTTTTTCAGAAATCTGGAGAGCTGTGCTATTCAAATATTTCTGACTTACCTTTATCTCATCTCTAAGCATTAAGAGATTTTCTCCAATCAAGTATACAAAGTCAAATTAATACCTATAAGGCATGGATACTTAAGAGACATTGCAGTAACCTGCAAAAAAATATGAATTGCCAACAGCCACAGAGATATGAAGTACATACTTGTATCCTACACAATAAAACTGTTTACCTCAAGAATCATATGGCTGTAAAAACATTTGTAAAAGAATACTGGCAAAGGAGGAAGAAAAAGATGCCAGGATGCAGAAACTGAGGAAGAAATACACAAGGATTCCTTTAAGGCATCTTAATAGAAAATACTTTTGTATGAACAATGATCTCATTTAACTCGCTGAAGAAAACAAATACTAAAGATGCAACTGCACTGAATTGTGTCAATCAGACAGAAGTGTAAAGCACAAAGGAGAAGAAAGCTGCAGACAACATTCAAGATTTGCTAACTTCTTCCACAGGTTCTGGTGGAATAACCCTTTACATGAGGATGTTAACTGTGGAACTACACATCCCCAACAACAAAATGGAGAAGATCAGTTAGTCAAAGAGGAACATCTTTGAAGAATAGATTTGCTACAGCTGAGAACAAGGAGGAGAAACAGAACAACAGTTCCCGTGAAGGGATATAGAGGGGACATGCAAGGTCAGAATCATACTCTCTGGAGAAATACCAGCAGCATAGAGAAGATATAAGGAGAAAAAAGAGAAAAGAAAAAAAAAATCCACTGATAGAAAATACAGAACTGAACTTCATTAAAAGGTCTGCCTATGCTGCTGGATAAAACTGACATTGCAAATGGCACATTTATGTGAGCCAACTTGCACAAACAATTTCTTCCGCCTTTTCCATCTACCTCATTTTTTAGTATTGAGACCTGACAATCTGGAAACACAAAGAGCAATACATGGTTAAGATGGACAACACTAAATTTCACAAAAGCACACTTACAGATAAATAAGTTTTTAAACTTTTTGGTTTTCAGTTTTCAAAATGCTTCTGAACAAAATACAGATAATGGGAACACACATCTCTCCTGAACTCGGACCCAAGTTTCTGCATTCTGTGAGCCTGCGAAGTGACAAAGTGTTTTACAAATGTTCAAAATTCTTAGAGACCAATTCCTTAACCTTCAAAATAGGTCACAATATCAGAAAATAATGTTCACATTAATTTCTTGCTGAAATACAACCAACTATTTACTAAGCAGCTTTAAATGTAATTTTAAAAGTAAGTCACTGATACCTTGTTTATAAGCAAGTATCAAAGCATTCACCATGAAAACATACCAACAAGCACAACAGTTTAATAAGTCTATCATCAAAGCCATAAGGAACACATACATTACCTTGAACTACAATCTTGTCCTCATTAGTAACCATGATAAAAAAGGGAACTTTCCCCAAAGTGTCTCAAAAAAGTGCCACTAGCAGGAAACATTTCTTTACCACATTCACTAAAGCAGTTTCAGAGTTTCCAAAATTCACAGGAATTGGACTTTAAGCATCCAGTGTGATAGCTGAAATAAGGATATTTGTTAAAAGTTGTCCTGTCAGTGGTCAGCAAGACAGGCTTATAGAGGACAAGGATGTGAAGTTTCATGCTTTACTTACAAATAGTTTGTTAGCAGAACTGGAACTACAGAGTACTGAAACTTACGTATGCCAATAAAATAACCACCCTCTACTAAGCACACTTAATATCTTATCAGCTCTCCTGGTTCCTCTTCCTTCCTTTTAAAAGAGAGCTCCATATCAGTTTGTAGAACTCGGTGCAAACTGGGGACTGGATCCAGAAAAATAGCCAAGTACTGAACTTCAAACAGTTGAACTGTCTTCAACTGCAGTTTCACAGCAAGTTTAGATTTACAGATTATTACCAGAGGTGTAATTGCTCTCTTCTAGCCGTAAGTTCCTGCTACCCTCACTGCAACAGACTGTGCAGTCACATATTAAATGAACTATTGTCTTCAGTAACAGCCCACACTTTGATTGTCTAAAACCAATAACGAAATGAAAGTTCCCAATGCATTTCCTGTACAGAGTTACAACCAGGCTTAGATTTCTTACTGGGCTTTGGACAGACTACTGAGTACTCTGCAGGATGCATCTGTTCCAAAAATCAGATTTAGGTTTGCTAATTCAAAGACTGGAAGTTGAGTGGTCATTTTAACTCAGTGACTTTTGAACTGTATCTTACAGAGAGGTGCTAAGTACCTGCAACTCATTGACTGTAATGTAGCCTATCACATCTGTTAACTCAGTGACTAGGCTCATTATTCTTTCCTTTTTTTAGTCTAGGTAAAAGTAAACCGATTCAGTGTAGTTTATTCAGTATACCATGTAGATACACCCTACAGCCAGCAATATGGAAGGCAGGTGAAGAGGTTAAAAGCAAGTCTATATGGGAAGTCAACACGCAGTAAGCCAAGATGGTATTATACAGCCATGTAACGTTTGAATTCAGTACACACAGGTAGATAAAATGCAGATGGATACTACGTGAAGAGTTATTCTCCTTAAAAGTGTGAAGGAAGAGGACCCTGGAAAGGTTTTACAGACTCAGAAAACCAAACCAAACCAATCTATACAGGAAGTAATACCTTCAGCTCAAAGCATCATACTGTGCAAAGTCTGAAAAATATCTTTTCAAAGGATGGAGATTTTTTTAAAGTGGAAAATCACCTATTTCCATTTCATAATATTCATTCAGACAAAATGAATAAATTTCTGACTTGCAGATTTTCACCTCCCTTAGTAATTTCTCCACCACAGGCTAAAATTTCGTATTTTACATTCTATTTTTATATCATCCCTACACTTTCTCTCCTAAAATACTGGTAAATTCTAATGTTTGCAGATGAAATACATTAGGCCAAAAGGAACATAATCAATTTGACTTAATGAACAGTAAACATACCATATATATTTTATTTTCCTCTATCCATTCATAACAAAAGTCACTAATATTAATTAGAATTTATTACATGAGCAACAAGATGATGATTACAGGACTTTTCTTAACCTTAAGATTTTACCTTTTAAAGATCTGATGGTATAAACTTTTGAGCTTGTCGGCTGTTAAATACCTACAGTAACACAATCTTGCACAAAATTAAGGATTAGTTTGTGAATTTATCCTATTCTTGAGTTTGTAGGAGGTCTCAAAATGACAGAATTACTTTAGTTCAAGGTATCTAAAACACTAAAAAAAGAGAAGTCTAGAAGGAAACGTGACTAATTTATTTGAAATACTCTTTAGTTAAACTGTGAGACTACAGACTATCTTGAGACATTTTCCAAAGATGGTTGGAACTATTACTGCATATTATGGAGATCTTTCTAGAAAGCATGGCCTAACACCATCTGCAAGAACAAAAGAGCGGGGGCAACTCCACAGATCCAGGCACTCCCAGAATTTCACACCATGCTGATACAAATATATTAAGATAAAGTGAGGACAGAAATGTTAAGACTCAACTTTGTCTAACATCAAGTATCTAGTTCATTAGCATGTTTTAGACTCATTGAAATTTTAAGATGGTGTGCCTTACACTTTTCACATATTATTTTATAAATAAAAAAGATGATAGTTCATGCACAAATGATCCGAAATTCATTTATTTGACTGTGGATTTCCCCTGCATCAATTACACTGAAAGTTCTTTCAGTATTCCAAACTATCCAGCATTCTGCATTATATTTCATTAATTCAGCCTAAATTACTAAGAAACTTTTCTTACAGTCACTGCAGCTGGCTCACTTTTTATTATATTAATTGAATTTAATTTTCCATAAATTTCTGAAACTTTAAGAGAATATCAGAGAAAATTTGAAAAGAAGAAATCAGCACCCAAAAAAACCCAAGCACCCAATGCTATCTCAAGAAGTAGCTAACACAACAAAAAAAAGCAATTAACAATTAATTAAGTCACGTAACAAAAAAGCAGGTTAAATTCACAGATTAAAATACAACATGCTCTCTGTCAAATGACTGAGCAGCGCACAGTAAAAGTCATGCATGCAATTACGACCAGGTAACAGATGTGACAGGCTAACATTACAGTCAACGAGTTGCAGGTACTTAGCACCTCTCGCTGTAAGATACAATTAAAAAGTCACTTAAAATAGTTTCAGGGTACCTATGGTCATGATGCCTATAAATCAAGGTCCATTTACTGCTTACAAATGACACATCTTTAGAACAAGTCCATACAGATAAATGAGGAATTCATGACAGAGGGAAGGTAAAATGTACTGTTGGTTTAGGCTCCCATCCTGCAATTTACACCTCACTGGCAGAGCCTAGGATTCTACACAGGCACAAAAGCAAAGGCCTTCCTAGGTGATGGCCTAGGGATGCACCGTACCAAAAACAAATGCATACACAGTAACAAAAAATGGTGAAATGATGCCTTTCCAACAGGCTACAGAGTTAATTCCTACCCATTTACCAAAAGATGTGACATGAAAATAACTTCTACTAGCAACTATGTCTTTACTTCTCCCTACCTTGTCACAAGGAAAGTTAAATTTAAAAAAAGTAAATTACTAACCACTATTATGCTTCCAATCTTCACAGTGACGGCATTACGTGAATTACACTCCTCCCAGCCTAGCTGTGAAACATTTTCACTGCTGACGGTCTTTTAGAGTGAAAAGCCAAGTTACAGGAGCTATTGCTAGCTCTTATTCCATTTTATGATTAACCAAAAGACACCTGCACATTAGTTAAAATACAGAGCCAAACAGAAGCAGACAACCAGCCTCTTAAAACTGCACAAGGCAAACTTTAAGTTTTGTGTGCCAGTACATGAAGTTCTATGTCTGGGATCTGCCAGAAAATAAACAGTGATTGAGTCTGCCTTAAAGAATGAAAAACAGAGTGGAAAGTAAAGTACACCATTTCATTCCAGTGGAACAGGTATGGACACACTTCCTGGGCATTTGCTTTGAAATCAAGATAGCAGATTAAAGAAACAGGATGGTGTTCTCGTATTTCTCAAATGAAATGTGAGCCCAGCACTGATGCTGCACCTATACAAATATAATAAGCTGGCAACAAAGAGGAAAAGCACAATTGGAAGGTGGAGCAAGAGCTAGCTCACAGAACCTGAAGAACCTATTTTTATAAGACTTCCTTGTATGCTTTCGCACATGTGTTGCCCTCTTCCCTGCATTGGATAACACACAAGTAACATGCTACTCAGAGGAAAGAAAGTTCTATTCCATAAATATTCTTTCTATTGGACTCAACATAGCCTTCTTTTTACCAAAAGTAGTATCTAATACAACAAATAGTTTATGTATAGAAATAAAATGGATGGAAGGAACCTCTTGAAGTTCAACAAGGCCAAGTGCAAGATCCTGGACATGGGCCAGGGCAATCCCCAGTATCAGTGCAGACTGGGGGATGAATGGATTGAGAGCAGCCCTGTGGAGAAGGACTTGGGGGTACTGGTGGATGGAAAAATTGCACATAAGCTGGCAACGTGTGCTTGCAGCCCAGAAAGTCAATTGTATTCTGGGCTGCATAAAAAGAAGCATGGCCTGCAGGTCAAGGGAGGTGATCCTCCCCCTCTACTCTGCTCTCATGAGACCCCACCTGGAGTACTGTGTTCAGCTCTGGGGCCCCCAGTGCAAGAAAGACATGGACCTGTTAAAGCAGGTCCCAAGCAGGGCCACAGAAACGATCAGAGGGATGGAACACCTCCCCTGTGAAGAAAGACTGAGAGAGTTGGGATTGTTCAGACTGACTCCAGGAAGACCTTATTATGGCCTTTCAATATATAAAGGGGGCTTTTAAGAAAGACAGGGAGAGAATTTTTACCAGAGCCTGTAGAGTTAGGACAAGGGGCAACAGCTTTAAAGTGAAAGAGGGTAGATTTTGACTGGATGTAAGGAAGAAATTTTTAATGATGAGGGAGGGTAGCGAGACACTGGAACAGGTTGCCCAGAGAAGCTGTAGATGCCCCATCCCTGGAAGTGTTCAACGCCAGGTTGGATGGGGCTTTGAGCAACCTGGTCTAGTGGAAGATGGCCCTGCCCATGGCAGGGGTTTTGGAACTAGATGATCTTTAAGGTCCCTTCCAACCCAAACCGTTCTATGATAAATATCCCAGATGGTACTGAAGCTACATAAACCTTTCCGAATCTAGTAAGTGCTGCTGAACTGGGTTATGAACAAGATTTTACAGACTCACAAATATTTTAACTGCCAAATTTGGATCACTGTCATTCAACAATGCATTTCTTTCTCCCCCCACCCTCCCCAATATGTAATCTTTCATGTCTGTGTAATTTTTTTTATAAACCATGTTATAAACATTTGTAATAATCTTAAACCTTGTATTTCTCACTTTAAAATGTCACTATTAATGTCTTCCATCTTCCTCATACTTGACACAAGTTCTTCTTTCTTCCCTCCCATAAGCTTTCTAGACGTGTCAGCTGTTCCTCCCCAAATACAGGGCACTTTTCAACTAAATCACTGCAAATCACTTCGTCATTTTAAAACTTATCTTGCTCTTTCTTTTGTTTTCCAGTCTGTTACTCATTCTTCTTGCTGGATACATTGTAATGTGTATTAAGTACACTATGGAAAAAATAAGCTATGTTTTTCTTAGAGTTTGTATTCTTCTTCAGAAGCGTTATTAAAAGCAAATCCTCCAGCAAAGTTTTTTCCTTACTCTTCTAGCAGAAACTGAATAACAAAGATTTTTTTCACATGAAGGTTTCCTTCAGGCAGTATTTCCAATTTTTCTATTTACATTAAAATTTATTAACTGGTGAAAAATATTGAAAGCATCACTGCATTCAAATATTTTCATTACAAGGATATCAAGCACAACACAGTAGAACACTCGTGGACTTTCCTCCTGCAAAATGATCTAGCTCCCTAGCCACAACCCTATCTTGGCCTTTTTAAATTCAGGCAGATATTTTTTTAGCACTGGCAAGTGCACTTATGCACAGAGCAGTTACACATTAAATTCTAACTGCTAAAGATCAACCAACAATTTATTCTCAACTTTGCTCCAAAAACCTAGGCTTTTGCCAAGGATAGTGGAGGCTGTATCAGTGATTCACTGGCCTATCACTCAACCAGGAAATTCCACCAAGGAAACTGCAAAGCCTAACAAAAGGAATGTAACTACATATTAACTAACATCTAATTTCAGACAGTGCTATAAATTGCTTGCGACTCAGGTAAGGTTTTCTTACAGGTTGACAGAAAACCTAGCAGAAAGGGAACTTAACACTGCTGAGTTTTCTGATGATCTCATAAAGTTTTTTGTTGTGGGGGAAAAAAAAAAAAATCACCGTTCTAATCTATGTATCAGACAGGAAAACGTGGGTATTGTGAATCTTAAATGTGAAACTTGTAGCTAAATACTCTTTAAGCCCACCCACCCCCTTTATCCTTTACACCAAACCTAAGAATCCAAAGATAAGACTTCTTTGACTGATGAGAATTTGGTTTGATGAATATTAAAGAAATACCATATTGAGTATAAATATTCAGCATTCAGGAAATTCAGGCCCTCATTGAGCTAAATCTGACACCACTATTTCTCGTAAGACGAAGACTTCAACTATGTGCACAGTAGTGCAATAGTTTTATATTGACATAACAGTCATTAAGCCAAACTCTGCCTGCCAGCATAGAAATTTGATACAACCTGCCTTAACTGCCTCTCTCTTTTTCAAACAGTACATACACTGCATTCATTGTATAGATCGCAGTATAAAAAGATCCTAGTAGTCACATTCAGATTTTGTAAGCAAGGAGGCATTCAGTTCTCAGTTTTAGTTCAAATGCCCATCCCTCCTCAAGCATACAGGAGTGTGATGACATGAACTGAAGCACTGCCCGAATGCAACTCGTGCAGATGTATCAAGCCACTGAAGGAGTTTGATTTAAGGTGCTGAAAGATGGAACATTGAATACAGCCGGGATTCAGCTACAGCTTATGCTTATGCTATTTCTGAATTACTAATCAAGTCTGGGTGCTCGAGGCAATGCAGCCACCCTCAGTCAAGGTGACCTAGTTTCAGTAATACAAACTAGATGCTACAGTGAAAATAAATCTGTAGACACTTATTGCAGAAAGCTAGTGATTACAAATAAGATTAGACAGCTGAACAGTGCACTGAAGGGTTATGGCTATAAGACTAAAAGGTTCAAAAATTCAATGGGAAAATCCCGACCTTCCAACCATCTTACATTATTATGCTAGATCCTAAGAGGTACAGAACTTAAGAATCTCTCCTTCCCTCTAGAGACACCCTCTACTGATGTGATCCAGCTGTGCAGCCTTCTGAGTTCCAATGAAGGCACTGAGCCTGCACAAGCAGCATGCATATGGGTATGAACTGAAATAATTGGTGAAGAATAAGCCCAGGTAGCAAGCAATTCAAGAATAATAAGAGAGGTATAACTGTATCTAGCAAGCCTGTCCCAAAGATCAAGTATGTGCTGCCCTCACTTAATGCTGCCAAATCCAGAACTGTTTTAAGCAGACATATGTGATTTGATTTCCCTAGGTACCTGGTTCAGATGATCCCTGCCTTTTTCTTGTTATTGCAAACAGCAGCATAACTAGCATAAAGAATTAGGCTGTGTAGGCAGCCTGTACGATTGTTAGACATAGTGTCACTCCTAACAATACACTGCTCTAAATAAAGCAAGTTTATGCTTACTACCACCATAGCCTTTCCCAAAACCAGTATTTTTGCTGTACATTCTACTTCTACAAACAAGAACATCACACATCCCAAACCAATAGAATCATAATCCTCATCTCCCAGAACCATAATTTTCAATCACAAGCTCTCAAAATGCCTAACAATGTACAAGGGAAACATGAGCTACAGTTTCTAAAGGAAGACGTTACTGTAAATCAGTTTCTCCACAACTATCACCTCCCTCAAATTCACCCTGCAGCCTCTAAAGAAATTTGATGTTGCTTGTTCTTTTATAAAAGAAAAACACAGATCACAGAGCTGCAGTCTACTCTAGCAAACTGTCTACACACCAACAGTTTCTGTGGAGCAGGTCCTGTGTACTAACTTAACAGAGAAGAGCTAAGCAGGTCAGGCTCACTCAGTCCACATACAAAGACTTCAGATAAGTCAAGTGCAGCACCTATGGAGAAAGGCAACCCCACAGATTTTGGGGGAAGCAGCCCATCACCTAATGTTCATTCTAAAACCCATTTTGTCAGTCTGCACATATGTTCTTCGAAAAGCAAGGGTTGCCTTAGATCCCAACCCTCCTGTGTAGAGGTCACCATGACAGATAAGCTTCCCACTATGGTACCCACTCAGTTTTAGAAAGGTTTGTTGTGCATGTTCTTTGTGTCTCAAATAACACATCCCTCCATTGCAGAAAGCAGTCTCAGTCTTCTCCACCCAATCGTTCCTTAAAAGTCTCTTCTCCTGTATTCAAGTCTTCCTCACCCTGCTTGAAAATACAGTTTACAGAATTCAATAAAATGAAACAACCTGGGGTACCTTTTGGTGTTTATCTGTTACCTTCCAGCCTATTCCATAATATGTATTATCCTATTACATTCATTATCCTGCATCTTCTGGTTTTCTGACTTAATCCATAACTTTTGTACTGCTAGACCATTTCTCATTTCAAAAACCCAGCATGAAATTGTGATGCCATGAAAATAAAGTGTGCATTTCTGTTAACTTCACATACAGCACTACATCAAGCATAGCGAGCACCTTCTCAGCAGAGCACCAGCCGCACCTACACCGAGAAGAAAACCAGCAAGTGAGCCACCTTAGCAGCGACACAGCTGCTGACCAGGTCCGTGTCCCTTCCCAACTTCACACATAGCTGCTTCCCCACAGTAACTTCACCTTCACGCCTCCCCTCCCCCTCCCCGAGGCCACTCCGTTTACAGACATTTCTCTCAGTATCTCCTCAGTCGCACTCTTCCCCTCCCCAGCCTGCTCCCACAGACCTGCTTCCCACCCCATCCACCAACCCCAAACGTCTCCCCTTCCCGCACCAGAGGCCTCCCTCAGGCTTCTTCCCTCACCCATAACCCTTGCACCGCTCCCTTCGGGGCGGCCTCAGCCGGGCTCCGCTCCTCCCGGTCCCGGCCCAGGCCTCCCACCTGCAGCACCCGGCCGGCGGCCCAGCTCGCCCCTCACCGCCGGCTCAGCTCCCACCAGCCACCCGGTGTTTCCGGGTGCCGCGGTCCCGTCCCGCAAAGGCTCCGGCTGCAGCCGTGGCCCCGCCCGCTCCGTTCCCAGGGCCGCGGCAAGCAGCGCGCCCCGCCCGGCACGGGCCCCGGAGCCGCCGCGCTGGGCAGCGAAGCGAGAGCTTGCCGGTCTGGGAGCGGCCGGGCCGGGCTCCGGTCTGGTGGAGGCGGGCAGGGGCTGGCAGGGGCTACGGTGCCGGGGCCACGGCACGAGGGACGGCGCCGCGGGGCAGGCAGGGCCCACAGGGCTGCGGGGCGAACGCTGGCGGCTGGAGCGGCGGGAGGGAGGCCTTGTCCTACCCGCTCCGCCGCCTCCCGCCGCCGGCGACGCGGCTCGGGCCGCCCCGGCGGCCGTTTGGGGCGGGGGGGGGGGGGGGGGGCGGCGCGCGAGGGGCCGCGCGCGGCACCGGCGCCACCACGCGCAGCCGCCTTCCCGCCAGTGCTCTTGCGTCGGGGGGGGGGGCGTTTGACCGGAGAAAGTCTTTCAGTAGGGTATTGCTGCAGTGAATGACACGAGTATTTTGTATGAAATCCATCATAAATTTATTAAAGAAGTGCAAGGCTAGTTCGAATTAAGATATGGACCTCTCAAAGAGAACCTTGTTGCGTATTCCAAAGAAACAAATCGTCCACCAAATTTTGAAGATCATACTTAGGCAAAACTCCTTTATGCTTCACTGACAGACACTTAGGCTGATTTACTGATGGTTGGCAAAGGGTAGCGTGTCCTGGGCAGCATTTCAAAAATGGGTGAAAGCTTGGCCCCACTGAAGGTGGTAGCAGAACGTGAATGGAAATTCATCAATTACAATTGTAAACCATAGGAGACAAGCATACTACTAGTAAATGTAATTTTAATACTAGGCACGTGTTCAATAAGACGCTAATTAGACGTGCGCTTTAGGAGAAGGCACTCTGCATCCTCCCAAGCAGCAAAGGAGCTTAGCCGGCGGCTGATGCTGGTGCGGGAGCTGTAGGAGTGGCGGTATGATGGACGCACCACTGCTAACAAGGTGCCAGAGCAGTGGTCGCTGCACAAAGAGAAGGTGGCTCTGGCAGCTCCAAAAGAGTTCGCTGCAAGATGTGGAACTGCTCCTGAACTCAAAAATGGGCCGTGGTCTTTCTGTGACCACATTTACTGTACCTGCTTGCAGATGTCAGCATCATTCTTGAAATTAAACTTGCAGATATATTGGGTATGACAGGTTAGGCTAAAGGCTTGAGAGAAGGAGCCAAGATACTATCAGTTTTATGAACTTAATTAAATTTCCATTCCTTCCCAAGGGAAAATGCATTGTTTTTCAGCAGCTTTTAGACTATCACCTAATCTGAGGTTCATTGCCTCGTATGCTTCTCTACAGAACTCGAGGTATTTGCAATCAGTTTGAACAGAGTTCAGCATTTCTTTTCTCTGAGCTGTTTCGCTTCTCTAGTGAATAAACTCTAATTAATCCCCAAATAAACTCTAATTAACCCCCCAAAATTTCAGTCCCATGGAGCATTTTTCTTTGCTTTGCAGCCTCCATATTGAACTTGCATGTGATTACAATAGACTAAAACCAATACTCCAATATTATTGTAGCCTCTTTTCTTCTGTCCCATGAAGGACTGCTTATCAGATGTTTACGTTAGCCTTATTTTATGCGATGACGACCAGGCACGGTGGCTCAGTTTGCCTATACAACCATTTGTTTGACCTCCTCCACTTTGGTTAATAACCAAATATTTTCTGTGTATTTGTTTGTCGCACCAATCAGATTTCAGGTAGGTGTTCATCGCATTCCCCATGGGAAAAAAAAATAAAAATAAATCATATAGGTAGGGTACAATATGCTCTCTTAAAATGATGCCTAAACCACTGACAAAACTAATGATATCTATTAACGACTAAAACCAGAGGTAAACTAATGAGAGGCATGACATACTAGCTAGACATACAACATAACAGCCAAGTAGCACCTGCCAATTTGACTTAAGGGTATTTTTTTTCTTACATCAAGTAATTAATCTAATATTACTGAATATAATCCATGCCTAGGATGACAAGCGACTCTTCAGAAGTTCATATAGACCATTTTGATGTAGCAGCAGAGAGAGCGAAGGCACTCAAAACACTGACTAACAGCAGGAGTCGGGGACTGGAGTGTTTCCCAGCAGAGCTCTATGAAAAAAGAGAGCAATTTGATAAACCCAGTTCGAAATAGTTCTATTTATTACTATTAGAAAAGCACACAAGGTTTCAGAGAAATCTTTTCCTATTAGCCCCTTCAGTAGTGGAGACACTTCTGATGTTAAAAAATCACGTGCCCCATCTACACCACACCTAAACCAACAGGTGTTCAGTTTTTAAGTGATAGGCAGGATCAAAAGTATAAAGCACTTACGTGGTCCCACTTTTCCTCATTTTTGTTGATACTATTCCCATTTATTGTGCTGCACAGGCATTCTCAAACATTTATTTAGATACAGGAAATCTGACATACCTCACATTATAAACAATACTTCCAGTTTTCTACAATATGTATAGGAAGAAACCAGTAGAAACTACAAAGAGGAAAAGTGCTTACCACTTGACTGCCACCTGAGGAAGTTGAATTCTGAAAATAAACAAACAAACAAGTAAATCTCAAAATGTTCTCACTCAGTGGTTTTGAACACAGTTTTGGCTGTGATCAACAAAATTTTAATAGCTTAACCCACAGCATGGTTTTAAGTTGTTCAAGAGGAAAATAGCTTTGCATAGATAAAGTAAATAGTTTTAGTCACACACTCTCTCTACCTCATCTTACATCTGACAATTTCAGCTAAAATCATTGAAGGGGCAAAAGTCTATTTTTCTGTCATTCCATTATCACATTCTATACAGAGTTTTCCATCCCTATAGTTGAAAGAGGATGTTAAAAATTGATGAGTACTGAAAAAAAAAAAAAAAAGGAAAAGTGCTAAACCAAGTAACCTGCCAGTGAAAAACTCAACAACCTAGCTTATAAAAAAAAAAAAAAAAAAAAAAAAAAGTGAAGGATTCACTGAACAGAGCCTATAAAATCTACACAGAGAACAGGAATTTAAAAATAGAGGACAGCAAAATGTAACAAGGCCAGTAACTGGAATGTGAAGCAAGACAGATTCAGATTTAAAATATAACTGATATTGAAATAGCTTTCCCAGGCTGAGGCCGTATTTTCCACAGCGGTTTCTTTAAATATGCTCTAATACAAATGGAACTAATAGAGAATGTTCTCTTCAGACCAAATCATCCTGAAATTGCTCTATCAACCACCCAGGTTCTTTGTTTACTAAGACAAGAAGATGAAAATGCTGTGATGAAAGTATTCTTACCGATTTCCCAGAATAAGTGCTTCCTGAGGTAGAGAAGCCCTGTAAAAATAATTATAAACCATTTATTCTTGTTGTCCAAAGAGCACAGAGCTGTCTTGAAAATGCCCTAGATATCAGTAGTTTTGATACCAATTTTGATTTTACCTTTTTCCTTGCACTTTTTCCCCCTATTTTAATTGAATGGTCTCAAGTAAGCACAGCTATGTCCTCTCTATTCCATGAACTGTTTCAGAGGATTTTCAAAGCAATGTTATCATTGACTGAACTACAAAGTTTGAAACTGAAACAGTTACCCTGATACTGAAATACCTCATTTGTAATAGAATGATCCAAGCATGTTCCTATGAGTAAGTAACAGAGTATATCAAAACTCTGCTATGTGAGGAATGAATGCTGCCTCATCCTAAGGTTCAAGTTTGAACAAAATATTCCGATTTTTATTGGTCAGTTTTCTCAGACATCTACCATTGTAACATAGTTTTAAATTTCACCCTCATTATTGCTACCTATTTTAAAAACCAATATCCACATTTCTAACTTGGTTATGGAATACTGAAAGAAGAATATCCTCACTGGCTTTCCTTGATGACTGCCTCCTGAGGAAGATGAACCCTGAAAAGATATACATTTTTTACTCTAAGCCTATTTGTACTTCAGTATATTCTTGCTATCTGGAATAAAGGACCACAGGAGAATGAACAGTATTTTGTGTCCAGTCATCTAAAAATCCCAGGGAAAATCTTATCTGCAGTACAAATATTTAACATCTTTCTGTTGCAAGTATTCTTTTGAATCATGTATTAGTTGGAGAATTTAATTCAAAGTCCTCAAGAAGAAAGAGCTCTTTTGTAGTTATGATGTGTTTAATATATGGAAAGGAAAAAATAATAAGGTCCAATTAAACATTGATTCACCTGGAATCAGTGTTCAGTTAGACTGGGGGTGGTGGTGGTGGTGTTAAAGTCCTTTACTCTACAGCCCTGCTTGAAGAAAACTCTAATAAGGAAGGTAACTGAAAATAAAAGTGGATACTGAAAAATTAGATGTTCTACAAGAGTCTTATTCAGTTTTCTGGCAAAGTTGCTCTGCTTAATTAAATGGCATTGCCAACAGGAAATCTTACAAGCACAAAATGTCTCACCTTTATGATTCATGTAGAAGAAAATGTACCATTTGTGCCCACTTTTTAATAACAGGTGGATACATCTTATTTTCTATAAGACATAAGCTAAAGCATTGTGTGTGCTTTTTTATATCTCGTGCCATTGAATGACAACAAGAGCAAGGTTGAAATTACACAGTAAAAAAGTGGTCTGAAACAGGAGAAGATGAAAATACTCATAGTCAAATGTCAACTATTATTTCCTTCAAAAAGAAAAAGAAAGTATTTTCTGCAAAGCAAGCCGGAAATACTTAAGACAAATGAGTATCAAATCAATGAAAAAGTGAGCCCTGAGCACAAGGTGTATGATTACTATGAATTTAAACAGAAATAACTGTTCAGAAGTCCCTTACCAAAAAAAAAAAAAAAAATTCCTGTAATCTCATTCTGCGATTACTAGAACTAATCCAGAGATTGACTGGAAGTTCAGTTAGAGTAAAATGCTAGCTAAAAACTATGGAACTGTGTCAAAATAAATATTGTTTGCATTTGTTGAGATTATCCCAGATAAGTAAATCATGTGACACTCTTTGCATATTTAAGTAATTCTCAGAAAAATGTCTAGTCCATAACAAACTGGATATAATTTTTTTAACAGGCTTATAAGAAAAACAAAAAGTAAACTTGAAATATTTTTACTTACTGGTTTACCCTGTTGTTTGCCTCCAGAAGAATATGAGCCCTGTAAGAAGTCAATCAAACATTTATTAATTGAAAAAAATCTTCTATCACTCTCTTGAGACAATTTGTGCAGTACTGAGGACAAACTTATTTGGATATTGTTTGAACAGAAAGTCGCTGGGGTACCTAAAACCTAAGTTGTCTACTGCACACCAAAACAATGGCAATTTGTTATTCTGAATCAAAACGGTGTTATGAAATACAGTATAGCGATTATAGTATGTTCAAAGGAATGTTTTACACAAAGCAGTAATTCATTGTAACCAATTCTTTTATTCAGCTTGCTGAAATGACTTTAATCGATATTATGTCAACTATTTAAGCTCAGTAAAATGGCCAAATGAACGTCTTTCAACATCAAGTAACTGACTTGATCCAGACAGTACAGGGAAAGAGTTAGGAGTGATGGGATTGGAAGAGAATATACGCACCGGCCCACCATACTGGCTGCTTCCTGAGGGAGAAGATCCCTATTAAAAAAATCACAGGAAACTTAAGTGCTTAAGCATTGGCAGAACAACGGTGGTTACTCTTCCCCCCCGGCCCTGTGCAGAATGAAACATCACAGAAGGACCTTTTGACAGGAGATCTCAGTAGGAATCTGGAAAGTATATTAATCTAAAAAGATGCAGTGAAAGACTTCTGACTTAATTTCTCTAAGTTCCTTAACAGCTGAAAGTAGTAAATTTGGCAAACAGTCACAAAACACCTGCTAAGACTATTCTCTGACATAAATATATGGATATAAAGTGTCTTTAAGTATGGCTCTGTTCAAGAGAAAAAAAAATAAATTACTTTATTTGTGATATTCTGCTAGGTCAAACGTGTTCAGAGAGCATCATGTGTATTATTGTAAGAGCATCCTTATTACTCCAAATAAGTAATTTGGGAAAAACTTGTTTTGCAGCTTTTAAAAATCCTCTCCATGCTACAGGAAATGATGTTCTTAATAGAGTGATACTGAACTCAAATGCTTGCCAATGGAGTAAAAAGAAATTATTTTTTAGTATGGCAGAGTGAAACATTGCAAACAGAGTAATACTAATGAAAAATATGTTCCACCTTCTTATTAGATAGCCATCCATTACATCTGTTAACTATTTGGGCTAATAGGATTTCTTGATCAGTGACAAACTATTAAGTCTACAACAGGTACATAGGGAGCTGCTTACAGTAAGAGACTCGAATTGCGCTGAAGATGAGGAAAGTAGTATTATTGTGAGTAACACACCAGAATTTATAATTTCAAAGCAATATCTATTGGTATATTTTGTACCAAATTTCCAAGTATTTAATCTAAACAAATACCAAAAAAAGGATCATTTCAATATAATTGAAAAAAACCACAAAAAGTAGATTTTGAACTGGTGTCATAGCAATGTGAAACTGAAACATAAAAATGGTTAATTAAAATTATCACTTGGGATAAGAGGCATTCTGAGGTAAAACAACTAGAATTACGATCTAGGCAATTACTTTAAATTGAAGTTTGTTCATGCTACTCCATTTCAGTTACTGAGAAATAGTCCCTGTTTTCAGATATTTATTGAGAGTAAAATGACTCTGAAAAACTGACTGGTAGTATATGCACTGCATCATATTTTTCATTTAATAAATAGCAAGTAGAAAGAAGACCCTGAAAACAAAGAAAAGTTGCTTGCCTGTCCACCATACTGACTGCTTCCAGAATATGAAGAACCCTGTAAAAAGAATGTGAAACTTCTGTAAATAATTTTTTAAAATACCACCTGGCACCAAAAAAAACTGGACCTAATCTAAACAATACTCATGACACCGATGGAAGAACTGGAAGAACTTTACACAGTTATTAATGCAGTGGCAAATGGCTACTTATCTGCACATCATGTTAGTGGTTTATGCAATGACATGAACCCCATCAATGATTTTTCAGTATTTTTTCAAGGTAAGAAAGCTTCTATAACTGCAAAGTAAAGTCTTGGCTCTAGTATATAGAGAGATATAACTGAAATGTCAAGAGTGATTCAATAAAAGCCACATGGACTCTCTGGAATTATTGTCCCTATCTCTGTGACTAAACCAAACTCAATATTTAATGGCTTCTGGGCAAATATGGCAACTGAGCCATGTTTATTCCTGAGGAACTAATGTGTGTAAATGTTAAAGACAAATGCCTACCTGTCCACCATAGTAGCTGTTTCCTCCAAAGGAGCCCTGTATTCAACAAAAATAGCAATGTTTACTCTGTATTAAATTCAATGTCATGTAGAGGAAAAACAAGAGAACATATTGACCTATCGCAATGATCAAGTCATTTACACTGATTACTAGTATACTTTTCTATTTGATTCATTAAACAAGTAAACGATTTAGTTTTGATTCATCCTTATTCCTTCAGATTATTTGCTTGCAAAGAGAAGTAAGCTGATAATTTATGTTGTTTTCAGCACTTTTGATTCTCAGAAGTGGCATATATACCATGACTGGTATACTTACGGCATGTGGGTTTTGCTTGATTTCATAATCCAAGAAAGAGAAGTAGTCATCTAAGCAATTTTGACTATACTGAGACAACAGATAACTGAACTCTCCCTCAAAAGTAAATTGTCTTAATTTCAGCAAAACAGAGAGGGGTTTTGGATTGGGTTTTTTTTGTTTTTAAAGTATTTACAAAAGTATAGGGAATATACTAATTAGAGAGAAAAATGGAAATAGCTTTAACTTTTTTAATGCATTGGTCTGCTCCCACTTGGAAGCATTTTAGGTCAAGATTTTAGATCTAAGTTGCACTAGTTCAATCATACTGTTAATAACCATCATAAGAGCAGCACTATTACACACATGTGTCCAAAACCCAGCAGATATACTATGAGATATTTGGGAAACAGATTCTTAGAAAAGTCCCAGGCCTCTCTTACAACCAAAAGAAATTAAATGTTTTGAAGCAGTTTTTCATGTCTGGATATTTTACAGAATTAGGACTAGTCTTCCTTTAATACAGATACTGGAGAACATTACTCCTTGTTTAATCCAGGGCGGGGTAAGTGTAATTTATTTCCCATATATTTCTTTGAAAATAGAAATGCATCTGGGTAGCTAGTTTTGAATACAATACTACAGTTGCAAGTCACTGAATATTTTTGTCTTTAGCAGGTTCAAAATTTCTCATTTTAGCACAATGTGAAAAACAACTTTCATCATACATATAAATTCACAGACAGAATTATTTCAAGAAATGTAGTTCCTTGAGAATTTTCCAGTATGTGTACATACTATGAAAAATATACAAAGACAAAGAATACTTACTGAACTTCCACCGGGGCACACACATCCACCCTGTATAAAACACAACCAAACTTATTTTCCTGAGTCTATGACTGGAAGAGGCCTCTGAATTAGTAAATCAAACTCACATTCTGCTACTGCAAGAAAATGGACTATAAAATCCTGCACATAGACTCACCAAGCTCCACCTAAAAAGTAGTTTATCTCTCCACTGTCCTTTCAGGCTAGCTGTGCATTTACTGATCAAATTTTTAAATATAGTCTTCTAATTTCTCATTTAAAACTTACAGTAAAAACTTTACTTACAACAAGGACAAGTACAAAATTCTGAGTAGTACTACAGAGGGGTTTTTGTTTGGTTTTTTTTGTTTTGTTTTTTGGTTTTTTTTTTCCCCTAAAGAGGCCAGAGCACCTGGAATACATGCAGCACTCTTTCATGCTACAGATGTTACAGAAAACACTAAAGATGATTTCCAGTGGAGGCCTCCTAGGTGATTTCTACTCTGATAAAACTGAGAGGTGGCCAGGTGTTCACCATTCAGTGTCTCAGTTTCCACAGTCAATCTGCATGAAATGTGTAAGAAGAAAAATGTTTAGCACCAAAGCAGGTACACAACTGAACTGTCATTCAGACAGTTACTACTGGCTACTCTGGCTTGCGGGATGTCTGAATGACATGGAAGAAGACAATAATGTGTTGCTGAGACTTTGGGCAAAAAGGACAGTGGTGAAGGACACCAGCACAACTGAATGGTGTGGAGAAAGAAAAGCATACCTGTCCACCAGACTGGCTGCCTCCTGAAGAAGAGCCCTGGAAAAAATGAGTAACTAATTATGTCTGTGTTACTGAGTAACATTCTCACTTGTTCTCTGTGGTCTTTAGTCTTTCAAATTGCTTCTGTTTAAATATAACAACAAAAATGGTCTTCTCAGAACCACAATCTGTTTAAGGAAGCATTTCCATGCAGTCACACAGGCCTCTGTATCATTTGCTCCTATCATGATCTGACATACCAGACAGATCCATGCTTAGCAATCCTCACACAGTTTGGCTTAAAGCTATTCCTTCTTAGAATGTTCTTTTTTTTTCAAAAAATATGGGTCAGTTTTCCTAATGAACTGTGTACCAAAACTGCAAATACTATGAAAGTAGAAGTTTTACCTGTCCACTATACTGGCTGCTTCCTGAAGAAGCTATACCCTAAAGAAATGAGAAAGCATTTATATTTGTTACACATTCTTTAACTTACGACCTGTCACAGAAAAACACAATTTTATTTGTCTTCCATAGATTTAAGCGTCACAGGAATGCAAACACTTCTTTTATAACCATACTGAAGTCTATTGGGCTTTACAATGGCTACTGTTTAAACAGAACAGTAAAGTTTAAATCAAAGTCAGCTTCAGGCATGTATGAGTAGTGCTGCTGCGCTGGACTGTGTGCTCACAGCAGCCTCCCATGTTTTACTTTCCTGAGTGGGCTGACACAGCAGAAGGTTGTATTTATGCAACGCATAAATAGAAAAACAATTCTTACCTGTCCTCCATAATGGCTGCCACCTGAGAAAGATGGACCCTGAAGCAAAGGTGCCAATTATTTCTCTATCAAAAAGCTTCTTTAAGGGTTTTTGAAAGAAAGACTATTTTCTTTCTCTGTTGTATATTGAAAGATGAAAACTCAACCTATTACTTTAGGTATTCTATGCAAATTACGGATCGTCTATAACATACGAATCTTCCATAATACTGATCATGAGCTATTAGGACTATATACCTAGTTTTTGGAGACTGTATTTGGACTGAAAATCTCTTTGTCCTCTAATTCCCTCTCCAATAAATCTGACAATAAATATTTTTGGAGGCCAAGGATGAGTCTGTTGGGGATTTCACTCCATATTAAAGGCTATATCACTAGGCAGCACTAGGAACCCTATCCATCATCTTTCATTTCACAAGGGCATGGAACACCTCTTAACAACTCCTGACCTTCTCCCCTGCTCCCCGAGACCTACTGCTTCTCTGGGTACTTCAACTCTGATATTGCATTTTGCTGAAGGAAGTGAGGTATTCCATCGGTTGAGGTAGAGGAGCAATGCAATCTGCTTCCAGCCACTCCTTACTGTTAGAGCTAAGAAACCATGACAGCAGCAGAAGGGAAATGGGTCCAGAATGAGGAGGGCAGGTTGGAGGGTAGAACAGGGCCAGAACTGCATTTACTGTGATACAACAGAAGTACTGTCCCTTCATAATTTTTATATTGTTTCAGATCATATATCTTTAGACACCGGATCACCTATTACCAGATTAACAGAGTTTACTCAAAATATCATTTTTTCAGTTAATAGAAAAGTACCAAGTTTTGATGTAGAAGCTGGGTGTTAGGATAAGGACTATGCAGGAAGAGAGTCTCACCTGTCCTCCATACTGGCTTCCTCCTGAAGAAGGTGAACCCTGAACAAAAAGAATTAAATGATGTCTATATCCATGTCATAGTACTCCATATGAAGGAGAGGTACCTAATTTCTTTCAGTGCAAAACTGAGTGGACTGAACCAGACTGTGCAAAAAGGAGTGAGACTCATCTGCATTTACCATGATGCATCAGAAATTACATCTCCTAAAACCTCTCCTGTGGCTTTGTATCACATGCATTTGTAACTACTATATACCTAGCAACAAATTAAGTACAACATGAAAAAAAAAAAATCAATCTCCTTAAAATGTTCTATTACACAGAGAACTACCAAGTCTCTTGGATAAAGTGGTAAAGACTACAAGGGAAGAATTCTCACCTGTCCACCATGCTGGCTACCTCCTGAGGAAGGTGAACCCTGGATATCAACAAAAAACAAAACTGAAACTTCTTTGCACCCATTTCATAGAACCATAGAATCATTTCACAAGGCTTTTAAAAATTTTAGTCAGCTTCATGAAGTACTAATTTATTTCAGAAAGACATGACTTTTAGTCCTGCAAATTTCAGGACCCAACTGACTCAGCCATGTATTTCACATTCTATTTTCATAGTCTTAAATGATGGTCTTCATCTAGAACTTGTTTTGTTTAATCACAGTAGCACCAGAATGCTATAGAGAAAGATTTAGTGAGAAGATTTTAGACTAAGATAAATAAAGCTATGGTAGACAGCTGGGTAGGCAATGAATAAACTACAAGTTTGTATAGGTCAAACAAAAGTGGGGACTATTAAAGCTTACTTGTCCACCATAACGGCTGCCTCCATAAGAAGGTGACCCCTGGAAAAATATTGAAAATCAGTTATTTCTGAATATCTAATTCATGGAGACGAGCAGCAAAGAAGTGTATTTTGTTATTTGACTGTTTGTAATCTTCCCAGAATAAACTCTATATTTTTGTCTTTCTTGAATTCACAATATTACTACAGAGAATAGATCACTATAAAGTTTCTTGATATATTAAATTGAGAGAGCTATCTCGATAATCATTTACTTGATAAGAGTCAAATAGTGGTAAAACAAATACATCATATAAAATATTAAAAGTAAGAGCTTACATGTCCACCATACTGGCTAGCTCCAGAGGAATATGAATCCTGTAAACAATATCAAATAAGTAAATTACCTGCTGTAGGACTTCCTTAAATCAAAACATGACTCTCCCAGGACAATAGGAGCAAGACAGCAAGGTAAGAGTGAAGGCAGGCGAGCAGGAAATCTTAAAAATCTTAAAAATCATTTAAGTATGATTTAATAACTAGAGTTCAAGCCTTACAAGGTGACTTGGGGAAATACCTGAGTTTCTAAGCAAGTGTGGAAGGCAAAAAAACCTACTGCTTTGTTTGTGTGACTGTCCTAGTTTCAGCTGGGATAGAGTTAACTGTCTTCCTAGTAGCTGGTACAGTGCTATGTTTTGAGTTCAGTACCCAAAGAATGTTGATAACACTGATGTTTTCAATTGTTGCTAAGTAGTGTTTAGTCTAAAGTCAAGGATGTTTCAGCTTCTCATCCCCAGCCAGCGAGAAAGCTGGAGGGGCAGAAGAAGTTGGCACAGGACACAGCCAGGGCAGCTGACCCAAAGTGGCCAACGGGGAATTCCATACCGTGTGACGTCCCATCTAGTATAGGAACTGGGGGGGGTGGGGGCAGGGGGGGATCGCCGCTCGGGGACTAACTGGGTGTCGATCGGGCGGGTGGTGAGCAATTGCACTGCGCATCATTTGTACATTCCAATCCTTTTATTATTACTGTTGTTGTTTTATTAGCGTTATCATTATCATTACTAGTTTTTTCTTTTCTGTTCTATTAAACTGTTCTTATCTCAACCTGTGGGTTTTGCTTCTTTTTCCCGATTTTCTCCCCCATCCCACTGGGTGGGGGGGGAGTGAGTGAGTGGCTGCGTGGTGCTTAGTTGCTGGCTGGGGTTAAACCACGACAGTGACTTGTTGGGAAGGTTAAAGTAGCATTCTTTCAAGTTTGTTCTCTGCTCATTTCTGGAGAATGGCATTTCTTTATTTGGAAAGCTGAATCCTGGGCCAAAGCTAGCAGTAAACGATTGGCTACCTAACAGGACTCTAAAAACCAAACTAAGTTTGCTGAAATCTCATACAACAAGAGGTCTCTTTAAAGAGGGGAGATTGGATTTTTCTTCTTAATGGAATTAGGTCCACTAGGAATCAAAAATGCTACATTTTTATTCATTCTTTCCCCACATCTACTTTTTGCGTAAGCTTCATTATGCAAGTTTCACAAAAACAAAGGCAGTACTTGCTAAAAAAGCCATTGTGTAAAATTTTTAGGACATATCAAACTCAGTGATGAATTTAATTTACTGAGTTTTTGCTCTTTAAAGACAGTTCCCATATAAAAACTGAATTTAATTGAGTTTGTGAATAACCATCATTTTCAGAAGTGGCAAGCCGGGTCTCCTTTTGGAGGAAGTGCTTACTTGGCTACTGTACTGGCTGCCTCCAGCAGAAGATGAGCCCTAAGGGGAAAAAAAAAAAAAAGAAAAAAAAAAAAAAAAAAAAAAAAAAGGAAAAAAAAAGGAAAAAAAAAAAAGAAACCAGTTACTTTTCTCTAACAGAACTATTTTACAGCAAAACATCTTGAAGGACAGCAGTATATAAATTTCTATTTTAAACTTTTTTGCTTGGTTTTAAAATCCACTCAAAATGTAAAATCTAGCCTTCCCTACTTTGTTAATATGTCTAAAATTCAGTGTGTACCTGTCCACCAGAATGGCTGCCTCCAGAGCCCTTTCAGAAAGGAAATATCAGTTATTTCACTTCAAAGGATCTGACTGAAGGATAGGCAGCTTATTTCTTTCAGATTAAAATCAGCACTCTGAAGAATGACATCCCCACAAAAAGCGTTTAATGTTCATTCTTGCAGAGTACTACAGACCTTTTGAGTACTCTGAGCTTCCACAAGAACTGCTGCACTCATGAAAAAATGAAACGGTTTTGTGTTTAGTATGTAATGTTAAGCATCTATCAGAAATGTGTCCTTCATAAGAAATCTTAACCGTGTAAAATGACTTTTCAATTGCTCTGTAAAGAAGATATTAAAGACAATGTTCTGAGGTAGACTGCAGCATATAGTTGGGACAGAACTGAGATCTACATTCAGTATGCAAAAGCCATTCTCCCATGCTGAGGTACTGGGTGCATCTACGCATTAAAGTACAGATCAGGAGTGTGCCTTTGAGACAAAACTCCTGATAGTCCCCACTCACTGTAGTTTGTTTTGCAACATGGAGTGGTCTCGGAGTGAATTAATTGGATGCCTTTCAGATTAAACTAAATTGTAGAATGCTCTGTATACTGAAACAATCCTAGCAGTTTGCAGTACTTCTCGACATAGACACAACCACTATGTTCTCTCCATCTTTATACACAATCCCTGATTCTGAACTGCTGTCAAAGACGGCCAAGTAGTAAAAACCAAAAAAATCAGTCCAACTGGAAGTTTCAAAAGGAAACAAATCCCAACATCAATAATATGAAGAGTGTAGAGCACGGGTGGGTAAGAATATTTTCCTGACTGTAGATATATACACATTTCTCCTTCCTACAAGGGAGCACAAGACCAGTGCTATTTGTCATGTAATATTAATTTTTCTATGGTACATTTATGTAGCTGTGTCCAAGCCAGCTTTATACCAGTTACCAGTCTGGTAACAATGCCACAGAGTTCTGTGCTAGATACAAAAAGACCCAAATGTTTTTTCTTCCTTTAGTGCAGCACATACAGAGCTCCAGTGACATACACGGCATGACTTTCTAACACATGATGAACAGAAGTGGTCTTGGGAATGCTATAAACAGGTGTCTCGTGCGAAAAGAGAGTTCTTATCCATATGAGAGGCTTAGCATCATTAAATTACTGATCTATGAATACTAACTTTTCTTGCAGTATATGATCTAAGAGGAATATAAACACATACAGCCAGGTCCTTAGGGGATATTTTGACATAATTCCAAGGAAGCCAATGGAAATTCCTCCCGAAGTAAATATTTATAGTGTTATGTACCTGCGTTCGTGCCAAACAACATTGTTCATTCAAAGACTTCTCATTGAATGAATACTATTTCAAATGGAAAGAGAAACTATGAGTGCTGCATGAATGTCCTGTGTGTATTTTTAATTGTGACTAAGGTAGGTTATTTTCACAAGTGTATGACTTCTATTAGGTACTGACTCTTTTTAACCTTTCTAGCCATTTTATTGACAAAACAAACACAGGGCACACTTAAAAGCTGATGAACATTTCTTACATTTGCAGAGGAATCACTTCTGACTAAGGTAGGGGATCCACCCTGTAAGGAGGGAAAAAAAAAAAGAATTAGCCTTTGTCTTTGATCATAAACTAAAAATGAAACAAAACCTTAAAATGCCTGTTTTATGGTATTTTAAAGGAAGAATATCACAGTCTGAAATTAAATTACACTTATACTTCGCTTACTTTTCTTAATTTGCCAAGATAGCAGATAGTCTTTTTCAGCCTGGTAGACTGTAAACCACGAAATATTATTTTGTATCTACCCATGACTCATTGCCTAGAAAATAAGAACGCTACCCAAGGTGCAGGAATGTCCTTTACATACTACATGTTGATTGACTACATATGATTTGCTTTGGAAAGCACATATTACCCTATATTGCAGTCTTTAAATAATTTCATATGGATTTAAAAGCACAAATGAGAAGTGGCTCAGTTCAGTTTTGTTTTGTTTTTTTTTTTTTAATTTGGTACACACTGATTTCTCAGACAACATTTTATAGTTGGCAATTTTGTAGACTTGATATTATTTTAGCTTCCCTTCATGATAGATCTTTTGTCAATTAATTCTGCTATTTAATGCATTTTTTTTTTTATTTTTTTTTTTAAAGAAGAGATACTCATCTCTGTAAATACTGCATGGTTGGTAATGGAAAGTCACTGCTCGGAGAATACACCTTGCTGCCAACTTTGGGGGTTCCTGGCCTGTATGAGAAATAGTGTGGCGAGCAGGACTAGGGAAGTGATTGTCCCACTGTACTCGGCACTGGTGAGGCCACACCTCAAATACTGTGTTCAGTTTTGGGCCCCTCACTACAAGAAAGACATTGAGGTGCTGGAGCATGTCCAAAGAAGGACAGCAAAGCTGGTGAAGGGTCTAGAGCACAAGTCTCATGAGGAGCAGCTGAGGGAATGGGGGTTGTTTAGCCTGGAGAAAAGGAGGCTGAGGGGAGACCTTATCGCTCTCTACAACTACCTGAAGGGGGGTTGTAGCGAGGCAGGTGTCAGTCTCTTCTCCCAAGTAACAAGCGATAGGACAAGAGGAGACGGCCTCAAGTTGCACCAGGGGAGGTTTACGTTGGATATTAGGAAATATTTCTTCACCAAGAGGGTTGTCAAGCATGGGAACAGGCTGCCCAGGGAAGTGGTGGAGTCACCATCCCTGGAGGTATTTAAAAGACGTGTAGATGTGGTACTTAGGGACATGGTTTAGTGGTGGACTTGGCAGTGTTAGGTCTATGGTTGGACTTTATGATCTTTAAGGTCTTTTCCAACCTAAATGAGTCTATGATTCTGAATTCTTCATCTTGGCATAATGAGAAATAACTCCTACCATGTCAGTAATATGTAAGTCACCAAAGGAACAATGAATATAAAATTAAGAGTACATTCAAATAAATAAGTCAGAAATAAATAGGACCACAGATAATTTTCCAGTTAAATAATTTAGTAAAAGAAAATGTATAATAAACAAGTAACACTTACAGAACTTCCCCCAGAACAATCACAACCACCCTGTAAAGAATGCAGAAAATATTTAAGATATGAAGAACACAGGAATGAAAGGGACTCCAGTTACAACTCAATTTACTAATTCTACCATCCGAGGTATGCAAGCCATAAAGTTACATTCATAACTGCTCAAGTGCCCAACTTCTACAAATTAGTCTATTTTTTTTGATCTCTTCATCCTATGCAACTATTCCTGCACTTATTGCTCTGATGGGGCAAAAACCTTCTAATTTTGTTATCTTCAAATTTGTTATCTACAATCTTTACCTTAAAAACCTTACTCACCAAAAGGGTGAGTAAAAAATTCTGAATAGTACTACAGAAAGCAATTTTTTTTTTTCCTAGAGAGACCAAAGCACCTGGAATACATGCAGTACTCTTTCATGCTACAGATGTTACAGAAAACAGGTGATTTCTACTCTGATAAAACTAACTGAGAAGTGGCCAGGGATTCACCATTCAGTGTCTCAGTTTCCACAGTCAATCTGCATGAAATGTGTAAGAAGAAAAATGTTTAGCACCAAAGCAGGTATACAAGCTCAAATACAACTGTCATTCAGACAGTTACTACTGGCTACTCTGGGCTGCGGGATGTCTGAATGACATGGAAGAAGAAAATAATGTGTTGCTGAGACTTTGGGCAAAAAGGAGAGTGGTGAAGGAAAACAGTTCTTGTGAAGGAAAGATTTGCAAAGTAAATTGTGAGTGCCTGACACCAGCACAACTGAATGGTGTGGAGAAAGAAAAGCATACCTGTCCACCAGACTGGCTGCCTCCTGAAGAATTTGAACCCTGTAAATGTTACATTTTCATTTAAAAGATTTTCTTTAAGTTTGACATGTATACTTGATTACAATGTATTGTCTTGTACTCTCTAAACTATATTTGAAAAGATCTGTCTGATTAAGGACCCAATTTTATCTATAGAAATATTAATGAGGATTAAAAGAATCCCACAGTAGTCTGGAAACTTAGGTATTACCAATCTGGTAATATTTTCTTGAAATATGTACATTGGGAAAAAAAACCCAAACAACACTGAAGAAAAATTTCCTACCTGCCCACCATACTGGCTGCTTCCAGATGAGGATGAGTCCTGAAAAAAATAAAAATCACTTAATTTATATTTAAAATTTATATTTAAAAAATATAAATTAATCCCAAATATTTATTACTTTCATTTGTTTCCTGGTGTTAGAACATTGGTTAAGACATGAATTGTATTTTGACCACTCTGCTTACACTTGGACTTTTACATAGAAATATATAAGGAAAAGGTGTTTGAGTACCAAATGAATCCTGCTCCCAGATAAAATATTGCTGTAATACAATATGAGGACTCTAGCTTTTGTATGACAGATACTTCAGGTCAAAACCACAAAGAGTTAGTATTTACCTGTCCACTGGAGTAGCCACCACCTTGAGAAGATGACCCCTGCAAAAAGTAGACCAAATTTATTTTTGTTTGAAGTGGCTTCTGGAAAACAAGACTATGTTGTTGAATAGTCATACACACATTTTTAATTTTTAGTTTGTTTTTTTTTTTTTAAAAACAGTTTGCTGTTTGATTTCACAAGACGTGATGCCAGATGTCATGAGAAATTCTAAGAGATAAACAGTTGCGTATAATTTACTTGTCAGGATAACTTTTAAATAGAACAGCCATTTTGGAAGGGAACTGCAAATAATAAATAAAATAGATGCTTACATGTCCACCTGACTGGCTGCCTCCTGGGGAATAAAAATCCTGGAAAAATGTATTGAAATTACATGAAAAAACCAAAAACTTCCTTTCTTTTGTAGACTGGAAAGATCAGGATGGAATCTGAACACTCCTTCTTGCTTCTCCACATTCCTTAATTTTCTCTCACAGATTGTTCAAGAACAACAACAAAAAGGTCTGTCTGTATAAAACAGCACATGCCCCTTTAAGCCTGTTGATAATTGCTCTTTTGGTGCAAGATATTCTTTTGAATACAATGATTAAAGAGTTCTTATATCTCCAACAAAATAATTTCTCAGTCTGTGTCATTTAATTCTCATTAGAATAAATAAAATGGGTGCCATGTAAAAATGACAGGAAAATGGAAGCCTTCATATATCAGTCATACAGCACAACAAAGCAAAGGGTTTCCCTTAGTATAAATGCGGGACAAATCATGCTATTGAAGCCTTTTGCAGTTAGTCAATGAGTGAAAAAGCACAGGAACTTGAAGTAGTAAATTGTGGTACCGTGTTTGTAATGCGAGTTTGAGATTCAAGAGCACACCTCAGCATCAGCTTGGATTTCTAGTAGTACTTTAACACTTTAGCCATGTCCTCATTCCCTCTGTGCATGAGGACTTTCTATCCCACACTGGAAGCTGCCACAGCAGCTTCCACACAGGATGTAATTTAGCTGGCTAGCAGTTGTCAAGTTCTGGGGCAGACACCCTGGCAACATGTAAGGAAGGAGTGCTTACCCGTTCACTCTGTTGGCTGCCAGATGGTGAGGTGGAATCCTAAAAAATATTAGAATCTAGTTATTGCATGGAAAATATTTCTATTTTTTTCTAAGCAATAGTGGAAAGCAAAGAAAACTGCTGCTTGTTGGGAAGGTTAAAGATGTAGGCTGTAGAATAAGCAGCATTCTTTCAAGTTCTTTCTCCGCTCATTTCCGGTGAATGGCGTTTCTTTATTTGGAAAGCTGAATCCTGGTATAGCATAATAAAGGAATGAGATCACATCTCAATCTATGTTATTTCCTCTTAGAATGCTATTGGGGAAAACATCAGAACTTCAAAAGCTGTTTTGGTTCTTGTAATACTTCAGTGGTAGACACCAATGTTGTTACACCTTAGTTTCTTTCATACCTTTAGCTTCTTTCAGAGGGCCTTGGGGCCCTCTGTAGTATCATATTTTAGCTTTGCTGAATATCCACAAGAAGATTTTGATACAGAAACTGCATGGAAACTAATGACACACTATGCTTGTGGCTGAAATGCACAGCTGAATTTATAAAAATTTGTGGACAACTATTTCCTACTAACCAGGACACTGGAGAACAGACTTAGAAATCCAGTTAAAGTACAATCAATTACTCAAGACTCTGAGAAAATGAGACATTAAACTTTGGAAGTTTTATAAACAGCTTCACCAGAACTAATAGGAAATATACTCTAGTCAGGAGAAAAGGCATATTTTTAAACAGAAAAGCAAGCAGTTCTCACCACACTACATGAAAACAGACCATTCCTATGCAATATATAGATGAAGGAACTTGAATATTTTATGTCTGGCATTGGAAAAACACAAACGAAGAGTAGTGTGAATTGGAGATGGAAACAGAGGGAACTAGTCTGTACAGTATTGCTAGGGTAACTTGTAGAAAAAGAATAAAATCAGATAATGATTAAGGGTCAAATACAATGTTTTTTCTCAAAGAACCAAGGAAAAGTTGAATTTTAAAATAAATCTGTACTTTAAGAGCAATTAAGTTTGAAAGTCTTAATTTATGGGAATTGTTATGAGAGTCCAGAATAGTAAACATATATGGAATATACTCTTAAGGAAATAAATCACAAAAAATAACCCTTAGGAACAAGAATAGCTGAAGTGACATATTGATAGTCTTGTTCTTGTAGTTACATTAGTGTTATTGGATTAAATTAATTCTGTTAAAAAGTAGCCAAATTAAATTGCTGGAAGTAAGAAGTATCTGGTTGTTTTGCATACCATGAGCATATACTAATATTGAGTTTCAATGGAAATTGTGAAATAAAGGAAAAGAGCTTCCTTTGTAAATGCTACTTCTAATAACAGATTAAAAAAAATGTATGATTGTTACAAGTCAGAACTGTTGTATAACTGCAATTTTAATTTGCCAAGTCCTTATCATACCATAGGACAATAATGTGGCATAACTTAAATCTACATTTTATTTTATCTACAGGAAAAATATCATTTCAGAGAAGTTACTGCAGAGAATTACTAAACAACACAGATGACTACTGTGGGCACAGATAATCTACTGTGAAGGAGCTCTTGAAGATAAGATGATGAGATAAGGTAAAGGTCCTAGTAAGCACCTAGATACTTTAAAAGACAGTAAATTCTGATATTGATATACTTGAGAAGAAATGCTTACACTGTCATCAGTTTCACTGCCTCCTATGGAAGGTGAATCCTGTAAAATAATGGGAAAACATTTATTTTCATATAAAAAGGACTCTTATATTCTCCACAAGTAAGATCATGTAAAATAGAAGAATAAAAATAACCAGCCACTTAGAATCTCCAATTTTGCCTAAACCAGGGAATGTGCAAGAAAAGAAAAAATATGTAATTTTACCTGTTACTTAAGCACAAGAGGTTAAAAAAACTCTGTCCTTGTAAACATGCATTTTTATAAGGAAAAATTTTAGATAAAGTTGATTTGCAAAATTAACCATTCTTTACATTCAGAAATCCCATTACCTATGCTTTCTTTCTAGATCCTGCACTAGAAGTAGCAACATGACACAATTTTCTATGAAATAGCAATCTGGATTATATGTCTTACTATTTTTAATAAATAATTCTGTATGACTTCGGATGGCTAAAATGTGTTGCTAAACAAAACATAAGATGGTCCATACAGAATGATCCCATGTATTGGCTTTGTGTGGCAAGGTTTTGGTAGCAGGGGGGTTACAGGGGTGGCTTCTGTAAGAAGCTGCTGGAAGCTTCCCCTGTGTTCGAGAGAGAGCCAATACCAGCCGGCTCTAAGACGGACCCGCCGCCGGCCAAGGCCGAGCCAATCAGCGATAGTGGTAACGCCTCTGTGATAACATTTTTAAGAAGGAAAAAAAGTTGGGACAGGCAGAAAAAACGGCAGCCGGAGAGAGGAGTGAGAACATGTAAGAGAAACAACCCTGCGGACACCAAGGTCAGTGAAGAAGGAGGGGGAGGAGATGCTCCAGGCGCCGGAGCAGAGATTCCCCTGCAGCCCGTGGTGAAGACCATGGTGAGGCAGGCTGTCCCCCTGCAGTCCATGGAGGTCCACGGTGGAGCAGATATCCACCTGCAGCCCGTGGAGGACCCCACGCCGGAGCAGGTGGGTTCCCGAAGGAGGCTGTGACCCCGTGGGAACCCCGCGCTGGAGCAGGCTCCTGGCAGGACCTGCGGATCTGTGGAGAGAGGAGCCCACGGAGCAGGTTTTCTAGCAGGACTTGTGACCCCGTGGGGGACCCACGCTGGAGCAGTGTGCTCCTGAAGGACTGCACGCTGTGGAAAGGACCCATGCTGGAGCAGTTCGTGAAGAACTGCAGCCCGTGGGAAGGGCCCATGTTGGAGAAGTTCGTGGAGGACTGTCTCCCGTGGGAGGGACCCCACGCTGGAGCAGGGGAAGAGTGTGATGAGTCCTCCCCCTGAGGAGGATGAAGCGGCAGAAAACAATGTGTGATGAACTGACCGTAAACCCCATTCCCCGTCCCCCTGTGCCGCTGGCGGGGGTTGGTAGAGAATCAGGGAGTGAAGTTGTGCCCGGGAAGAAGGGAGGGGTGGAGGGAAGGTGTTCTGAGATTTGCTTTTATTTCTCATTACCCTGCTCTGGTTGATTTGTAATAAAGTGAGTTAATTTTCCCCAAGTTGAGTCTGTTTTGCCCGTGACGGTAATTGGTGAGTGATCTCTCCTGTCCTTATCTCGACCCACAAGCTCTTTGTTATATTTTCTCTCCGCTGTCCAGCTGAGGAGGGGGAGCGATAGAACGGCTTTGGTGGGCACCTGGCAACCAGCCAGGGTCAACCCATCACATCCCACAATGAGATTCACATCAATAAATACAGACTTCAAATATAGTATGTGCATTCCCCTAGACTTTCAACAGCTTCTGCATAAGTAAGGTATGTAAAGTAAATGCACAAAATATTTTCCTTTTGAATGAGCTAATGCATGAACAATAAAGTAGTTAAAGTATTGAATAGTCACAGTGGCACAGTTAGCCGGACAGTGTATATAGTGCATCACCTTCCCTCCATTTTGGAAACATTTAGAGTTGTAAAGCGGTAAATAAAACTAAAGAGAAACAAAAAGTATAACAGCATTTCCATGGTCATCACTTCAAAATAACTGAAATATAGAACCCAGTCCACATAAAAACCAACACAGCAAGTTTAAGCTTTTGATGTATGAGACAAATAATATTTACCTGACCGTAAGATCCAGTACCACTATATGTGGAAGATCCACCCTGTTCAGAAAACATGAATAATTTTCATATTGCAGACAGACTTGTGTGGGGTTGTTTTGGGGGTTTTTTTGGACACTTACTGTAGGGATCCCCTTCTGGGAAGATTTAAAAAAATATGAATATTTACTTAGTTATCAGAATGGCTATTGAGCAACTCATGATTATGTCCCTGTAAAACACTAATTTAAGATATTTTTAACTCAAATTCTATTTCCACTTTTGAAGAGATCTTATTTTGCAGATAATTCAAAGCTAGCATTGTTGAGGAGAATAAGCTTTAATGGTTGGAGGCACCCCATTTTTACTCCCCCATAAACTTTCAGGCTCCTTAGTTAAAAGTATATGCAAATTCACTCCGCAAAGAAAAAAACCACCTTCATTAAAATAAAGTGAGAGTTAATACAGAATATAGCTGTATTTAGGGGCCAGGGTATTGGTCCTCAGCAAATTTATACAAAGAGAAAAAAAAGAATATTTACCTGACCATAGGATTCACTGCTGCTGTCATAGACAGAAGACCCTCCCTGTACAGAAAATAAAAAAAGTTTATTGTTCCCTCAGGAAAGAGATTTACTTCTTTCAAGGGCAGTATAGGAATGAAAATAATGGAAGTCTGCTTTGTAGTTGAAATGTTCTCTCAAGGAAGACTTTTAGACTGCTCCTGTGCAGGCACAGTGACCAGAGTATTTACCTGGTTACCGGAGTAAGAGCTGTGGGAAGACCCTGGGCCATCCTGAAAGGAAAACACAGACCAGCTGTTTTCTGCAGACCAGATGAGTATTTAAACACCAGTGTATCCAGTTCTCACTTTACACCCTTCCTTTCTCCCAGTTTTGAGCTAACTTTTAGGTACTATTGGAAGAAGTCTTCTGGCTGTAATTTTCTTAGCCTGCTGAAATTTGAGTTCTGCAAGGAAACTGCAGATTCTGTACTGTTCCATACTGTTCTGTACTGTTCTCTGTCAAGCTTCACGCCACTAGGTTACATTAGGGTTAATTTAAGTTTTCTACTCCAAGAGACAACTATCAGGTCTGTAATTATAGCATGTCATGGCACCCACAATATCAGGAGTGAAGGAAACAGGATGATGGGAGTCTGTGTTATCCTGGTAAGGGAGGAAGAACAACTACCTGTCCATAGGATCCTCCGGGATAGAAGGAAGGCCCTCCCTGTGCGGAAGACAGAATGGGTTACCGGTTTATGTTTGGCTGCTCTTTCAGGGAAGCTTTTAGGTGGAGCTTCTGAATAGGGCATTTTATCTGAATGTTTACCTGGTTACCAGAATATGTGCTGTGTGAAGAACCTGGGGCTCCCTGAAATGAAAACACACACTAGCTATTTTCTTGCTAGCAGGATGGTGTAAACAGCAAGGTATCCAACTCTCACTTTAGGCCAAAGTTTTTAAAGAACAAGGAACTTTTTATCACTAATCTTCTTAGCTGGATGAAAGATCATTCCATAGAAGTTGTGAACACAATTCAGTCTTTTCCTCTGACAGACTTCATGTTGAAAGTTACAAGTGGTTGATTCAGTTCTTGGGTGTTACATTTCACACCGGCCACTATATGGGGAATATAGGAATGAAGATAATGGAAGTCTACCTTATCTTTACAAACGGGGAAGAACACTTACCTGTCCGTAAGATCCACCAGAATAGATGGAAGACCCTCCCTGTACAGAAAACATAAAAGTTTACTGTTTTGTAGTTGAAATGTTCTCTCAAGGAAGACTTTTAGACTGCTCCTGTGCAGGCACAGTGACCAGAGTATTTACCTGGTTACCGGAGTAAGAGCTGTGGGAAGACCCTGGGCCATCCTGAAAGGAAAACACAGACCAGCTGTTTTCTGCAGACCAGATGAGTATTTAAACACCAGTGTATCCAGTTCTCACTTTACACCCTTCCTTTCTCCCAGTTTTGAGCTAACTTTTAGGTACTATTGGAAGAAGTCTTCTGGCTGTAATTTTCTTAGCCTGCTGAAATTTGAGTTCTGCAAGGAAACTGCAGATTCTGTACTGTTCCATACTGTTCTGTACTGTTCTCTGTCAAGCTTCACGCCACTAGGTTACATTAGGGTTAATTTAAGTTTTCTACTCCAAGAGACAACTATCAGGTCTGTAATTATAGCATGTCATGGCACCCACAATATCAGGAGTGAAGGAAACAGGATGATGGGAGTCTGTGTTATCCTGGTAAGGGAGGAAGAACAACTACCTGTCCATAGGATCCTCCGGGATAGAAGGAAGGCCCTCCCTGTGCGGAAGACAGAATGGGTTACCGGTTTATGTTTGGCTGCTCTTTCAGGGAAGCTTTTAGGTGGAGCTTCTGAATAGGGCATTTTATCTGAATGTTTACCTGGTTACCAGAATATGTGCTGTGTGAAGAACCTGGGGCTCCCTGAAATGAAAACACACACTAGCTATTTTCTTGCTAGCAGGATGGTGTAAACAGCAAGGTATCCAACTCTCACTTTAGGCCAAAGTTTTTAAAGAACAAGGAACTTTTTATCACTAATCTTCTTAGCTGGATGAAAGATCATTCCATAGAAGTTGTGAACACAATTCAGTCTTTTCCTCTGACAGACTTCATGTTGAAAGTTACAAGTGGTTGATTCAGTTCTTGGGTGTTACATTTCACACCGGCCACTATATGGGGAATATAGGAATGAAGATAATGGAAGTCTACCTTATCTTTACAAACGGGGAAGAACACTTACCTGTCCGTAAGATCCACCAGAATAGATGGAAGACCCTCCCTGTACAGAAAACATAAAAGTTTACTGTTTTGTAGTTGAAATGTTCTCTCAAGGAAGACTTTTAGACTGCTCCTGTGCAGGCACAGTGACCAGAGTATTTACCTGGTTACCGGAGTAAGAGCTGTGGGAAGACCCTGGGCCATCCTGAAAGGAAAACACAGACCAGCTGTTTTCTGCAGACCAGATGAGTATTTAAACACCAGTGTATCCAGTTCTCACTTTACACCCTTCCTTTCTCCCAGTTTTGAGCTAACTTTTAGGTACTATTGGAAGAAGTCTTCTGGCTGTAATTTTCTTAGCCTGCTGAAATTTGAGTTCTGCAAGGAAACTGCAGATTCTGTACTGTTCCATACTGTTCTGTACTGTTCTCTGTCAAGCTTCACGCCACTAGGTTACATTAGGGTTAATTTAAGTTTTCTACTCCAAGAGACAACTATCAGGTCTGTAATTATAGCATGTCATGGCACCCACAATATCAGGAGTGAAGGAAACAGGATGATGGGAGTCTGTGTTATCCTGGTAAGGGAGGAAGAACAACTACCTGTCCATAGGATCCTCCGGGATAGAAGGAAGGCCCTCCCTGTGCGGAAGACAGAATGGGTTACCGGTTTATGTTTGGCTGCTCTTTCAGGGAAGCTTTTAGGTGGAGCTTCTGAATAGGGCATTTTATCTGAATGTTTACCTGGTTACCAGAATATGTGCTGTGTGAAGAACCTGGGGCTCCCTGAAATGAAAACACACACTAGCTATTTTCTTGCTAAGAGGCATTTAAGTGAGTCTATTTCTGAATTTCTATTCTTTCCAAACAGAGCTTTTAAAAAGGACATTACTGCAATCATTAAAAGAGAACACTGGTTATTTTTGTCACAGATAAGGAAACTTTTACCAGGTATGTTTCTCTTCAGGTTAAAGGAACTGAAAGAAATAGTAACTTTTCATTTTACTCTTTCTAATCTCAGAATCCTGTGTCATACCTGGCAGACTCTGTATTGTTATAGATGATCATAACTCTTATCGTATATTTTTTAAAATTGCCAGAATACTGAACTTCCAAAGTGTAAATAGGGTTTAGGAGAGCAGATTTTTAATCTCACCACTTAAAGAAGATGACTATCTACTAGTACATAACATCCATTATTACTGTCACATCCCCTTTATATACAAAATAGACAAAGTATTATTCTATGGTTAGACTGCTTCCTCTGCGACTATTTGTAGACTGAGCTCTTGTCTTTAGATGAAGCTTAGATAAAAAGTGGAATAACTGCAGTGTGAGGAATTTGGGGATCCACATAAGGAAACCCATTGTTTCCTTTGAAACAAGATGGTTTAAATATGTATAGCTTTGACTCTTAATTTATAATCTTTTCCAGGTTTGAAAAGACCTTCATGTAACTCATAGCTTTTAAATTAAGAAGAAAGCTTTTTGCAGGAATTTTCTTCCTGGGCTGAAGAATCTTCAAGGAAGTAGATGACTGTCTCTTTTACGTAAGATTTATGCCTGCTGGTTTATTTATACATATACATCTACCTATACCTCGCTTTTTTTATTCAGAAGAACGAACCTGCCTATCATGGCCAATGTGTTTACATGCTAATCTTAGGCACTGCTACTGCCATATATAGAGGATCGACGTAGACAGTAACTGAAAATAAGTCTGGTTTTTGATTCAGTCTATTCCTTTGCAAAGATCGCTGAACTTTATTGTTGGGTGAAGACAAAGATCAAGACTATTGCTACCTAGTTTATCATAAATTAATTCTATCAGCTGATACTATCACAAACTGAAATACAAGTCTCTTGTGTATCAAAGTGGACACATCTGCACTGAAAACTGGTTTTCTAATGTGTCCAATTTAGATGTTTTATTTTCTTCATGTTGAAAATTATTGTTTGATAGCAACTAAATACATTCTCCTCCCAGCCAAGCTGTGGTGGCTTGCTGTTAAAAACTAAGTTGCTGTTAAACTCTTTTTGCACCAGTTTAAGCATGCAAAGAAAAAGGGCCTATTAGAATGAAAACTTCCATAAAGATGTCCACCTTTTTCCTCGTAAATGGATTTGCTTATATAGCATTACAATCACACGACAAATAAAAAAGTTTTTCCTCGATGAAGTTTCAATATTAGTTATTTTAATAGACTAGTCTATATTTTAAAACATGTAGGTCATGATTACTGCTTTGCCTTAATTGTATGAAAGAGGAGGTATTTTACCTGATCAAAATTACTGCATGTTAAATTTAATGATAGTTAAGTTCAGAAAGCAGTAATTTCTTTAAACAATTAGGTTTTTTAAATAGCATGCTTTTTTATAGAAATAATAATTCACAATATGATTCTTGTTGAAATTGAAAACTACAAAAATTACACCATTCCAATGTGTTTATGTAAATACAGCTTCAATAGAAGCTTCAAAAATAAGTTTTCAGGTAGAATATAGGTGACTTTAAAATGCAAGTTCACCTGGCAAAGCCACGTGAAGCCAGAAGCCTGGTAAAGCTAATCTATAATGCCTATGTAACTGCATTCCTTGGGCTTTTTCCTGGCACGGAGGTATTGCCTAAGAGAAAAGTTTATCCAGTGCCACTGGTCATGAAATTGCAATGATTCTCTTTATGGGAAAGAATAGTTTAAATATTGATTTAAGAGATTATCTTTTTAATATTTATCAGATTTTGACATTGTAGTTACAATATTTTATTGCACCAGTGAGAAGGACAAGGAACCTAAGCTGGCTGCAATTAAATTGTTACTACAGAGCATATTGACTCTGGTTTTTGAAAACAATGAACAATTAGCACATAACAGTCAACTGACAGAGCATCTGGATTACCAAGCACAGTTACAGAAAGTTAGTGGCCAAATGGTAATTAAGCAGTTAAAGTGGGACTCATTCTTCCATTTCATTGTATATAATTCTATCCCTACTAAGGAAATTATCAATAATGTTTAGTGTTACCCAAGTGTCCATACTTACTAAGTGATTAATTCAAAATACTCCATTATATAAATGAAAGTATAAACTCAGAAAAATAATTACCTGTCTATTACCACTGCTCCCATCAGGACAAATGCAACCACCCTATAAATTAAAAAAAAAGGAAACAATTATTGCTTTGTGGAAGTTTAAAATAAAATCTTATTTCAGACGTTAAACTATGTTTAGAGAAGAAAGACTGGGACTACAGAGTAGCTGTGACATTTCCTATACCTAGAACAAATGAGGAGACAGCATAGCTCTATACATTTAACGTTTGCTTTGGAAGTTAGACTGATACTACATCTCTCAGTGCTACGGCTCAATGGCAGATGCCTCATCAAGAAAGAATTATCTGGGTAGTCAAGAGTACAGAGAATCACCATTGTACTCTCACCAAAAACCATGTGTGAAATTGAAATAGTGTTAAGAATTGATTTCAGAGAGCCATTTCAGATAAATTTAATCTGAACAGGGTCACTTCATTTACAATTTAATGCATAACATCAGTAATCCCCCCGCAAAACTATGGGACTTAAACTCTGACTCCTGATTTTAATTAGTTTAATTACCATGAAGCTATCTGGACAAGACTACATAAAAATAGAGAAAATCCTGACCTGACTACTTGATCCACCACCGGTTGCAAGAAATGATCCACCCTGTGAAGAAACCAATTATTTTTTATAGAAGCATTTTATCAGAATCTAACACGTATAAAATTATGTAGTGAGAAGTAAGGTGACAAACTCTTTGTACTCTTTCCCTCCACCAACAAACTTTATCTGTTCGGAACTTTCTGTATGAATCATTGTGAAAACATAAATTTGGATGAAACTTAATCAGTGTCTGGATACAATACACAGGGAATGGGTATCAAGAAAACTAATTAAGAAAACTGTTACTCTCTGGAGCTCAGAGATCTGACTGTGCTGTTGAATTAGACTTCAAACTTTCTGAGACAGAGGACTATGCTAGTGTTACATCTACATAATGCTGGGCACAGCAGGATTCCAGATCTCTGGAAAGCTGATGGATACCAATACAGTACAAAACATTACAAAAAATAGAGTCAGGTGCCACTCTGGATCAGTTAGATTTCACATAATTCTGTAACATATACACTGCTGCAGCAGTACATAAGTCTACAGAATATGAAAGTTGGACCTGCTTTTGTAACAGAAGTACATAATCACTAAGATGTACCTTATTACCAAATTCTAAATGAAACAGAATTATGTATCTGGCCATTACCATCACTAGAGCAGGACTGTTTCTAAAAAAAGATTCTAAAACTATTTCTTTTGTGTTTTGCAAACAACTTTTACAAAATATTATGTAAAGAAACACCTGCAATACTTACCTGCTTAGTAGAGTGAAGGAACAGTGGAAACAGTATATTCTGGGCCCATTATCATTATTTACAACTGTTCAAAATTATAACATTATAAGGAAAATGCTGCCAAATCAAAATAGCATCCTTCAGGACAGATAAATTAGTGGAACTAATTTCAGAAATGAAATATAATTTATCAGAAAGCTCCTTGTAATGAGATCATGCAGTAGACACTATGTTATTACCTGGAGGTTGGTGTGGCTGCTATTTGAAGTAGAAGACTCATTCTGTGAAGAAACAAGAAATGACTCATTTTTCTGTAAGGGTAATAAATTAAAATACATAGTTCTATTGGGAAAGAACTACCTAACTCTGAACAGAATACTCTGTTGTGGAAACTAGATCCTTATTCTTTTTGTAGGTAATCACCAAGGAGCTGTAACACCAGCAGTAGTTCAGAAAAGTGACAAGAGGGGTTTACCTGTACATCAGTGTCTCTTCTGCTCAAAACATGTGATGTATCCTGTAAAAAACAAAGACATTTACTTGTAGGAGATGAAAACTCTGTGATCAGTGACAGGCCTTCTTTTTTTCCATATTGTTTATTCATAACAACTCCAGACCCTTTAATGCATACATTGAGTAGGCATTATAAAATAAAAGGTTATTTGCACATAATTTTTGTAGCCTACTGCTGAAGCTGACTTGAAGCTATACGATACACCTATCTGTATCTCCTCTACAACATGCTGAATACAATAAATTACCAAACATTATTCTTTCTTACTTCATTATTCTATCCTACTTCAGCTAAAATTTTAGCTGTCCTCTGTTTGTATGACACATTTAATTTTAACTTTAGCTTGGACCAACTTTGTATGTGCTTCCTGAAGAACAGGAATTTGAGCTGCCCTATATGTCACAGCAGGATTTTCATGTCTTGTTTTCATATATATATATATATATACACACACACACACACACATATACACACTTCCTTGAAAGTAAGTTCACCCAAAGAGCAAATAGCCAAGCTATTTTATTTTACTTTTTCCTTAAATAACAGAATATTAATTAGGACAAACATGATTAGGGAAAAATTAGGCATAATTGGGAAAAATTATATATAGTTAGGGCAAAAATCCTACAAGCAGTAAAAAAAGGAAAGAAAAAAAAAAGTTACTTACTCGGGCAACAACAACTTTCTTTTTTCCACAACCAGAACTCTGTAAAGGAGCCAGAAGCCAGTTATTACTTTATGGATGCAGCCATCCACACAAAATACTTTCAGCAAAAATTTACCTAAACTTGTCAAGGTGGCATATTTTGGGGCAGGAAAATGTCCAGAGCTATCTTTTTGCTATTAGTAAGAATTTTAAAAAGCATAGCCTTTGTCTGTTTTTACCTTATCACTCCTTCATCAGAAGTTCCTGCCTAGCAGAGTCTTCCTCAGCTTAGCCACTGTGGTTTAGAGAACAATCTGTACAATGAATTTTGGGGTTGGTTTTTTTTTGAACATTCACCACCCTTATTTGTGAGAGTGTTTAGAAGCAAACTCTTTTACAATGAAGTCCAGCAATATGCACTGGATAGGGAAAACCAAGGGAATAAGAGCATCTTTTGTGAACAAAGGAGGAAGCAATGAAGGATTTCTTTTGTAGAACCTTTTGCATTAAACCTAATGCAATGCATTCAAGGTAAATATAAGCAAAACCAAAAGATGTTTTCAGAAGGCTTCCTTACTTCCTAATATACATGCTTGGTGCAGTACTAAAGTACTAGAGAGGAAAAATAGGGAAAATAACGAAGCAGTAAAGTATATGGCTGACAACTGAAGAAAAGGCAAGTAACTGATGACAGGTTACTCTAGATGGCAGTAAAACAAAAGGAGGCTGTAACAGATGGAAAAAGCTTTTCTATGAACAGAAAGAAGTATGGAAAAATGTCATTCATTTACACAACAGTGTATTTGCTGTTAATCTATCTATCTATCCATGTTAATCACAGTTTCTGCTTGTAGGACTGATGGAAAGTCTTGACAGAGAGAGTATTACCAAGGGATAAATGTTACTTTACAATACTAGCATGTAAGTGGAAAAAGCTTGAGGTGGCTACATGTCACATGTACACAGATGGTTAATTCCCAAATAATTATCCTGTCAAAGTGCATATACTGCAAAAACCCCTGTGTTGATATATATGCTTAGAAGTATTGTGCAGTTTTAAATAATTATGCAACAGTCTTAAGAACGGCTAGAGGGATTGAGTACAGAGAAATATAACATCAAAGACCTCATTCTTTAACTTTTTGAAGGTTATTGTAAAGCAATCATACACTACAATTATAGGCCCACAGGTCTAATGTAAAAGTGTTCAGTCACTAACACTGTAATTAACCATAAGAATTTGAATACTGCAGAAGAAAAAAGCACTTACCTGACCATTGGCACTATAGGTAGTGTCATTCTGGAAAAGAATAAATTATTTCCTTCTTTAAGAATTATTTAAATACAGTAAGCTTACAGAAACCTGATTCTTTCTGATACTGCACACAGACATAACAAAAATAATTTGTTGCTCACATCCTCCACAGCATTGCCTAAATTAGTTTGAAATCTGACCATTCCCGTCTGAAAAACATTTTAATAGCAACTTTAGATTGGTAGAAATGTAACATGAAAAGCAGTGAAATATCTGCCACTGTATCTCTCTTCTTTCGTTCATTATATGTATTTAAAGCTTGTCTGTGGGATTTTCTTTTTTTGGAAGATTACTGTAAAATGTATCCTTAGTTTTTGGGCAAAATCTTCTGTTACTGCAAAGCCACTGAAATTTTTTTTTCCATATTTCATTTCATCAAGTTAAATGCATTTTAAAAGCACAAAACATATCTGTAAACACTTACATGACAATTTTCAGTAAGAAAACCTGCAGTTACTGAAACAGCTATTAGTGTGGGAACTCAACATTCTTTCTGGATCATTCTGCTCACAAGACTGCATCTAGCAGTGCAATATTTTCCCATCTACATGAAAAATGTTTTGATGAAAATATATTAGAGAAAGCATACTCACATCATCACAGGCATTGGGATTATCGTCTGAGGAATACTGTGAATCCTAGAAGGACATCAGATACCAGTTATTTCCTCACAAAAATGGACTGTTAAAAATACACTTTGATGTTGTACTCTGCAAGACAGAATTGAGGCTCATGCAAAGAAAAAGCTGAGTTAAATTAAAGTAGGACCTTTATAAGGAAAACAAGGAGTGAAATACATGGCTGCAATAGTTGCTTACAGGGAATGTTCTGTTCTTCAGTAAAGAAAAAAAAACCTGAACCAATCCAAAACAAAAAGAGCACAGAAACTATTATGTTTTTTACATCTTTGAGAAAGATGATGCAGAGACTAAAAAGATTCATATGAAATAATATACAACTAGGGGAAAGAAAGAGCTAGTTACCTGACTATCATAATAGCTGTCTGAGGAGGATGATCCACCCTTTAAAACAAACAAACAAACTGAAATCAGAGAAAATCAGAATATAGAAAACCTGATTTTGAGCAGAGGCTAAAGCTTGTATGAAGTGACATACAAGTAGGGAAATAGAGCATTACTTACTTGGCCACTACCATAGTTTTGTGAGAAGGATCCACCCAATAAAACAAACAAATATGAACCCTACTTCAGAAGAAACTGTGATTTTTTTTTTTTTTGGAGGCTGTAAAGCTGGAATAAACAATTGCCTGGGATTCCTTTGAATAAATACAACTTCCTAGATATCTATACGACTTATCAGATATGATAAAAATTCTTACCAGGAAAAAAATCAAGGTCTACCTACCTGGTTGCCACCATAATTTTGTGAGGAAGATGATGCACTCTGCTAACAACAACAACAAAAAATAATTTAGAATTAATATTACAACATTGCAGATTGGATATTGATCGGCCATCATGGACCCTGTCTGAAGGAAAACCTCAGTGGGAGGAGATAATAATCTAGTACTTACTTGGCTACCACCATAGTTTTGTAAGGAGTATGATCCACCCTGTGAAAACAAAACAGCAACAGTTATAATGCTGGAGAGCTGAATTTGATCAGAATCCACAGAGCTAGCTTTATTAGGTTGCCAAGTTCTTTCTATGTAAATGGAATTTCAGGGCTGGTAAAAAGTATGTTTGAAGAGAATGAGTTACAGGCTGGAGCTCGGGAGACTCTGCAAGAGTCTATACCCTCATGAGCAAGAAAACTATGCTCTGGATTAGAACTGCTTAAAAAGTTTTTACCAATGGATAATAAAGAGCTACCTACCTGACCACCCTGTGATCCATCCTCTAAATTAGACAAAAATTATGCATGCTTTAGACACCTACTGTTTGGCTATGGATTATTTTAATGAAAGCCACGATACTTGCTTAGGAGGAGTAAGGAGCAGAGGCAGATATGGAATATAGATATGTTTTCTAATGTAGTAAGCATAGATTGCCAATAGTGCAAAGGTAAATACTAGATGAGACATATGTCAAGGAACCACAAACATTTATCTTTAAGTAATGCCTAGTACACAGATGTTTCATTCTGAACAGTCTCTAGAGAATGTATCTTTTCTTCTCTTGTAGAAAACCTAATTTATACAAATGGAGGGAAAAATTCCCCTGGTAGCATTATTACACAGAAAGCCATGAGCTGTGAGATACAGTGGCCTTGAGGAAAAGGTTTTAAATAAAACACTCAGTATGTTTCAACATGCCCTTTTCAGAAGAGGAATGTAACTCCTTCAAGTGAAGTCAGAAAAGACATTTGTAGAATTATTAGTGTCAAAAGTGCATAAGAACAGTGAAATCCTGAGCTATTGAAGTGATTGGGGTATTTGCCATTCACTAAAACAGGGCTAAGACTTCATCCAGAAGAGACAAAGGAAAATGAAATGAAAAGTATTATCTTTCAATGTTCTAGCAGTTTTTAGAACAAAATTTAAGTGTTCCCTTTAGTCTTAGAAAGAAATAACTCCTCTTTATAAAAAAAACTTGAAAAGCTATTATAAAATAATATAATTTATACCTATATCATATATTATTCTTTCAAGTTACAATAATATATTACATACAGCATATTGTATATACTATACCACATTATAATAATATATTATAGCAACACCTATGTTGTTTGTATATTTATAAATATAGTATATATTTATTTCACTAAAATATGGTGTTTGTTAATACAATGAATCTATCCAATTTTTCTATTTCTTGTGAAAAATCAGTAAGAATCAAGAGAAGCATCACAAATTAAAACCCAGATCATCTATTGCTGTTTTCTTAGTAATTTTTAACATTTACAGAGATTGTTTCTTTAAAGATAGCAGACACCTTCTAGGATAGTGGTTTTTAGCATTCCAACACTGAAACTTGTAACAAATACACATATAGCTATCTGTACTTCACTGCACAAACTGAATGAATTAAGCTAATCTCTTTCCGGAACCTCAAATGGCAGTCCTAAAATATTTGCTGACTTTTGATGGGAAAAGTCTGCAGAGAGGCTGGTGAGCCCAGCCCTGATTTAAGTAGTGCCAGTTGAGCAACTCTGCAGCAGATTAGTTCTTTCCAGAATCTGGCCTTAATATCCTATAGAGCTAGACATTTCACAGACATAATGCTAGGAAAAAGGGGGGAAAAATAGCCCAAGCCCCTGTGATGCTCCTGTGTATAGGAAGGCAGTGAGTTCTAATCTCATCATTGGTAAGATTACATGGATTTGCACTCTATCAATCTGAAGTTGGTACTAATTAAGTTAGTGGCAAAACTAATTTTGGATGCATCTTAAAATCAGAGGAGGAATGCCATTTACCTGGTGACAGGGATTGCTATCATATGAAATACCCTGTTAAAAAACAAACAAACCAAAAGGTAAATGCCCAAATTTTAATTTTCTTGCAAAGTAATTAGCTTTCTTAAAATTTCTTATGTGAGAATTAATGTAACAAAACTCAACATAAAATATTACAGAGGATGAGTTGAATTTTATTTAACCCTTTAAGTCTGTGACTTTACCCTCTGTCACTCCCATACCCACATACTCACAAACACCAGTACACATGCACACAGATGATCAAAGCAGTACTACTTGTGTGCCACATGGAAAGTGAGGTAGGCTGGCAACTGATGTCTCTCTGTATCATCATAGTTCCTCTTGATTGGTAAAGATGAACTGGATTTTTTTTTCGACAGTCCTTTTAGGAATCAACAGTTACTGTTGTGTGACCATCTACCTCAGAATCTTGCTAGATTCATCCATCATAGATCTTAGGCAAGGCTGCTACCCAATGCCTTTCATTTTCCTGTTTTGGGTATATTTTGGCTATAGCCAGCCTTCCTGTTAGGATAACAGGATGAGAAACAGTACACACAATGAGTTCTACCCTGGTTGTCACCCTCCCACTATTAAAGCACAGGTCTTCTCTTGATAAATCAGCCTGTGACACAGCTTTCATGGAAATAACACATTCTTCAGCGTTTATCAGTTTCATTACTGTTAACTGTGTCCTTGTACTGCTTCTTACGATGTTTTTGCATGCATTTCCGTTCATACTTAACTCTTACCAATCCTAATATTTCTGCTAAATACTTCTGCTAAAAAATTCTGTATTTATACTTCTCTTTCATTCTTGTTGCTTTCCCCAATATATTTATTTGAACATAGGTTTACTATCATAGCCTTATCCATGATACTGTCACCTGGGATCTCATCACTGAAGACACAGTCTTTACATCATTGTAGGCATACACAAGTTGAAATGGAACCAGGATGAAAACTACTAATCTAATTCTTATTCCACAGGAACGACTCTCTGATCCTATCACTTTCTATAGGAATTAAACGGAGCAGCATATGAAAATCATTCCCAGGCAAAGGTTTTATCTGTTTACTGAGTAGACAGATGAATCACTACTTGACCGTCTTCTATGTGTAACACTAGATGGGAGAAGCCACTTCATTTTGGTTACGAAGACTAACAATATCAGCCTTTTTTGATCTCTGTGCTACATAATTCCATGTAACAATGAAAACAAGAGATTCCAACCAACAAACATTATGTAACTTACTGAAAAATATGTTACTACTACAAAGAAAGCTGGGTCTAGTTTTCAAATAGTTCGGAGGAAGAAGACTTACTTGTCCACAACCACTGCTGCCACCTGAAGAAGGATATCCACCCTGCTGGGAAAAAAAAGACCGGCTCAGTAATCCAAATATTCCTTTTCTCCATTTCAAATACAGAAATAAATTTTAAAGGGCTTTAGCTGCCTGAGTGTTTAATCGTAGAAGACCAGCTACATCCTACTATGAATTTTATTCTGAAGTATTGTGTATGTTGAATATTATACTGTATCAAAAAGCTGACACCTACATGCACTGCTTCCTATGTGGGAAAGAGCTGCTTCAATGAGCCTATTGTTCCCAGACCCACACGAAAAAAACTGCAAAATACTTCTAATGAGAAGTTACTATACTATTTCAAGAAACCACACAATTCTCAATACATATATGGGAACATCACACAGAGGTTGTATTCTGACTGGTGACTGGCTGATGCTTACCTGGCCATAGGAAGTGCCACCTTGAAGCTGGTAGCCCTGTAAGAAAGGAATTATTGATTCATAATTATTGTATTTGTGAAGCAGATGCCTCTGTCATGTCTGTTTCTTTGTGGGGGGAAAAATCCCGGTGTAGGACAGAGAATGTAGAGACTCTGCTGCTTAACTAGAATTATTTTGATATTTCTTATTCTGGATGAATATCTGATCACACTGTGTTTATCAAATGACAATCATAGAGTAGTTTTACATCTGTCTCAGATGAGACTCTAGTCTTATGAAGGTTTTCCAGTACATTGAAGGGACGCAACATTTTCTTACTATGTTTCTTTTGCCTGCTGTTCCTTAGATACTGGGCTTAGATGGCTAACGATAGGTGAATACTGATTTCCTATATTTGTATTTTGGTGGGCCTCAGTTGCACAATTCCATTCTTCTGAGGGAAAATAAAGGTGAAAAATAATTTAAAAAAATTAAGAAAGAATCCTAGAAAAAAAATACAGATTCATAAAATGGAAACAAAACAATGCAATTAAGAGTAGCAGGTCAAATGGATTAGTCAAGGATGCAACTACCTTTTGAAAAAAACCTTCATTAATAGAAAGTTACTGTGGGTAACTATAAGCTGCTGATGCAATCTCCATTCAATATAATGTCAAAAAAGAGCAGGTGTTTCATGTACATGCAGACCTGTGCCACAGCTGTCTGGGAGAGTTATGAAGACAGGGATTACCAAACAGGATTTGAACTATCTTGCCTATTTCTGCTATCTGACACAAAGATCCTGCCAAAATTCACAGCTATCTTAGGGCTGCTTTAATTCACATAAAAACTGTAAAGGGAGGTAAGCATTTATCAGCTACAGGCTCTAAGACCAACTCTTCCTGCAGCTGAGGACCTGACCCAATGTTCGGTAGCTCCTCCTCACCGTTTCCCTGTACTGAGACCAAAGGGGACAGTGAAGAACTGACTATAAATTTGTCTTGTACCACGTAAATCAGGTGGAACAGGAAGAGCTCCAAATAGACTATTTCTACCATAAATTTTAAAGTTCCAACCACACGGAAAAGATCACATAGCAATGGGAACCCATGTTTCCTGCAGATATCCATTAAAAACACAACTGTCAATATCACAACAAAAGTTTTGAAATTAATTCAGAGATATTTTTTTTTTTAATAATGCAATATAAATTGGAAAAAAAAAAGATTTTTTTAAATCTCCACCCCGTTGCAGTGCCATGGCACTCCACCTTCTCAAATGCTGTATAGTGACTGATGCTTACCTGGCCATAGGAAGTGCCACCTTGAGGCTGGTATCCCTGTAAGAAAGGCAAGAACTCATTTGTAAATAAAGCTGTAGTCTTCGCACAGCTGCAACTGAAAAGCCCATTTCCACTAACAGTTCCTCTATACTATGTTCTTTTTCCTTCACGGTAATTCAGTGGTATGAACCAAAATCAAGGACCACTCAGCAACTCCAAGAAGGGAAAAAACCCAACCAAACCTCAAAGTCCATTTACAAGGCAGGCTCCAACAGAAAAGCTCAATACACTTCAGCAAAAAAAGTCTCACCTGGCCATAGGACTGACTGCTTGGGGAACCCTTTAAAAAAAAGAGAGAGATAATTACCATCTTGACAAGGAGGCTTTTATAAAGAGCGTAACATTTATGGCAATAGAGCTGCACAAGGGTTTCCCAAAAAGGCTCCTCCCGAGGCAAAGGAGACAGAGCAGTACACTAGCATCTGTGCAGCAGATTGTCCTATTCTCAGCAGAAGCCATGAATCGAATCGAGACACAGACTGCCAAAGGAAACATCACTCAAAAATCTGCCAGTCGTGCGGGGTCTCAGAGAGATCAGTGAAGCACTTCCTACAGAATATCCGATTTGCTTACCTGGCCATAAGAACTGCTGCTGCCCAAGTAACTTGGCCCAGCCTAAGACAAGGACACCATTTGGTTACTTCCCTTTTGTAAGGGATCCAGGCTGCATTAGGAAAAGCGAGGAACTACATCCTAAAGCTATGCAGGGCAGTATCAAGAGCCCCGACTTCCTCCTGGTCCTCACAATGATGCCAAGTGCAATGATTTCACATGCTTGGATTCCAGATAAGTAAGTAGCACGTGGATTAATTTAGAGTGTGAGAATACACACTTTCAGACAAAATGGCCTTTGAAGTTCAAATTCTGAGTGATCTCTAAGTGCTTTTGCAGTGCCATGGCACTCCACTTTCTCAAATGCTGTATTCTGACTGGTGACTGGCTGATGCTTACCTGGCCATAGGAAGTGGCACCTTGAAGCTGGTAGCCCTGTAAGAAAGGAGTTATTGATTCATAATTATTGTATTTGTGAAGCAGATGCCTCTGTCATGTCTGTTTCTTTGTGGGGGGAAAAATCCCGGTGTAGGACAGAGAACGTAGAGACTCTGCTGCTTAACTAGAATTATTTTGATATTTCTTATTCTGGATGAATATCTGATCACACTGTGTTTATCAAATGACAATCATAGAGTAGTTTTACATCTGTCTCAGATGAGACTCTAGTCTTATGAAGGTTTTCCAGTACATTGAAGGGACGCAACATTTTCTTACTATGTTTCTTTTGCCTGCTGTTCCTTAGATACTGGGCTTAGATGGCTAACGATAGGTGAATACTGATTTCCTATATTTGTATTTTGGTGGGCCTCAGTTGCACAATTCCATTCTTCTGAGGGAAAATAAAGGTGAAAAATAATTTAAAAAAATTAAGAAAGAATCCTAGAAAAAAAATACAGATTCATAAAATGGAAACAAAACAATGCAATTAAGAGTAGCAGGTCAAATGGATTAGTCAAGGATGCAACTACCTTTTGAAAAAAACCTTCATTAATAGAAAGTTACTGTGGGTAACTATAAGCTGCTGATGCAATCTCCATTCAATATAATGTCAAAAAAGAGCAGGTGTTTCATGTACATGCAGACCTGTGCCACAGCTGTCTGGGAGAGTTATGAAGACAGGGATTACCAAACAGGATTTGAACTATCTTGCCTATTTCTGCTATCTGACACAAAGATCCTGCCAAAATTCACAGCTATCTTAGGGCTGCTTTAATTCACATAAAAACTGTAAAGGGAGGTAAGCATTTATCAGCTACAGGCTCTAAGACCAACTCTTCCTGCAGCTGAGGACCTGACCCAATGTTCGGTAGCTCCTCCTCACCGTTTCCCTGTACTGAGACCAAAGGGGACAGTGAAGAACTGACTATAAATTTGTCTTGTACCACGTAAATCAGGTGGAACAGGAAGAGCTCCAAATAGACTATTTCTACCATAAATTTTAAAGTTCCAACCACACGGAAAAGATCACATAGCAATGGGAACCCATGTTTCCTGCAGATATCCATTAAAAACACAACTGTCAATATCACAACAAAAGTTTTGAAATTAATTCAGAGATATTTTTTTTTTTAATAATGCAATATAAATTGGAAAAAAAAAAGATTTTTTTAAATCTCCACCCCGTTGCAGTGCCATGGCACTCCACCTTCTCAAATGCTGTATAGTGACTGATGCTTACCTGGCCATAGGAAGTGCCACCTTGAGGCTGGTATCCCTGTAAGAAAGGCAAGAACTCATTTGTAAATAAAGCTGTAGTCTTCGCACAGCTGCAACTGAAAAGCCCATTTCCACTAACAGTTCCTCTATACTATGTTCTTTTTCCTTCACGGTAATTCAGTGGTATGAACCAAAATCAAGGACCACTCAGCAACTCCAAGAAGGGAAAAAACCCAACCAAACCTCAAAGTCCATTTACAAGGCAGGCTCCAACAGAAAAGCTCAATACACTTCAGCAAAAAAAGTCTCACCTGGCCATAGGACTGACTGCTTGGGGAACCCTTTAAAAAAAAGAGAGAGATAATTACCATCTTGACAAGGAGGCTTTTATAAAGAGCGTAACATTTATGGCAATAGAGCTGCACAAGGGTTTCCCAAAAAGGCTCCTCCCGAGGCAAAGGAGACAGAGCAGTACACTAGCATCTGTGCAGCAGATTGTCCTATTCTCAGCAGAAGCCATGAATCGAATCGAGACACAGACTGCCAAAGGAAACATCACTCAAAAATCTGCCAGTCGTGCGGGGTCTCAGAGAGATCAGTGAAGCACTTCCTACAGAATATCCGATTTGCTTACCTGGCCATAAGAACTGCTGCTGCCCAAGTAACTTGGCCCAGCCTAAGACAAGGACACCATTTGGTTACTTCCCTTTTGTAAGGGATCCAGGCTGCATTAGGAAAAGCGAGGAACTACATCCTAAAGCTATGCAGGGCAGTATCAAGAGCCCCGACTTCCTCCTGGTCCTCACAATGATGCCAAGTGCAATGATTTCACATGCTTGGATTCCAGATAAGTAAGTAGCACGTGGATTAATTTAGAGTGTGAGAATACACACTTTCAGACAAAATGGCCTTTGAAGTTCAAATTCTGAGTGATCTCTAAGTGCTTTTGCAGTGCCATGGCACTCCACTTTCTCAAATGCTGTATTCTGACTGGTGACTGGCTGATGCTTACCTGGCCATAGGAAGTGGCACCTTGAAGCTGGTAGCCCTGTAAGAAAGGAGTTATTGATTCATAATTATTGTATTTGTGAAGCAGATGCCTCTGTCATGTCTGTTTCTTTGTGGGGGGAAAAATCCCGGTGTAGGACAGAGAACGTAGAGACTCTGCTGCTTAACTAGAATTATTTTGATATTTCTTATTCTGGATGAATATCTGATCACACTGTGTTTATCAAATGACAATCATAGAGTAGTTTTACATCTGTCTCAGATGAGACTCTAGTCTTATGAAGGTTTTCCAGTACATTGAAGGGACGCAACATTTTCTTACTATGTTTCTTTTGCCTGCTGTTCCTTAGATACTGGGCTTAGATGGCTAACGATAGGTGAATACTGATTTCCTATATTTGTATTTTGGTGGGCCTCAGTTGCACAATTCCATTCTTCTGAGGGAAAATAAAGGTGAAAAATAATTTAAAAAAATTAAGAAAGAATCCTAGAAAAAAAATACAGATTCATAAAATGGAAACAAAACAATGCAATTAAGAGTAGCAGGTCAAATGGATTAGTCAAGGATGCAACTACCTTTTGAAAAAAACCTTCATTAATAGAAAGTTACTGTGGGTAACTATAAGCTGCTGATGCAATCTCCATTCAATATAATGTCAAAAAAGAGCAGGTGTTTCATGTACATGCAGACCTGTGCCACAGCTGTCTGGGAGAGTTATGAAGACAGGGATTACCAAACAGGATTTGAACTATCTTGCCTATTTCTGCTATCTGACACAAAGATCCTGCCAAAATTCACAGCTATCTTAGGGCTGCTTTAATTCACATAAAAACTGTAAAGGGAGGTAAGCATTTATCAGCTACAGGCTCTAAGACCAACTCTTCCTGCAGCTGAGGACCTGACCCAATGTTCGGTAGCTCCTCCTCACCGTTTCCCTGTACTGAGACCAAAGGGGACAGTGAAGAACTGACTATAAATTTGTCTTGTACCACGTAAATCAGGTGGAACAGGAAGAGCTCCAAATAGACTATTTCTACCATAAATTTTAAAGTTCCAACCACACGGAAAAGATCACATAGCAATGGGAACCCATGTTTCCTGCAGATATCCATTAAAAACACAACTGTCAATATCACAACAAAAGTTTTGAAATTAATTCAGAGATATTTTTTTTTTTAATAATGCAATATAAATTGGAAAAAAAAAAGATTTTTTTAAATCTCCACCCCGTTGCAGTGCCATGGCACTCCACCTTCTCAAATGCTGTATAGTGACTGATGCTTACCTGGCCATAGGAAGTGCCACCTTGAGGCTGGTATCCCTGTAAGAAAGGCAAGAACTCATTTGTAAATAAAGCTGTAGTCTTCGCACAGCTGCAACTGAAAAGCCCATTTCCACTAACAGTTCCTCTATACTATGTTCTTTTTCCTTCACGGTAATTCAGTGGTATGAACCAAAATCAAGGACCACTCAGCAACTCCAAGAAGGGAAAAAACCCAACCAAACCTCAAAGTCCATTTACAAGGCAGGCTCCAACAGAAAAGCTCAATACATTTCAGCAAAAAAAGTCTCACCTGGCCATAGGACTGACTGCTTGGGGAACCCTTTAAAAAAAAGAGAGAGATAATTACCATCTTGACAAGGAGGCTTTTATAAAGAGCGTAACATTTATGGCAATAGAGCTGCACAAGGGTTTCCCAAAAAGGCTCCTCCCGAGGCAAAGGAGACAGAGCAGTACACTAGCATCTGTGCAGCAGATTGTCCTATTCTCAGCAGAAGCCATGAATCGAATCGAGACACAGACTGCCAAAGGAAACATCACTCAAAAATCTGCCAGTTGTGCGGGGTCTCAGAGAGATCAGTGAAGCACTTCCTACAGAATATCCGATTTGCTTACCTGGCCATAAGAACTGCTGCTGCCCAAGTAACTTGGCCCAGCCTAAGACAAGGACACCATTTGGTTACTTCCCTTTTGTAAGGGATCCAGGCTGCATTAGGAAAAGCGAGGAACTACATCCTAAAGCTATGCAGGGCAGTATCAAGAGCCCCGACTTCCTCCTGGTCCTCACAATGATGCCAAGTGCAATGATTTCACATGCTTGGATTCCAGATAAGTAAGTAGCACGTGGATTAATTTAGAGTGTGAGAATACACACTTTCAGACAAAATGGCCTTTGAAGTTCAAATTCTGAGTGATCTCTAAGTGCTTTTGCAGTGCCATGGCACTCCACTTTCTCAAATGCTGTATTCTGACTGGTGACTGGCTGATGCTTACCTGGCCATAGGAAGTGGCACCTTGAAGCTGGTAGCCCTGTAAGAAAGGAGTTATTGATTCATAATTATTGTATTTGTGAAGCAGATGCCTCTGTCATGTCTGTTTCTTTGTGGGGGGAAAAATCCCGGTGTAGGACAGAGAACGTAGAGACTCTGCTGCTTAACTAGAATTATTTTGATATTTCTTATTCTGGATGAATATCTGATCACACTGTGTTTATCAAATGACAATCATAGAGTAGTTTTACATCTGTCTCAGATGAGACTCTAGTCTTATGAAGGTTTTCCAGTACATTGAAGGGACGCAACATTTTCTTACTATGTTTCTTTTGCCTGCTGTTCCTTAGATACTGGGCTTAGATGGCTAACGATAGGTGAATACTGATTTCCTATATTTGTATTTTGGTGGGCCTCAGTTGCACAATTCCATTCTTCTGAGGGAAAATAAAGGTGAAAAATAATTTAAAAAAATTAAGAAAGAATCCTAGAAAAAAAATACAGATTCATAAAATGGAAACAAAACAATGCAATTAAGAGTAGCAGGTCAAATGGATTAGTCAAGGATGCAACTACCTTTTGAAAAAAACCTTCATTAATAGAAAGTTACTGTGGGTAACTATAAGCTGCTGATGCAATCTCCATTCAATATAATGTCAAAAAAGAGCAGGTGTTTCATGTACATGCAGACCTGTGCCACAGCTGTCTGGGAGAGTTATGAAGACAGGGATTACCAAACAGGATTTGAACTATCTTGCCTTTCTGCTATCTGACACAAAGATCCTGCCAAAATTCACAGCTATCTTAGGGCTGCTTTAATTCACATAAAAACTGTAAAGGGAGGTAAGCATTTATCAGCTACAGGCTCTAAGACCAACTCTTCCTGCAGCTGAGGACCTGACCCAATGTTCGGTAGCTCCTCCTCACCGTTTCTCTGTACTGAGACCAAAGGGGACAGTGAAGAACTGACTATAAATTTGTCTTGTACCACGTAAATCAGGTGGAACAGGAAGAGCTCCAAATAGACTATTTCTACCATAAATTTTAAAGTTCCAACCACACGGAAAAGATCACATAGCAATGGGAACCCATGTTTCCTGCAGATATCCATTAAAAACACAACTGTCAATATCACAACAAAAGTTTTGAAATTAATTCAGAGATATTTTTTTTTTTAATAATGCAATATAAATTGAAAAAAAAAAGATTTTTTTAAATCTCCACCCCGTTGCAGTGCCATGGCACTCCACCTTCTCAAATGCTGTATAGTGACTGATGCTTACCTGGCCATAGGAAGTGCCACCTTGAGGCTGGTATCCCTGTAAGAAAGGCAAGAACTCATTTGTAAATAAAGCTGTAGTCTTCGCACAGCTGCAACTGAAAAGCCCATTTCCACTAACAGTTCCTCTATACTATGTTCTTTTTCCTTCACGGTAATTCAGTGGTATGAACCAAAATCAAGGACCACTCAGCAACTCCAAGAAGGGAAAAAACCCAACCAAACCTCAAAGTCCATTTACAAGGCAGGCTCCAACAGAAAAGCTCAATACATTTCAGCAAAAAAAGTCTCACCTGGCCATAGGACTGACTGCTTGGGGAACCCTTTAAAAAAAAGAGAGAGATAATTACCATCTTGACAAGGAGGCTTTTATAAAGAGCGTAACATTTATGGCAATAGAGCTGCACAAGGGTTTCCCAAAAAGGCTCCTCCCGAGGCAAAGGAGACAGAGCAGTACACTAGCATCTGTGCAGCAGATTGTCCTATTCTCAGCAGAAGCCATGAATCGAATCGAGACACAGACTGCCAACCTTGTTCATGTTGAGTATTTGTGATGTTGAGTATTGGCCTCGCTTTGACCACAATCCCTAGTAGTCATACCTCCCGTTTTGAAACATTTTCCTGGTTGCATGTAGTGGTACAGAGAATATTGGCAGATATTTGCTCCCCCCGACCCCCAACCCCCTAAAGAGGAGTAAGTCTGAGGAGCCTTTATACTTAAGTTCATACTATGAATATTCTTATGTGTAACTCTGCAAGAATTTTTATTATCATTATGTTAGTATTTGCTAAATTCACACACTTCTTTTTTACAGAAGTAGCTTCATCTGCCTGGCTTTAAGCAAGGCTGAAAGATGTTGCACATCAGTTCCCAGTTACGATTCTCCATCATTCTTGATATGGATAAGCAACTGTCCTTCACAAGTTTTGGAAATTTGAGCTCTCATATACATGGGGGCTGAATCTACCAGTATGGGATTTATAGTGTGATACTGAGCCTAGAATCACTTCCCCTCAATGCCATGACTTTTATGCACCTTTTAGAGGACACATTGAGTGGAATACAGTCATTTCACTTCAACCAATCACACATGGAAATACTTTTATGAGCATTCCAAACAAAAATAGTTGAACACCAATATCAGAAGTTAATTTTATGAACAAAAATCAGAGAAATATAAATATCTGCACACTTTGAAATAATTTTAAAAATGCAGGAAATCATTTATTTCCAAGTTGTGCTAGCCCTGTTTTAGTGAAATCTACAGGAATACTTCTAGTCTTTTTTAAGTTCACTTACCTGAACATAAGTACTGCTGCTGCTTTGCTGTCTTTGTCCATTCTACACAGGAACAAAAAAATGGTTATTTATTTTTAAGAGGAATGGCTTATGTATTAAGGCATTTCAAGAAGCAACTCTATCCTTATAGACTAGACAGTTTGAAAGTCAGAAAGAGTTCCTTATGCCCTTTCTTACTTTATTTATGCCATCTCATGCGCTACAATTTTCAATACTTCAGTATATAAAGATCCTTCATAAATAAAGTGCTAAAAGTATTTATACATCTTGATGTCATTTTCTTAGTAAAAATTCATCATATAATACATCATTGTGTCATACTGTGGTATTTCAAGTGAGTTTAAATAATTCTGCCCTTCAGTGTGTCATACAAATTGCCATTAAACTCATATCCACTTATATTCATATTGTGACTGATTTTTTCATGAATAAGCACAATAAACTTTTGATAAAGGCTTTGTCAAAACAAAAATTGGAAAAGCCACAGTTACAATTTAACCAAAGGAAAAGTCACTGCAGAAAATCTTTCAATTCCCATGAAGTACGTGGATTATGAGAGCAATCAAATATTCTTCAGTTTTATTTATATATACACACTGAAAAATATTTAACCTGTGTAATCAAAACACTATACATTTAAATTCAGAAATAAAGTAATGAGGAAATCTTATCCCTTTCTCTACCAGTATTCATCACTAGTTGTGGAAGAATCTAATACTATACATTTTGAAAGCAATGATTTCCAAAAGCCAAATTTTGGCTGGGGTAGCCTGCTACTGGTCTTTCATTGAAAGTGAGAATTTGTTGTCACAGTCCAAAGGACTATCATATGAAGAAAGGAAATCCTAAACTGTGAATACTGGTAGGTGGGTTAAAATTGCAAAGGACCCAGAAAAAAATATGCCGGAGACATATCCACAATACTTTACAAACATGCTCTTAATGAGATTGGATCGTAATCAACTTTCCAAGTGCCTGGTTATCAAGAAGCAATGTTATAAATACAACAGCAAACAAAAGTTCACCTAAGCACTAACTAGCAGGGTTTTAAAAAATGTAATGCTGAACTAGTTGTTTCCATTTAAAAAATAGACTGTTTAAATGAACATGGAAGCGTGCAGGTTATGATTTATGCCTATGTGATTTAATATCAAACAACATTCAAGCTTAAGTTCTAGAATTCCATCTGCCTTCCTGAGCAGATAGAGATGGTTAAATTTTGCAAATTTTGAGAGCACTATGGAATTAGCATACAGAGGTTTTCGTATTCTATGTCTGTAGAAAACAGCTGCAATTGTCTTTAATCAGCAACCAAGTAGGATATCCACTTTTCTGTAACCACAGAAAAGCCCTACTCCACCACTGTAGTTTGTGGATATCTAAGATATCCATAAGTTATCCATACTTATTTATTCCCAAAGAGATGAATCATTGTTTAGTTTACTGAGACAGGGCTTTGGTTAAAACTCAAGTATAATGGAGGAAGAACGTCTACCTGTATTATGATCCTAGTAGCAGAACTTCCCAAACTCTGAAAAAAAACCCAAAAAACAACAGTGAACATTTAATTTGACTTGTTTAAATGCAATGTGGTTAAACAGAATATACCAAGTTTTACTATTTTGCTTGGGAGACTAAAGGGAAATGTCATATGTGTGATGTACTGACTATCAAATTGTTAACACTCAGCATTAAACTAGTTCATCTTCAGCTCTGAAAGTCTGGGAAGACAGCCTGACTCTACTAAGTAATTTTCTACACTTGCGTCTGCTTCTATTACAGCTTATGTGGAGAGCAGCAGAGCACAGGCTATGCCCTTTTTGCACTACCAGTCAGCTTGGCTTTTCCAAGCGTGCTGACTGAAGCTAAGACACCATCATCCCTCCAACCTTTCTCACTGTCACCTGCATTGGACATGTGTCACTATACATAGAAATTCAATTCCTGATCCAGTCATTTGTTTGCTGAATTTTGGGGTATGAGGGATGAATGTAAAATGGTAGCAGACACCATCCTGAGGCAACTGGTTTGATCCCATAACAACTATATTACTATTATAGAAATCATAAGAAAAAAGTATGCTTACCTGCGGGTAGGTGTGACGCTGCAAATGAAACAAAACAATCTTTAATTATTTTGCATGAAGTCTTGTCCAGAGTATTGCAGCCAAAAAAGTGTCCTATCTTTTGGGTGAGATACACAACCAAATGTGAAAGAAAGACGTGGAAAGGATAGCATAGAACAAATGCATCTTAACCTTCATTCAAGCTAGAACAATATGTTTGATTAGAAACTAGACATCAGAAAAACATATATATAAAAAGTTACATCATACAAAATCACTTTAACCATCTTAAGGCTAAACTTACTTTTGACTGACTGTATGAGTTCCAAGTAAGCAGAGTGGAAATTTAGTAGTTTAAAAATGAGAATGGAATTGAATTTAGAAAAGAAAATTGCAATAGAAACAGAAAATCAAAACTATTCAGGAACACAGACACTGTATGCATTGAGACCTGGAATCTGCAGCTAATACAATATCTCTGCAAGTACTAATAGCAATCTTAGAACCACAAGATTTGTAGCTATCTAACTACTGGCTTCTTCCTGGAAGATAATTATGCACCTAGGGAAACCCTGCGTGCCAAAGAGTTGTCTCCATACGCCAGGAATCTTTCTGACAAATTAAGCATGTAGATATTTGAAAGCTTTTTGAATCAAAATTCTGAGCATTGTAGAGGAAAACTGCTTACCACAGGTGGAAAAGGGTTGCTGTTGGCAATGACCACTACCTATAGAGAAATCAGAGAAAGCTGATTACTCATCATAAAGTTTATTTAAATAGTTAAATATGTTAGGAAAATTAAGAATACTGAATTCTCTAAATTTACAAACTGATAATAATTCTATGGATGATCACTTTTATAAAATACTATTTTAATAAAAAATTTTAATGCATATTACCAAGCAAAGAAGAATATATACGTATACATGGTTTATACAAGAGTATAAGGAGATAAAAGACTCGCTCCCAGTCACACAATGACTCAGCTGTAGAGGCAGAAGTAGGATTTCATGTGTTGTACCATATTCACTGACCTATACTGTGTATCCTTTTTGATCTTCAACTTTCCACCCCAAACTGCAAGATCAATTTCTTTTATTTTTATTCAGTATTATGCCAAAAAAGGCTTAATATTGAGTTCATTAAAAAAAATTAAGCCAAATGCAATAGTAGTATCTTCTGTTTAGGTTTTAATATTTTCTGTTTAGAAACTTGCCCTGCCCTGCCCGCCCCCCCCCCCCCCCCCCCCTTTTTTTTTTAAACTGAAAAGAGTTTGTATTATCCAGTGTTGTAAAAATGAAGAGGAAAGTTTGTGCTATCAGAAGTAAAGAATCTGAGTATAAAACAGGGAGAAGTATTACATTTTTAAAACTAAGTTATTAAAAAAACCAAACTATCAGTGTGTTTTGAATTCTTAAAACAATGGGAAATTAAAATGAAAAAAAAATCTGTGAGGACATGAATAGGTACATTGTGTGTTTACTGAACACACTATAGTATTAGCCCTGAGCTTCCTGGGGACTGAACTGAGAGGAATAGTCCATGTAAATATGAGTAACATTCAACAGTAATATGAATTCTATTGATTTCACTTGCTTTGAGTCACACTCATTCTGCAGCCCCATCTGAATTATAATTACATAACTATATCCTTAAAAGTCCTAATTACATTACAATCACTATCCTAACTTCTTTTAAAAAAACCCCCATAAACAAGTATGAAATTTTATTTTATATACAGTGAAGTCAACTATCAACAAAAGCCACCACAGCACAGCTAGTTAGTATAAGGCATCTAAGAACCAAACTGATTCAAATTATATGAATCAATCCGGGTCGAAACCCTGAAAAGCCTTAAGTGGTAAAAGGAACTGTAGTACCACTGAAATAAAAGAAGTCATCCCAAGTTACAACTGTAAGAATTTTTTCCCATTGAGTTGAAAAGGAGTGCTTACCTTCTTACTGGAATCTGAACTGCTTGAAGGGACAGACTGTAAAGAATACAGAATCCATTTTTTGCTTAGGTAAATGTATGACAAATTTAACTACAGCACTATTTTCCACAAGAATGTTATAGCTAACATCATTTCCCTAAATTACAAAACAAAATAAGATTCTGAAGAAAAATATCAAAGTGTTGGCAATTAATAAATGAACAAGTGAAATAAATGAACTGGTTTCATTTTTTTCTACAAACCCCAATTATTTTGCTAGTTTTACACAGCACTGTATAAAAGCTGCACATGTTTCATCTAACATCAAATTGGAAGTTTGTTTATAATAAAAATAATCTATTGGTAGAAAAAAAAAAAATTAATCTCTTCTACCTTCATCAAAAAAGAAACCAACCCAAACTCCAGAACCTATCCCCCCAAAACTAAAAAACCTACCATTGAAATATAAACTGGAATAAATGGGATACGCCATAAGAATAGAAATGTTTTAAATGAAGCATAAATAATGTGCAGTGAAGTTTTCCATTTCATCAACCCATATGTACAATTGCATAGGCAAAAGCCAGAAAAAATACTTTTAATTCTTAGTAACTATCAAAGAAAGCACTGATTTTTGGAAAATCATAATAAAAGTAAGTGGTGTTCATTTACAGAATACATATAATCGAGTTTCTGTGCAAAACAGAAGTAAATAACTTCTAACAAAGTTGATATTACAACTACACTAAACATGTAACTAATCGGTTGAACTTATTTCCAGATATGATTATTACTTAACCATATGAAGACAGTCCCCCTTTATCCCCTTCCATGAATTTTATTATTGTTTGGTAAAATTTGGGCATAACTGCTTAGTTTCTGAATAGCTTAGGAAACTGAAAACATGTTGGAAAGCACATAGTTACCTGGCCATAGGCAAGACCCCTGCTGGATGAGGATGCACCCTGAAATAAAAATATAAATGAGGTATTTGCTTATATAATAATTTGTTAATTATATCTAGAAGTCATTGCTTTTTTCCTTAGAGGATGTACACTTCAAAACAAACTGATTTCATCTATACTTAAATAAATCTAGGGCAATAGTGAAGTATACCAAACTTGCTTAAAGATAATTGAAGTAAAAATTTTCCAACATTCTACTGTAGTCATAAGATTAATGTTGCTCTATCACAAATCAGTTTACACTTGCATATTAAACAAAGATAAAATATATTTAATATTTAGGAATTAATCTAACTAATGATGTATTTAAAGTTAAGCATATGATTAAGTAGTTTCTTGGCCAGGGTTTCAGTTCCTAACAGGCATTGGAGAGTATGTTGTCTTCCTAATAGATTTTTTTACTTGCTTTCATGATTTTAAAAATGGAAAATATGTTAATTTTTAAAATAAATCTGTTTTCAGGTGAAAATGAAATAAATGAGATCTACGATAGAAATTTCTCTACTAATTAAAGAAGTATTGGATTAATACACAAAGATTGTAAAAAACCCCCAAATATCGCACAATATGCAATATCCAAAGACAATTACTCTAACAGATAAAAAGCATTACGCAGCAAGAATTCTGACATTTTAGTAGGCTAACAAATTAAGGGTTTATAATAAGTGATGTGTAGACCCTATAACATAAATGATTACACTTCGAGGAAGTGACAATTAAAAACCAAAATTAAAAGGTGTTACATCTCAGAATAATACAACAGACTACCACCATTTTCCTTAATATACTTAAGAAGAATAATATAGCCCTGCAGAAGAGAATGAAATGCAGTTTGCAATAAGTAGATGAGTCAAGAAGCATAGTAGTAGACAACCAGTAAATACATATATAACCAGCTTACATCGTTACAGGCGTATTGACTATATGCACCAGCAGCACCTCCCTAAGAAAAAAATGAAACCAGTTATTTCTCTACTATAATTGCTTAAGAAGAAAAGGCACACTTCAGATACCCTCAATTCTGACCAATCCTTATGTAGAATATGTAAAGAATAGGTGATAAGGGGAGTATTGTACTCTCCACTATTAATGTGTGAACACCCACATGTGAACATAAGAGCCAGGCACATTAGCCCTTTGTATATTAGTGATTATCTAGCGGTACTTGGGAAACATTTTAAAACAGACACCGTCAAGACATGATTTTAACAGAAATAAAGATTTAATGTAATGCTTGTAATTCAAACATATTGTGTATGTAATATGTACATACACATATATGTAAAAATTAGGAAGTGGAAACTGGAAAGAAACAAAAATTAACACCTTCCTGATTTACAGTCAAATATAAAATATAAAGGTACAGCATAAATAGTAATAGTTCCTTTTTTAAAGTAAATCTCACTTATTATTAATATAATCAATAGTGTCCCCCAAAACTGTAATTTTGTTGCTCTTTGCAAAAACCCAGTACACATTGTGATGAATTTTACATTTTAGAAATACTGATGACAGGAATTTTTTACATTTTTGGAAACATTGTCCTTGTTGCTGCTGATTCATTCCCATTTTTCTACTTTGAAGTAGCAACTGATAGTGCTTAGCAATAGAACTACACGACTAGCTTAATTTTGTTTACTTACTATATTATGAAAACCAAGAAAAAACCCCGTCATTGACATAGAAAAAGTAAACTTGACTGTTTCATTTACCTTTCAAGTTTTTTCTCATTTTTCATATTGAGTAAATGTTTGAACATAGTAACTTTCCATTAAAAATAAAAATCTTATCTTGTTAATGCTGAAAGGAAACCAAAATAATTATATATATCTGACATAAATCTGCAAATATTTTAGTCCATACAGTTACTCACTATCTTGATAAAAATGCTTCAGTTAAGTTTTTGATCTATTCAGCACCACATTAGAGCACTTTTGCATCTTTCACCTATTTCTGGATGACTGGCTTGACCTGTCTAGGATTCATAACTTCACAAGTGTCCCTGCTGCACGAAAGAATGAAAAACTGAGATAATGTTATTTATTGTAGGTATCTGTGTGATTACTTCTGAGAGGAGGAACGACTTTGAACATGCAGACCAATTCACACTGGCCTTGTCTTGGGTAGAAGGGGAGAAGAGACAACCTGTATAATGAGCGTAATGTAAGTGCAACAGATAACCCCTTCCACTCCTTTTTTCATTATTCTATAATCTGTATGATTCTATTTAACTTTTTAACATCTCTGCCAACTAATTAATATCATTGAATAAACTGTAATATTCATCTTCTAGCTCTCTCTTCATCATTTTCCATTTGTAACAGAAACTCCCACATGAACACTCATATAAATAATGCAATTGAGGGCTAGGTGTTACTATAAATATATTTATGTTGGGTAGCAAAAAGTAAATGTAAGAAAAGTGCTTACAGGGCCACATCCACTCTTGCTTATTGTGTAGACTACTCCACTCTGAAATAAAACCAGAAGTCAATTATTCCATGTAAAAAAGAAAAAAAGAAGGTGGGGGGAGGGGGGAGCAGAAAGGCCTGCTGTTTATGGCTTGAAAAGTTGTGCAACTGACAATGTGTAGGTATGTGCAAATATGGGATAAGCAAGTACAGAGTTTACCAGTTCACTGCAACTGGCTGTAACAATTCTAATTTAATATGAGACATTAGTCATCATTTGGGTTTCATATAACTTTGTCATTGGTCATGTAAGCTTTCAAAATCCACAAGTGGTTTTACCAAATGGTCTATATTTTAGAAAAAAATAATAACTTCAGGTAGTTACGTGACAAAATGAGAAACTCAACTCAGAGAAGAGTATGTATTATATGTGAAAGAAATGCAATGAAGAAAATCAGTATTTAGTATCTACATTAAAATAATTGGTATTTCTCAGAGTCTGGTAATTCCACCTACAAGTAGTGAAGACTGAACAAATGGACTATTACCAGATAATTTTCTAATAAATATAATCACTAGTAAGTAGTAAGAAATATATCCTTGAGAATCTCAGTTCAAGAAACTGGAGACGTACCAGAAAGCATCTGACAGTTCAAGTGGAAATAGGCACATTATAGTAGTGGTGATAATTAACTAAAAATCAAGTATACATTTCTGTGATTAAAGAAATGAAAGTGATCAGTAAGAATGCAGACATACATAGCCCAGAAGTTTAAAAAGGGTAACTAGACAGTGAAATCCCCAAATTTTCAACTGCAGATATAATCTGGTGTTAAAAGTGATACAGACATTATTATACTGGAGCTTCAATATACGCATGAATATCTGGTGAAGTTTGGAGAAATTTTGCAAATTTTTGTGGAGAAGACAGTGAAACAGAAATATAATTAGTCCTTTTATTTTGATTATTTAAAAAAAAGAAGAAAAATGCCTAACAAATCAATTGATAATAAATACAGTTTCATTTTCATGATGCCAGATGTCTCTAGAACTATAAAATAAATGGTTTGTGACCGTGTTTGCATGCACATGTGCACACACAGGTAGGAAGCCTCTAGGAAGACGGAAGGAATCTTTTTTTTTTTCCTCAAAAGGATCAAGTTAGTGCTTGATAAAAATTATTAATTTGTGAAATCAGAGGTGGTAAAGCATCTTGTTGGTAAGATCCCTGACAGCAAGCTATTGAGTTTAATAGAGTGTAGGTAGTTAAACCTAGTCCAGGTACTGAACATAGAGTTTACTGGATGAATAACTGGCATTCTGTGTTAACTAGCAGAGATGATATTTCAGTACAGTATTAAATCATCTCAATACTCTATAGTTACAGAATTTTAGTTGTTCAAGGTTACTAAAGGAAAACATACAAGTGCTGGAAGTTAGGATTCTTACCTGACTGCCTGAATAGCTGTTCTGAGAGGAACTGGAAGGTCCAACCTTTAAAGAAACCAAAATGCTATTTATTATTTTACAGAAAATTGATTTTTATATAAATGATTTTCAGGAAAGAAAGATGTACTTGTTGGGAAAAGGAAAAATGAAGTAGTTTTCTGTGACTTCATTCCACCAACTGATACTATTAAAATTATTTCAGAGATCTTTAAAGCCAAATAATCAAAACTATACCAAAACAGCTGGTATAAATTAACATAATTCTGCTGCTTGCACCCTTTTTTATCTGGCTTCAAACACTTGATGTCCATCATTGAGGAGGAGACCTACACTGTCAAGATCATTGAAAAGCAGATGAAAACTTTTTACTGATATGACTATGTAGACATGACGAAATGTAGGGCATATTTGCTGGGAGAAACGAAAGAAGAAAAAGAGGCTTCTTTACTGAGCTGCAAGTGATAGTTTTCAGAAAAAAAATTAAATAGTTAAATTTTATACCTAGATCATTATTTGCAAAGGGCAAGGTTTCAGAGCTGTTGAAATAAGTGATCTTGAAAAGCAAGCAAGCACTATGACTAAAAAGTGAAGACAGAAAAAAAGAATACTTGTGTTAGAAAGTTACTCCAGATGAGCTAGAGATAACCTGCAGGAGGAAATGGTAACAAGGCTGACAACCATTTAGAAAGTTTGGTATTTTAATCAACCAGGGCACATTGCCAAAAAGAAAAATAAATTGAGCAACAAAAGGGATAAAGATGTGACTAGAAGCAGCTCTTGACTAAGTCTTGAGACCTTGGGCAATTACCAGTATGTCAGTGTCTTTGGAGAAAGAATACTTACCATGATGCATCGTCCTTGTGTTGTGTAAGTCCCTCCACGCTGCAAGAAATTACAGGTTCCAGTTACTGTTTATTGACTGGTATATAAATACCAAATTATTTTAAACAGAAAATCAACTGAATTCCCATTCACAGTCAGAATGAAGAAGTGTTTCCTTGCTTACAATACCTTACATATTATAACAATCTAATCTGAGAACTGACATTAACTAATTAAAAATAAAAATACCTTCAAAACTGCTGTCCTGGTTTCAGCTGGGACAGAGTTAATTGCCTTCCTAGTAGCTGGTATAGTGTTATGTTTTGGTTCAGTATGAGAAGAATGTTGAAAACACACTGATGTTTTCAATTGTTGCTAAGTAATGTTAAACTAAGTCAAGGCTTTTTCAGCTTCTCATGCCCAGCCAGCAAGAAGGCTGGAGGGGCACAAGAAGCTGGGAGGGGACACAGCCAGGGCAGCTGACCCAAACTGGCCAAAGGAATGTTCCATACCGTGGGATGTCATGTCTAGTATATAAACTGGGGGGAGGGGTCAGGGGGAATTGCCACTCAGGAACTAACTGGGTGTCGGTCAGTGGGTGGTGAGCAATTGCATTGTGCATCACTTGCATAATCTAATCCTTTTATTATTACTATTGTCATTTTATTAGTGTTATGATTATCATTATTAGTTTCTTCTTTTCTGTTCTATTAAACTGTTCTTATCTCAACTCACGAGTTTTACTTTTTTTTCCCCGATTCTCTCCCCCATTCCACTCGGTGGGGGGAAGTGAGCGAGTGGCTGCATGGTGCTTAGTTACTGGCTGGGGTTAAACCATGACACTGCATGCAAAAATGTAAGCATAAATAAGATCTCTCTAGGAAAGTTATTTGAATGGAACGCTATAATCTTCATGCTACAACCATGAAACAACTGGACCACTGAGACAGGAATTCTAAAATTGAGGTAACTGGAAATTGGGAAATTGTAGAAGAATTGCTCTTACCTTGTTACATTCTACTTCTATCATAAGCTGTTAAAAAAAATGAGGAAACATTTACAAATTATTTACTGGGAAAAAAAAAAAGCAGCTTATTATAGGAAATGGGAAATACATTTGCTGAAGCGAGGGACAAAACCCAGGTGTTCACTCTTGATTACATCACAAGATGACATAAATCAGTGTTGCTACAGTCAAAAACCAATATGAACAGACTTTCTTTACTTTAGCTGCTTATCATGTTTAAGATGTTTCATGTAAGCATAATTATTGGCCATAAAATAGACAAACTAATTTCTAAGAGTATGCTACACAGCTATAGTTCCCAGAGACTGGGGCAGTAGATAAGAACAGCACAGTTCACCAGAAGTACAGTGGAGTTCTCCTTATGACCAATTTTCTTTTCTTTATCTTTATGCTATGGATTGTTTTGATAACGATATTATTAGTTTCCTTATTTCTGTGGGGGAAAAACAATATTTATTTTATTTTTTCATCAATTTAGTAAGAGGATTAGGCAGTTAAATTAAAAGTGTTGAAAATATCTAATGATTTTGGCCATCTTAGTTAATGAATACATGACAACAAACGTACGTCTTATATCAAGTCAAAGATCTTTTAATTTACTATATTAATTTCTAGTATGCAAATACACTCAAAACATACCTTCCTTTTACTTTTTCCTGTCCCATTAACTGACTCAGAATGCGTAGGTGTGAGAGTTTTGCTTTGAATTCCAACCCAAAATTTCTCTAGATCTTGAACAACAGTTGCACTGGAAAGAAAACAAAATAATAATTATTTTTCTATCAGAATATTTCAGTATAAAATACCAATAAACTCTCCTCCCCACCCCACCAAGAAAATCTACTGTATTTTGATTTTAAGGGTATACAGTACAAGTTTTAATAGAACATCATGATTTTCCAGAACACTTTTCCAGTTACTGTATTATCATCCAACATAATTTTGAAGATAAATAAAATAGAAGCTGAGAAGGAGCAGAAGAGGAATGGACACTATTTGAAGAAGCAGTGGCTCCAGTGGGGAGTATCAGCTCAAAAGTCCATAAAAATTGTCACACCTCTTTCCCGCTCCAACAACCTATACCTATGACGGTGAACTGAGTTTCATGGCATTAATGAGTAGAAGTGATTGTGTTTTTAAATTGTGTTCTTTTCCCCCTTTCTATATTCCTCAAGATTTAATGAAGCAAGGCCAAGATGCCCCTGTCATAAATCTATACTTCAAACAATATCAAGCTATCAAATATTTAGATATTTTCCAATTACATCAAGCATGCATGTTTTTTAGACCAGGTGATATTTTTACAAGCTTCAGATCTGCAAGAAAAGTAGCATTAAACATAGGATAAATTTGTCTGCTCCTGTTTTCAGCAGTTAGTTCATGGGTTGTAAGCGTATTTTTAAATTTAGCTTACAAGCATTTACATAAAACTACTATTCTTCTGCTATTCAAAATGAAAAAAGTTATAATTGAATGGAGTTTGAACTTCACTTATTCAGGGAACTAGTTACATTCACATTGTTGCTCTCGTAATTGAAGAGGTCAAAGTGTAAAAACTGGTTACTCAAAGATCCATTAATAACACTGTGCTTAATGGAATTATTTACATATATTAACATCTGTAGGACAGTGTTTACCTTTTATAATTATACCTTGAAATGGAAATCATGTTATTTAATGGACACAGGGGGAAGTTATGACAAACTATGAAAAAAAAAATTATTGTGACAAGACAAGAATATCAGAAACAGCAACACAGATCCATGTCAAAATAATCCATAGAAATAAAATTCCAAGGGAAAAAAAAAAAAAAGAAAAACAATTATTTACATAAATTGAAGATCTTTAACATCAAGTGGAGCAATCCATGTTGTTGTCACTTTCTGCTTCACATCTGAATTTGCATTACTTACTGCTGAATTCTGCAATTAAAAAGAAATACATATAATCATATAAGATGTAAAAGTGATTTTTACGTATGTTATTAGGGAAACTGTCTCTACTACAACAGGTAACACTGATGTCCTCCTAAGAAGTGCCAGGTAGCTTCTACATTAGATTCATATCACATATAGAAGATACATGTATTTCTTGAGAAAGTCAAAATTTTTAAAATCTACTGATGAAATAACTTTGCCATATAAAAAATGCTTACTAGTTTTATCAGTTCTGATTAAAGTATTTAAAAGGAAACCAAGCTTAAGTAACTATTCCAAAGACTGAACACATACCATCACATTATGACATTCCAAGCCTTTAGTGTTTGGATCTGTAATTTTAAAAGTACCAACAGGAACATCTCCTCCTATTTCTCGAGCTTGTAGATTAAATCCTTTAAAACCAACATCTTTAAGTGCTTCTAGAGTCACTGTGAAAACAGACATTTTGAGAAATTGAAGTTTCATACACAACTAAAACCTCTTAAATGTTTAACAACTCCCTCAATTCAAAGCACAAGACTGCATGTGCAGAAATTACTTAAAACCTTTTACAGTTTTTAAAAATGTTGGAATTTATTACAGTTTTTATTCATTATCAAGAGAATGACAATAAAGGCAAACGAAGAAATTTGGAGAGGCATTTCTGTGTAAAGTAACATGGAATATATTATTTACTGACAATTTTAAAAGTAATTCTGCTCTACCAAATGACTACAACTTTCTTATTAATCTGATTTGCTCCCCATGCATACTCAGAATATTGGCCAATGGCCCTGCTGTCCAAAAGGTTATTTATTTTCTGCCTAATTAGGCCTACAAAGTCAAAATAGCTACGGAAGAAAGAGAACTGCATTTCTTTCTACCTCTGTTCTGAAAGAAAATATCAACTTTTGCCTAAGGCTGAATTGCAGAACCATTTTTTTTTTTAATGTTTTACAACTGGAAAAAGAGAAACTAGACAGTTTGGCTCTCATGTTCTATATTAAATATGAAAAATTGTGAACTAATTAATTTTACTTAAATTTTGTTACTGAAGGAGCTCAGAAAAACATGGAAGAGAGCAGTTTCATGTTTTGTGTATATCCAAATGGAAATTAAATTTCAAGAGGCATAATCAAATTTGTTATGATCTATTATAAACTTGCTCTGCTAATGCCAATATTAGGCACTTTCACAAATAAAATCAGAATAATGGTTTATGCCCAAAGGTATGTATAGTCATTAAAAATAAGGACAGATAAACTGGAAGGGCAATCTAATGCAGCTCCCTGAGACCAGGTACTGGATGCTTACAAATTGAAGGAATAGAAACATAGTGCTAAAGCAAGAAAAGCATGGTTAAGAAAAAAAGGGGAAGAAAAAAAAAAGGCAAGGTTAGTAGAGTCTGGGTTCAATATTTTTGTCATGGTAAATCCCATAGAACCTCACCAAACAGTCTGCATATTCTTAAATCTATCCATCATTTTGCTGGCAATGCTGTTTTAAAAACAGCTACCAGTAATCAAACATCCCTCCCATCCTTGAAGGAGCTATTCACTCATGTTTTTCCAAGAATGGGAGCTATAATAGGACTCTAATGCTTCTCCATTCTTTTCCCTACATATCACTTTCCATGCAAGTACATCCATGTTACTAGGTTCAGGTAAAACAGAATCCCAGCTAGACAGTAGCTGCTTAGTGAATAACGCTCTTTTTCAGCTACTGAGATACAACAACAGACATGTGACGGGTTACAACTCACTTCCACTTCCATGCTTCTTCTAGCAAATGGCCAGAAAAAGAAACATTCACAAGCCACTTAAAGTGTAACAGCACCATGAGATGGCATCACAGTGTGGAGAAACAAGGTTGTCAAGGTGTTCCATCCAGAGAGCAGTTTGGGATTAAGAAAATAAAAAGGTGGTTTAAGCCACAATAGCTCCACCTCCTGCAATTTGATAAAATCTGGGATGCAGCTCTTAGAAGGATGACTCAAAATGTCTCACTCTTGAGTTGTCTTATACTGCATCCTGAATTTTTATTTTCCTGTAAGATGACAGGATGTGAACACGTTATGAATAGGATCCCTTTGTATTGCAGAGGTCTGGTACAACAGCAAATACTCAAACACAAAGTTAAAGAGCAACTAATTATTACTCCAGTTTGGCCAGCTGTCCCATTTCATTTTAATTTTGTCTCAAAAATTATAGCATAAAGTATATATATTAGATAGGGAAAAGAAAAATAATATTTTTTCAGTTATACATATATATAAAACATTTCAAAAAAAGATTAATATCTCAGGTATAGATGAATGAGATTGAAATTTAAAAAATAAATTTAAATAGACTGAGAGGTAAATGGTAAAGACTGGTAATTCTGGGAGACAGAGAAAGATTTTATGTTATTCAGGTTATTTACCTTGGATTTCATTTCCTGGCTCAAAGTTATCAAAAGATACAGCAATAATATATGGTGGTGCAGATGTCTGTGGTTCAGCTTCATAGTTTGGTAACAGGGAATCACAATCAATTGAGGTATTTTTCTGTGGAAAACCAAGGATTCCAGGCAAAAATATCCCACAGAACACAAAAACAAAGCAGGAGTGTCTCCTCATCTGTGGAACAAAAAGACAATATAGTTTATAGTAACTTCTTTTTAGTAGTTGCCATGTTTGACAAGTATCTGCTTTTCTACAGGGTAGCAAACAGCACAAGCCTAGAAAGCTGGATTTTCATTGCATTCATGTATTTTGAAAAAAAAAAAAATTAAAATAAAATACCTACATAGACTGGCAGAACAGTGCAATAAATAACACAAATATTTCCATTTTAAAATATTGAATTATTAATGGAAGTTTAAATTCTCTGGTTACATGACACCAATCCATTAACAGCCATGTCTGCTGCATTATGGCTTTGGACTAGAAAAGCCTTTAAACAAACTTCCTCATTGTTGAGCCAGCAGATTTAGCTCAGCTCCTTCGTTATTCAAGAACTAAGACACAATCCTTGGTCTTTCAAACTATTTTTTGTAGATATAATATGACTAGCATGCTCTCTTTTGACTGCTTTGCCTAATCCCACTTCCAAGAGACAGCCAAGAAATCTATTGTTAAATGCCCTAGAGAACTCTTAGAAGTTTTTCAAAATATTTGTTTCCTGAAGGACTTAACAACAGACTTTTGCAAAGTCCTTTGGAACTTCTAAACAATTTAAAAATACCTAATTGTTAGTGCATGCTTCCCACTGGATAGGACTAAATTATACCCAGTACAGAAATTCACAGAAATAACTAAGAGGCAGGACTGAAGTCCAGTCTTCAAGGACTGCCAGTGGAAAGAAAATGTATTTTCTTTATAATTCACTTGTAGTAACTGACACTGATAGTAAACTGTTTCCAAGAAAGAAAGGAAACATTCCCTAGCAGTATTCTCAGGTGTTTAATACCAGATTTTATGGCCCATGTTCAAAGTCTAAACATTCAACCATGGCACCACATAATTTGTAAGGTCATTACATCTTATGAATATCTCACTGTCCAGTTACAAAAATGCTGATACAACTGTTAAATCACAAGAATTATTTAATAATGCTGTTCTTCATGCTGTCTGCTACAGGATTGCCTTGTGTGATACAACAGGCTGTAGCAGAAAGAATGGAGATATTTACTTGAGATTTTTTTAAAGCATTTCAAACACAATGTAAGAGATATGTTCAATTTGTATCATCTACCTGCGTATCTTAATTTGTGCATGAATGTGTTAAGACAATTCGGTTTTTTATGTGCTAATGAAATAAGTAACAGAAGCATCTGGAAGCAGTGGGGGTGGAACTTCAGAACATAATTCCAAACACCCATGCACTCAACTCTGAACTTAAACAACTTTTTAAAAAGCCACTGAGTCAACAGATAATAAAACAGGTGTCTGTGGAGTGTTGAAAGATTTCCTATAGGAAGATGATGAAGGTTTGCATGGTGTCACAACCAGCAAGTACAGCAATGAGGAAAGCTATGCATGCAAGTTACGATGTCTTTAAAGCAGATGAAGGCTATCCCTCCCAAAAGTCTCACAAAAATGTCACTTAAATGGGATCCTGGTAAGCATTATGTTTTGGTATCAGTAAGCTGGGTGCGGTTATCCAATCTCTTGTGACAATTTTGACATGGCCCACCTCTAATTAAATTTTAAATACAGCATGTAGGTGCTATTACATTAACAGATGTGGTAAACAATGATTTAATATGAACCAGTCTATATGTTGTTGAAATCTTTGTCTGACTCATGGAGAGATGGAAAAAATTCTGTTTCTAATTAGATGTTCTATTTCAAAGCACAGAGTCCTTAGCACTAGTTCAGCTGGGATTGGAAAATTGTCTGGAGCTGCACTCTGCCATGAAAGAAAACCAGTCTGAAACTTCCTTTCCTCTTTTTCTAGCTAGAAGAGAGCCAGAAACACAAGCAGAACAAGTTGAAACATGGCTGAGATGCCTTCTCTTTGCATCAGCTCTCTGATTTAACAGTTCAAGAGCTATCCTAAGAGTCTCATCATGCCATCCTTTGGAACTAAGTTTTAGATGAGGAAGAGAGAGATCAGCATCTTACAAAATACCAAGTCCAGACTTGAGGCAGAAGCAGAAAATAATTTCCATGGACCCCAAGTTCCAATACATATTCAATGCAATCATGTTATCTTGCACCACAGATTTACCTTTTCTCCATGAAAAATGTAAAGAAACTAAAAGTAAATATTTACAAAATAGAAGCATAGGGAAATCTGGCAAATAAATATTATTTGCAAGCATCTAATTGGATATAATTATGAAAATTTAACTGTATCCTCAGTTCCTTCATCTGATGGAAAAATTCTAATTCTTTTTTATCACAAATACACTCCCTTCTTCCTATGAGCCTATATGGCCCTCATCTTTGCAGTACCTGAGCTGCTACCTTAAGAATCCTCTTCCACATTTAGTCTAATATGACGTCAAGCCAACAATTAAATCCCTGGATGCTAGTTAGTTAGCTACTGCTTTCAAAGCCTAGTGCACTCAGGAAGAGACACTTTGGTGGTTTGCTTCTCTGGAGCCTTGGGCAAAGTTCTGAATAGAGACAAAAGTTGTTTTAAAAGCCTTTAAATATAGAGCATTTAATTAATATGATAAATACTTTTCTGTAATTTGAAAAACACAGTCCTGGCAAGTGCATCCTGCCAACAGTTTAAGACTCAGTCCTGTATACCCCTTTCTAATCCCATTCTTTATGAGTATTTTTCTCCTTTCTTTTTTCCTCCTAGACACTCTTGATGATCCACAGACTTACTCTTTAGCCTTTGAGAATAAACATTACCAGTTAGTGTGCACCCTGTCCACCACATCCCCAACAACACACCTTAATGACCAAGCGCTGATGCGTGGGCATCCTCTGGTCCCTCTATGGTCAGTGTGGAAGAGCTGCAGCCAGGCAGCGCAGATGCCCCAGCAAGATGAGAGAGAGGAGGTGGAAGGCTTGGCCAATCCGCAGCGAGGCGGGGAGCCCGCGTGGCCAATCGGGGCCAACCGTGCTTCTGCCGTGGAAATTAGGACACCGCAGGTGGGACTCTCCTGCCCAGATGGGGCAATGACACCACACACTCCTCACAGGTGAATCATGCCCCCTCTGACCTTTAACTAGGTATCTGGGATAGGTAAGGCTTCTGAAGGTTGATAGCCTAAACTAGTATGTTGACTAAAATCTACAGAATTATGCTATACAAAAGACTTACTAATATTTCATGATCAGTTTTGGTAAAATATTCTACACAAGTCTGTTTAATTTGACCTCAGAGTATTCTGCTGCTAGTTTTTCGCTTTTTTATTCCTTTCTTACAGTTGAAGAAGACTTGGGAAATTGCAGTCATCATAATACTGCCAAGTATTTTCTCAGAGCAAAGAGTTAATGAGGCTGTTTTATCTCATGTACCTTGTGGGAAGGGTCTAAAGTTATTGCATCTGACCTGCATTAAAAATCAAACATCTTTGTTTCTCTTCAGAAGCATTTTCACAAGGTTTCTGCTGAAGATTGGGAGAAGTCCAAAAGCTGGATGACATATAGAATAGAATAGAACAGAATAGAATATTTTCAGTTGGAAGGGACCTACATTCATCTATCTAGTCCAACTGCCTGACCAATTCAGGGCTGACCAGAGGTTAAAGCATGTTATTAAGGGCATTGTCTAGACGCCTCTTAAACACTGACAGGCTGGGGGCATTGACCACCTCTCTAGGAAGCCTGTTCCAGTGTTTGACCACCCTCTTGATAAAGAAGTGTTTCCTAATGTCCAGTCTAAACCTCCCCTAACGCAGCTTTGAACCATTCCCACATGTCCTATCGCTGGATACCAGGGAGAAGAGATCAGCACCACCCTCTCTGCTTCCCCTCCTCAGGAAGCTGTAGAGAGCAACGAGGTCAGCCCTCGGTCTCCTTTTCTCCAAACCAGACAAACCCCAATTCCTTAGCTGCTCTTCATAGAACATTTCTTCCAGCCCTTTCACCAGCTTCATTGCCCTCCTCTGGACGCATTCAAGGACCTTAACAATATGACAGACATTTCTATTTAACCAGGGAATACCAGGAAATCTGTGAACCAAAGACTGTTCACAAGAAACTTCTTCAACTTCTTGATGTTTAAACTTCTTCAACTTCTTGATGTTTGTGCATTTAAAATGTACTTAAAATTCAAAATGGTGATAGCATTTTAAGAACATTATCTATCTTTAAGATTTAGCATATTTAGCTAACTGTATTCTCTTTCAGTTAATCAACTTTAATTAATGAGTAGTATTTTATTTACATTATTCCATTATGGAAGACATCACTTCCTATCTGCTACTATCCACTGGGGAAGAGATCATAATCTTCCTTCTCTTACTGTACCACCAAACTTACCATTGATACCAATGTTATAAATAGCAATGAAAATGCATGCACCCTACACACCACAAATGCAATAGCATACTGGTAACACCGTCAAATAAATGACACAGTAAAGGAATGTCAACTTATTGCCCTAGAAACACATAAACAAAGAGATGGGATCTTACAAATGCATATATGCAAGACCTCCTTCACTACCAGCTAGGAGATACTGAGAGGTAACCAGAGGGATCAGAACTATTACTCCAGGCTACTCTGAGCAGCAATGAGTAGTCCTTGAATATTTGGTTTGACAGGCAGATATATAAATGTCAAGCAATGAACTGCTGTAATCTCGGTAATATTATGGTTATAAAGAAGCATAGCTAAGACAAGCGATATGCTTATGTTGGCTGTAACACTGATAAAATACTATATTGAATAAGCTGGTAAGACTCAGACCATTAGTTTACAATGCGAGAGATGTACAGCTGCTGTCCCAGCTCTTACAAAACATATTGCTTGCCGTTTATTTCAAAGGAACAGTATTTTCACTGAATCAAACATAGGACACTGATTCAGTATTAATTTACCTGTACTCCAGAATTTCCAGTCAAAAAAAAAAAGTCTTTTTCAGGTCTCCATGCTTGAAAGGACAATTTTGAGATCATAAATTAAATACCAACTGAACTAGTGGTGAATTCCTGACTCTGGTGAAACCATGATTACGAAGTTTGCTATGTACTGAAACTACTGTGCAAGTGCAGATCAACCCTACGCTGTATACACATGGACTTCCCTGGTGCTTGGAATGCCTTCAATACATATTCCTGTATGAATCTTAGACACTTTTTTTTTTTTTTAAAGATCTCTGATTGTATGGTAGACCGTATAGAGTTAGCTGGTCTTTCTTTCAAATAATCACATTAGACTTGTGCCACCAAGAGTGAGTCAATTCATTTTAGGAACAGGCCAGGGAACATGGGAGAGAGTCCAGAGTCCAGAACACTGAAAGGAAGGGGATCCCTACTGGGCAGTGGGTGAAAATTTTAAAGGGCACATGGTGGACAAAGGGGAAGCTGGCTACTCACCTAAGCAAAAGAGTATCTTCTTAAATAAAGGACTGCAAACCCTGGCAGAGTTTTCTAGAAATATTTTGTTTCTACTAAAAGCTATTTAAACCAAATCAGACCACGCAGCCCGTTTCCTTTTTCCTCACTGACATTAGGACCTCCAGATGCCTTCATGACCCTCCACAGCCTTCAGCTTGCTCTCGGCAACTTCTGAGCCAAAGATTATTTTTGATCTGGTAACTTACGTTGCAACTGGAAATGCTAGAAAGCATAACAAAGCTTCAGCTAATGTCAACATATATACATAAATAACAAGGTAAAATATGTGAGGGTTATTTTCATCAGGGTCTGGTATCCTCATTAAACTGCTTTGATGTTTCAAGTATGCAGTATTGATATACCATTGACTCTTGGACTTTGCAGAAGAATTGACAAACTATTGGCTTGGATACCTCAGATGTGCTGGGAGACAATGAATGATAAAACAGTAACCACTCCAAAATTCATTCAGAGAAAACGTGGATAAGAAGTGGTCTTATGGATATGAAGAGGTGAGATTACAACCATATACATCTTTTGTTGAGTACTCCAAACTGACTTTATGAAACAATAAAAGTGAGTGGGAAGGGAAAGAAAGAAACTTTATTGCTTCCAAACACTATTTTCCATAATTCTGACAAAGAAAACAATTATTACTGAACATCCCCTTGCCTCCTCTCAAGTGCCAGCTGCCTTCCCAAGCTCTCCCAGTCCTTTTTTTTGTTTGTTTCCTCCTTGCTCAAAGAGAGAAGGCCAAGAAAAATTCCTATAAATGTTAAAAATAAAATTTGCTTTCCTGACACCTACTTTGACAATCACAAGAAATTTCTGTAACATCCTACATTTCATCTCCAAATGAAAGTGGTTTGCTCAGTGTACAGTATTAGTGCTATTAAAAGGATGTTATCATTGCTGCAATCCTCCAGCATACTTTCTGTAACTTGAAAGTACTCAGCTGAAGTTATTTTGAAACACATTCTAGTCTAAATTTAGTGGTGAGGATTCTTAATAGGCTATATGAATTGTATCATAACAATTATATGAAGAGATATATTTATTTATTTTTCCTTCAAAACCAGTATTTCTTCTGCCTTATACTAGTGTATCAATATTTATATCCTATTTCCAAGGCCTTCAAGTATTGCCACATTTTTTATATGTAAGGGAACATTATACTTTCTATGTTCAATTACATTCCCTTCTTAAAAATACACCAACATATAATACAGTGGAATTACTTACTGCTCAAAATAGCTCTAGCTATAACTAAGTATAGTGTTGTTCTTCAGAAAAAGAATATTACATTAAAATAGTACCTTGTAAGAGCCAACTAAAATTTACATAGTGTATTTTGCACTCTTAAGGAAATATATTAAATGTATTCTTGATAAACGTGTAACTATCTGATAATTCAGTAAACCAGTAATTTATACATTTTTCTAGAAAAAAAAAGAAGAAAATTATTCTTTCTCACATATTAGAAATTTTCAACTCCTTGCTGCATTTAATTTCTTGGTTTTGCTCATGTTGGCGCTTTTCTTGTCTGATTTAAACCCTGCCAACATTAGTGTAAATCTGGTACTCTATAAATAACATTAATGGTCCACACCCCGAAAGTCCTAGTTAGATGATGTCACTGGGAGCCTTAGATAGAATTAGTGAGCAAAAAAAAAAAGGTTTGACTTGACTACAAAAGAGTAGAAAGGGAGTGATCAAACAGATTACTTCTACTGAAGTTTTTTGCCACAGTAGAGATGAGGGCAAAAAAGACTGTGCATAGCTTATCGATGCCATACATTTATGTGCTGCTCAGGAGAAACACCTCACATGAACAGCACATACAACAGCAATGACATATGAACATTGCGTCATCTTATCTCGTGCATTGTGCAAGCTAACAAATAGTATTGTCCCTATGTGGTTTTAAGGTGAGTGCTTGGGTGTGGCTGCAAACATACGCAGTACTTCACATGAGCCACAGTGACTACCATTTGTTAGTGATTTACCAGACTCTAAGTTCAGTTTTAAGTAAATGTAAACATCTGTTCATGGAATGGAAGGCATTATAGAATAGGGATCCCACTACTGAGATATGCAGTCCAAAAAAAACCTGGAGTCTTAACATTAGCAATCAAAATTCATTGTTTTCACAGTCACACAGAAGCTAAATGGTCTCTCTAACACATACCACCTACTGGTACTACTGAAAAATTCTCTTTGTATGTAATTTGTATCTATGGATCCAGAATATTTCAAGCACAGTTGAAATATGCTTACAGGCTATTTCTAAGTCCCTGTGGCCTAGAGGATTCACCTGTATAGTGGAGTTCACACAATGCATATATATGCATGTGTGGTCCACTCTTGAGTGAGCAGCTAGGGTTCAGTAACGTAAGTTTAACTTTAGAGCTTCTACCAATCCAACAGTACTGGGTCAAAAATACCATAGCTACATGATACAAAGCACTGACTGGTATAAACTCACTTTGCTGATGCATTCTCATTCATTCAAAAATTGTGACTGCTTAGGCTAATTGAGTTTTGGCTAATTTGAGAGAAAAGTTGTTGCGTGTTCATAACTGTTACCCATGAAATCTGCGCTATGTGATCAGACGATGCACAGGTCTGGTATTAAGAAGCATAGATGCTTCTTATATATAAGAAGATTCTTATAAGTTGCAGCTTATAAGAGTTTCTTTCAATCTCCTAGGCCAAGAGGGAGGTGCTCACACTAGTGGACATTCCTTTGGACTTTAAAATCAACTTAAACGCTTGGGTTCCACTTCTTTGAAACTGTAACTAAAGGAAGTTCATTACTTATCTTTATGTCAATCCATACAGGATGTTCCTAGGTAAGAGAATGTGGTTGAGCTTTGCGGGGGTCTCAGATTCATCACTTATAGAAGCTAAAAAGCAGCCATCATGGAAAGAGGCATACTTTTTTAATAGACAGAGAGGTTGTCTAATTTTGCCTAACAACGTGCACAACAACTTGAATACAAGAGCATAAAGGAAGCAGAGGAAAAAGGGAAGGTATGATGGGGTCATGTCATTTCTGACAATATCAGATTCCCAAGCAACAGCCAATTAAGGGTCCATTTTCCAGGACATGATCAACAAGGTATTTGATATTGTACAGGTTTTCAGCAATAAATAACACTTCCGCTGCATCTTTTCTATTTGTCTCTGAACACACCTTGCAAACAGTAATGAAGTAATTGCCACAGCTCCTTGTGGGGCAGGGAAGTATTATTATTTGTACTTAATTCTACAGATGAGGAAACCCAAGTCACAGAGGGATTAAGTGACTTGGCCAAGGTCATATAGAAAGTCTGCTGCCACTCATGGTATGTGTCAGTCCTTGTCAGCACTCAGTGACACTCCCTGAAAAGTTCACTCAACCCCTTTCTCTGCATAGGCCAGCATCTTTAAGATTTCATAAGTATCATCTTCCACCCTAACCTTGACTGAAAGAAGAAACTTAATCAGCCCAGGTCAGAGTCAGGCTGAGCATGATCCCCAGTTATTGGCTTACCTGCTGTTTCATTTAGGACTCCTGATTATCTCCAGGATTCTACTTTCCTCTATCCTCTAATTTAAAACTACGTAGCTAGGTAGGATAATATTGCACAAATAGACCATACAATAAATACATGCAGTAATTATTTTCAAAGATACATACGTATTTCTCTCAGAACACACAGGATACGAACCTCCCAAATTCTACTTCTGCACTTAAAAAACCCCCACCTTCCTTCTCTACACAATATAAATCATGTCAAAGTTTCACACAATTCAGGTCATGCTATGTGTGTATATGTATACACATAAATCACAAATAGCATAATACCTCCTGTATAGACACTGTTATACTACAGATGGAAATCTCTAAGTAGATAACCCTGATAGTAAAAAATAGCAAGAATAGTCTTAAAAAATTAAAACCCGCATGCTAAAGTATTTCACTTTTACAGTAACTTTCCAACCAAAATCTCTGATGTATTTTTATGTGTAAGCATTTGTGTGATGCATTTTACATGTTATTATTTCATCGTGCATTTGTGTGTTAGAATAGTGTACTTAGTTTGGGTGATGTCTTTGGGTGATGACAAACTTAAGTGCACATCATGTCCCTTTCTTCTTGCTGGTAAAGCAGAAACTCAAGCTTCATCTTATACCTTCAGTTGCCCAAACTTTGTCTTAAGAAATTTCTTCATATCTTCCTCACTTTAATTTTTCTGTTCCTGAATTTGAACAAATACCCCGAATCTCTTGTTTCAAAGCTCTACTTTGTGCACATAACAAAGGAATATTCTTTTTTTTTTACTGTTTAATAGTTTGCTAAATTACTTTCTTTGAAATTTCAAAAGACCCTGATAGCACAAATACCTTTTGTAATTTATTTTACTTCTAATTTACATTATGTTAATTTGCATTTTGTATGCATCTCATATGCATATTAGGAAACAGTCTTTCCACTGAATGTTGGTCTTTCTTTAAGATCAACATGGCAGACAATAAATAGAGTGACTAACTTTGTGAAGCAAAATAATAGTCAATGTGCATTTGGGGAGATTGTGGTTAACCCAGAAGGAGAAGTTAGCTGTGTTGGACAGGGAAAGAGAGAAACATACTTTTTTATCTGCGTCAAACTGTAAATTGAGAAATGGTGGGTGGGGAAAGAGAGGAACATTACTCTTTTATCTGTGTTAAACTGTAAATTGAGAAACTGGACATAGCCCATGAGCCAGCAATTAAATATGGGCCTTTTCATATACAGCAAAGGAATTAACATGGATACATACACGGGCCACAGAAGTGATCTGTGCCTTTTCCACATGCTGGGGAAAACAACACCATTGTCCCCTGTGACCCACACAGTGAACACTGCATTTTGCTCAGTTTAAACAGAAATGCTGAGATTCAGCCACAGCCAAATCAAGAAGCCCAAGAATGAATCAGTAATGTTCAAGACTCAAGACCAGATTAACAGCTGTTTCTTCTATGCTGGTCATACTAGTTTTCTGGTGCTGCATTAAACTGCTGAAATCCCCCTTCTCCTCCCTAACCTTCTTCAAATTCAGGTCTAGGATTCTTGCATTCTTTATAACCTGTCTCTATTTAACAGCAATCCTATACCAATAATAGTTCGGTTCCTCTATTATATTAGTAGAGAAGAAGCAGAGCTGCTCTTGTTTTTTTTCTTTTACTGATTCAGTAATCCAATTTTTCAGTTCGTGCATTAGTAGTGCTGCTCCAAAACCAGGAGTGCCTTTTCTTTGGGGACAGAAAGAGTAATCTTGTAAACAAAAGAATAGACATGAGAGCTGGTGGAGCTGCCATCTATTCCTGGCTCTGTCACAAATTTCCTGTGTGACTCTAGCAAGTCATTAATCTCTATATGCCTCATCTATAAAATGGCATAATGATACTTAACTATTTCATTGGGAGGCTTAATGGTTGTGAAATGTGCTGAGCTCCTTGGATGGAAGGAAGCTGCTGTCAGAGTAAACAGTAATAGCATGATTATGTTTGGTGTGAAGGTTTTAGGAGAGTCACTTTGAAACATCAATATCACAATTCTGCATTACACAGACAAGCCTGGCTAATCAAGTGAGTCACCAAGAAATTTGTGTTTTACTGCACTTGTGGTATCTATGCATACTGTCTGGACCCCAAAGTCAAGATGAATTGTTAACACTCTGTAAGTCTGTGGAAGGAGATACGTTCTTTAGAGAACGATGTATCCTTTCTCTAGTCTTAGAATCTAACTGCAAGCATCAGCCTACAAAAGGTTTAGAAACATGCCTATGGGCTTTGAAATCTGCTACAGACTAGTACATCCCACCATATAACAGATCAGTGTCATAGACAGTAGCACAGATATTAATTCCTTGTTGATTTTTCCTCCGATATTCTAGAAAACAACAGGTCTTGAACTAATGTATCTGGCATTCACATACTGTTAGATGGGAATGCAGCTATGAATTCTGAATGCATTTGTGAAAAAATATCTAATTCATTTAGTCAGTGGGAACCACCGATGCTTAGAATCACTAATAAAACCACATAACCTTTTTTGGAACTTCTCTATGGATGTAGGTACCTAACGTTAGACACACATACTCAGCAGTTCTAACTTCCCAAAGCCTCACCTCTCTCCACTGTCCCATCCTTTCCCTCCTTCTCATCAATATTTCCTGGTTTTGTTTTTGTTTAGGTTTATATTCCTTTACTTGAGAAGAAGGTGTGACATCAAATACTCTTCTATACTGCTTTTGGCCAGCATAACATGAAAAATGTCATGACTATCTCCTACAACCTCAAACAACTCATGCTGACAAAATGACTGGTAACTTACTTTTGGGCAAAAACTTGAAACTGATGCTTCTGCTTGCACCATAGCAATCCCCATTTCATTTGTAATAAGGGATTAATACTGGTCACCTAAATCCTCTGTGATGTTTTAATGTTGGTAAAATGTCAATAACTGTGTCTTGTTTTCCTCAACAGATTAAAAGGTCACCTGAAGTAAACATATCTGTTTATATACACTGTTTGAAAATACCTAATACCCCACTACTAATACCTTAAAAAATTCTTGATATCCACAACCAGTGCCTTGACTACAGGAAATAACAAGCCACATTTTTACTTGAAAAAGGAACTTAATCAAGCATTCACTTTTACCAAATGCATGTTACTGAATAACAAGGAATTAGAACAGCATTATTTAATAGAGAAAACAGTATATAAGAGACAGAGAAATCTGTTCTTTTATCACTGCCTACAGAACACATTCTCAAAGGTAAGGCATAGCTTTCATGGGATTACTAGGAATGTTTCTACAAGCATAGCAGAAATAAAGTCTTCTAATAGTAGTGGCACTAGAAACTGTAGCATTGGTCCTACCTAATCCATTCAATTCACAATGCTTTAGAAATTTAACTGAATTTTCTCCAGGAAATATTATCTGTCCACAGGACATCCATGTTTCAGAAAAAATATGAGATCTTGGGACAAACATGAAGTTCATGTATTGTTCTGTCAAACACAGGGCAACTAGTTAGCTAACCAATTTTTAAGATTTCATTACACCATATTGCAACCTCTCCACAGCAACACAGCTGAATAAGGATCCTCTCACACCTAAGTCACATTTCATGGTTTCATACCTTAAAGATCAGGAGATTCCACAACATCACACTAGTGCCTATTGAATTGCTGTATCATTGGAAAGTAAGCAATTCTGAGTGGAGCCAAAAGATGCCATTTAAATAGATTTATAAGTAGCTGCATTTTTGAGTTCCATCACCAAATGACTTGATTCATGTCAACCCAAGTAAAACAAAAGACTAGTTATGATATGTAAGTGGCCAGAACTCATATAGTGGGTCAACACATTAAAATAGTCATTCCACAACCAGCACCTTGGAAAACACACATAAGTGTAGTCAAAGTCCCGAAAAGAAGAAAAATTTACCATTTACTATAGCAATTTTCAAAAACTCAATTATAAATGAGTGTTGAAATAGGAATTTGTAACACAGGACCGCTATGGTTGTTTCTGCTTGGCTGCATCTGAATAATGCAAATTCTATTAGTAGCAGTACATTAAGTAGATGACAAATTATGAATTATTATTTTAAGGTTACAAATTAGACGTATGAATACCTGAATGGACCACTCCTGTTCTCTTACTGTTTTCTGCCTGTTTCTGTGCTCCGGTAAGCCTTTGCGACAAGAATTATTTTCATAAATACGTCTTCAAAAGGGCTCAATATAGGCTCTTGCAAGACAAAACATAGCAGATACACTTTCAGGAGACAGCATTAAACTTCTGAAAACTCTTGGATTAACTTTACTGCAAATTTTAAAACAAGAAGGATTCACCTGTTTTTGCAGATTGCTGAAAAATAGATGTACTGTGGCAAGGCCTACCCAACACTTAAAACTGATCATCCACTAAAGCTGGGGCTTTTCTAGTATATATTTATACTATAGAATCTGTGGTTTTAAAATTAAATCAGGGCATGTAAGTTCCAAATATTCTCTTTCAGCAAAAACTATACTGTATAAGCTGACATCACTGACAGGTCTGTACAAATCTACACTTATAACAACACAGAGATTTACAACTGACAATGAGCCCTACTTTTAACTCAGAAGGCAGTGTCTGCCAGCAGGACCTAACACTCAGTGGAGAAAAATGTGAGCTTGGCATGACTAAGGTAGGCATTAGAAGATGTACAGCTGGGAGTGGATAAACTGGAATGGGCAAGGTCGAGAGTATTAAAATTTGGCCTATTTCTTCTACTGAAATGCTCACTGAAGGATTGTACAGGGACAAGGTACCATACAGTTGGTATGTAAAAAATAGTAAAAATAAACCACTCTTCAAAAAAAAAAAGCGTTAGGAAGGAGAATGTGTATGATGAGTTCATGCAAAATAGGAATTAAGAAAATTTAGGAAAATGTGAAGAGGCATTTAAAACACTAAAGGAAGAAGTTACAGATTACTAATTTTCCCCTGAATCTTGCTTTTGATATGTATTTGGCTATATGGGTCAAAAAAAAGGATAAAATATTGTATATCATGCCCAGCTCATTCTCAAACTCCCCAATTGATTCTCTTTCCATCTAATTTGAACTGTGTGAAATTATAAAGGACATACAATACCATGCAGCTACAGAAACTACTGTGCCAAGACTGCAGAGCTCTTAAATTGCACAAACTCTTGTGCCTTGCTAAGAAGGCAGGAGCATATAATGGTTGAAATGAGAAAAGTAAAAGGGGAGAAAGTGAGCCAGAGAAGCACGTCCTCCACTGGACTGAGGCCCTGAAGTAAGAATCATAAACAGTACAGAATTTCCAGTTTAACGTTTTCAAAGCTTCAGGTCTGAGTGACCCTAAAGTAGCTCTAAAGGACTGAGAAGAATACTAACCACTACCTTCAAATGCAGCTCTTTCCCACTCAGCTTTTGGTAAGAGCAATGAGAGGTCTTTGAAAGTCATAAGTTTTCTATTTTCTCTCCATATAAATCCTCCTTACAGACAGTCACAAGGGCAAGTCATAGATAACCAACAAAATGATCAATGGCCTAGCTACCCTCTGAATGAAATTTGCTCCTTTTTCCTGTATCAATATTAAATGTTTAATGGGTAACTATAGGAAGTTTATAATTTCAGAGCATAAAAATTAACTTTCATTATAATTCATATTTGTAATGTATGGTGTTAATAAGTTTAGAATGGAAAAATTAACTTTCTTTATAATTCATATATATAATAAACCTCAAATTGTAATGTTTATGTGGTTAGCTGCAAGGTACCTAAAGTTTTGTACATTTATAATTTATACTTTGAAAGCATTTAAGTGTCTTTTAATTGTAGAGGGCCACTTTGTTGGAAGGGTGCAACCCAAAGTTCAAGGGCTGACACTGACCTGTGTGGTGATGACTTGGAGCCCTAGGGAACTGGGACATCCCTTAATTTATTATGATGCTGGCTGAGACACATCACAAAATTTTCTGGCCTCTTGGTTAATGATAACCTCGATTCTCATGCCCTTGCTACAGGAACACAAGCTAGTTAGGATATAGATGTTCCTCAGTATGCTATGGCAGCTTCATGCAAATGAAGTGGAAAGCAGGAAAAAAATTAACAGAAATTCTGGGCAAATTCATGTGGAGGCATCCAACTGATAGGCTTTTGCCGGGGGGGGGGGGCGGGGAATCAATTTTTATTTGAGCAACACCATATTGTCAATTCTTGTGGTTCAATAATGAATTTCTTCAGGGCCAGAAGAAAAGTGATTACTTAAGAATACCAGCTTCCTTTTTTCATTCTAGTTATGGGAAAAAAAATTGAAAATGTCATCTGTATTTTAAATACTGAGAACAGTGATGATTATTTTTCAAACCTCATAGCTTTGTATGGTCGAATTTGCAATCCGGGATCTAATCTCAGTGCTTTTGCTTTTCTAGCTAAAGGAGAGACTCTCCCGCTGTCAAACTCCATCACACCAAAAATGAAGTTGGACGAAAACGTAATCATTCCCTGGGCTTTGGCTTAGGATGTTAGCCATGATACAGTTACTGATCTGCAGTGCTGCTTGTGGAAATTACAAACTGGACTTCTTGTAAGCGGTTGAGAGAGACCTTTCCCACCATTAAATGACGATTTCATAGAACTGCTAATATATTTAAGAATTGCTAATAATAGTAAATTAGAGCAGTATTTTCCACTTACCGCTAAAACAGGAAGCATATGTTCAAATGTGTTCAAGACACAAACTTCTAGGTAGGTTCTTATTTTAATCAAAGCCTTTTTGACCCTCTTCATGCATATCAGAAATCTTGTGAAATAAAGATTTTTGAACTTTTGTGTAATACAAAACCTAGATACTCTACACAGGCTGCACCATTGCTAAGCTGGACATTTTTCACTACAGTGAAAACTTTGGAACAGGGTGCAACCGTGAGTTTATTATTGCAACAGGGGAGCAGGTTTAATCCCCACAGTCCTAAAGAAATACTGGTCCAGTATGACCCTGAATTTCTATCTAAACAAACATGAATGGTGGATAACAACTGAGACAGTCTCTGAAATCAGAAAAAGAGCAAAAACATGGGAGACAGATTAAAATCACATATATGTAAGTCTCTGTCTCCAGTATTTAACCACCACAGCAACCCAGAAACTAAAAGGGAAAGTGTAGCGTTAGTGCCACTCTGATTCCAACTAGTCACAGCTATTTATTTTGAGTGAGAATATAGAAAGAGGAGGGAGGGATTTGTGAGGGAGCTGAGGGAATACTCTGTGTTTCACCATATCCTGTTTTGAACAGTTTCATTAGGCTTACCCTACAATTAATTTTAGGAACATATCTTGCAGCAGCCTAAGGACATCTACTCTTTCCTGGCTCTGTGCTCCAGAAGTTTACACTGAACTGATGATAATTCTAGACCACAATGTTTTTTCAAGCTCATCAACCATCAATAAAGCAAATTATTTGCTGCATTCCAAAGTTCTAGATGAAAGCATTAGTCTTGAATTGGACTGTTGGGGAGTTGCTAACACACCTTAGTAACCTGAGTTACTCCCTACTTAATGACCTATGACCTATTGATATTATTTCATGGCTTAGAATGAGAAAAAATGAAACCTTTCAAGAAATTGTTTGCTTGACATGCAGAAAGCCAGTGGATCCTACAAAACTGAAGTGCTAATGAAGAATGAAAATTAAAAGCATAGCATATACTATCTAAGGGCCTCATGTAATTTTCATTAACAAGACTAAAACTCATAAGCTATCTGTACAGCACGTTCAGTATATTGAAAAGACTAGAAGCAAATTTATAAGTACAGAATCTACAGCTATTTCTTAGAATATGTTTTCTTAACAAAACTATTTCTAAAAAATAATAAAAGGTTGAATCGAATGTGAGAGAAAATGTATCATTAACTGAGCTGTAGTTTTAAGGAGCTGTTTTTTTCTGGTACTGGATAAAACCAGGTTCCTAAAAATGAAGCGTGGGAACCAGTAACAGCAATGTCACTGATAGTACCAGCAATGGTAATTATCGTCTCCACTTGCAAGCATATCAAAATGATACCTAGTGTTATGAAAATAGGAGGGTGTCTGCTTCAATCTGTCTGCTAATCTAGATGAAGGACCCTTCTTTGCTCAGAAATAATGGGACAGGAGAGGTGCGAATACACTTATATATGCAAAGACAACTATTTATTTATGTGGCCTGGGAAACAAGAAGTTAGGTGTGACAGGCTTGAGCAATGCCTATTATCATTTCTGCAGATAGCTTGCTACACTGAAATCAGTCCTGTGACAATTATTTCCAAGGGCTTGATTGGGTGGCATTGCATTGTACCTCCATTTTCAACTTTATACTCAAACCGTTTTTGCAGTTCCAAAAGTAGATTCATCCCAAAGCACTTGACAGTTGTATGCTGACAGGAAATGTGCTTTAAGAAAATAATGAGGAATAACACAGATGACACAGGAAGAGGCAGGTGGCACTGATCAGTGGCACTGCACATGGTAGGTTTATTCTGTATTGATAAATTATGAGAAGTCTGATGCGCGCCAATATCTGAACATGGTTAGATCGGTAACTGAAAATAGCAATAATTGTTTCATCTCCATTTATTCATCTTTTTTGAAGCAGCAGAAGAAAAAACCTGCTGGGTGGCTCAACTAATTAATTTATATAGATGAAGATTTCTCAATGACTTGGAACTAGAGCTATTTCTTGGATGCAAGCTACTTTCACATTTTAGGCATGAGTACATCTTAGCATAGCTAAGATTTACTATTGCTGACAGTCAATAATTTTCTTATATTCTCATCTGTGAGCTACTTCTAGACTACCCAAGGGAACGTTATTATGCAAGAAATCATATACTAACACCAATTTGACATATTTTTAAAACCATGTATAAAATGCTCAGTCAGGAAATACAATTTCTATCTGTATCTTCACCAACTTTCATAAGCCAAATGTAACTCAAACACATAGAATTTTTTAAATTTACAGTAATTACTATTGGATTACTTCTAGAATTTTTAATGCTTAGAACTATGTATAAGATTACAGGATCTGACTTAACATTTTTAAAAGATGACCGTCTAAGTGATCATCTGTATGACAGTGCAGATCTTGTCATACAAATGCAGCAATTGGAACCACAGACGAAAGAATAACTGAAGTAAATGTTTTTGTTATGGCCTTCTTTCTCAGAGAAGCATTCCATTCTCACCACAATAACAATGACTTTTTTAGAAAAAATATAGAAACAAAATAACAATTACAACAGAGTAGTGAAAGAAAGACAGTATCCAGAAAAGGTCTGCCTATATATTACAGATTTTGGGAACAATGCTATCATTGTTACCTGGTTACTTCTAATAAATTAGTTATGCTAGCTTCATTGTTTTAAAATAAACAATGACCAGTAGAGTCTTTAGGCTTATAAATCGAGGAGATTTGTAAAGGTGTACCTACTCCTAAAAGCATCACTAGCGTAACTTGATCTTAATTAAATAAGAACTTAGTAAAGAGCTATTGATAATTGCAGTAGAAAGAATGTGAATGTGATCACCTAAAAAGACTCTCCTTTTCTCTCCTGTCCTGAGAAGTCCTGAAGAAGTTGAAGAATTTACTCAAAAATTGAAAAAAAATCTCCCTTACTACCTAGTCTGCCTGCCTCGGATTGGATGAAAGAAATATGTCTTGTAAGTTCCACTGTAGATTAAAAAGTCCAAATACCAAAGTCTGAGCAAAAACATTTTGAAAAATTTGTTCAACAAACTCAACAAATGTGTCACTGTCAAGTAATACTTCTGGCAAAAATTTAATGAGATTTTAATGATCCAGGATGGAATCTGAGAATGTGAACTGTAATTCAGAATAGACAACTGATTAGGACAGCTGGATCTCAGACTCGGGCAGTCCTCCTGATTCTAAGTGAAGTCTGGCTGCACCTGTATTAATGCTATAGTTCCAACCAGGAGTACACTTTCGCATCACTCCTGAAGCACTTGCATTCTTTTTTTTAGCAAAACCTATCTTATTCCTCTTTTTTCAAGGTCCTTCACAGCTCTTATTCTAGTGCATCTAGCCTTGGCAAAAACTATACTGTGCCCCATTCTGCCTGATCCACAAGGTCCTTATTTATGCTGAGTCAGCATCTCTCACTAACTGTTCACTCCTCTTTCTTTTATTAAGAGATAGCTGTCATACCATATCAAGAAGGAATCTTCTAAGTGTAAGTTAAATAAATTTTTGGTAGTAATTTATTTTCACATTTTGTGTAAGTACAAATGACTTTTCAAATATTTTAGAGTCTGGAAGTTGCTTCATTCATTGATCTAAAATATCTTGACTTTGGTGACTTAGACACAGAGTGGAAGATTTCTCTCATGTTTCTTTGCAGAAGGCTATTGATGAGCTACATGAGTGAGTAACATGGAGAAGTTGGATGTATCTATTGGACTAAATTCCTACTAGACTGACTAATTTAAAGAGGTTCTAATTTCACTGGATAATGAATTAACATTTTCAAGCACTTAGAGTCTTTAAATTTGTAAAATTAAAAAAAGACACTTATTAAATAAATAAAAAATTATGTTTGAGATCAGAGGTAGTAAGCTTACTGGAGCAAGGGTTATGACTGCTTATGTCATCATACTCAACACAAGAACACCTTCTTGGGGCTTCTAGATATTGCCTCAATACAAATGTATTAATATCCCAACAGGGACTTGGAAGGCACAAGAGAAGCCCACAAAGAAACCGTTCAACTATGGCCTTTGTCAGTAGAATCAGCTCATCTTTATTGTTTAATCTAAAGGTCTCCTCCAGATGTGCAAGGACTGGGATGTGTGTCTTGGCACTCAGGACTCATCAGTCAATCAGAGTCTAGAGAGTTTCAAAGGTTTTCCCTGACTGTTTCCCAAGCTCTTCCTTTCACTCCGCATAGCAGTGAGAAGTCGCCGCAGGATGTGTTCTCATGATGCTATGTCACCAGGGTTGCACTGAGTTTTCACTTTCAAAGGCAGAAGCAGGTGAAGTCCCACTCCTTCAGCAGCTAACACTATAAGGAATACTCAGGTAACAACTTGTGCTCACTATTCTTAACATTTTTTCATGGTGAATTTGAAATCTACTATAACGAAAAAAACAACTTACTTTCTATAAAGAGTCAGTTTCCCAGAACTGGAACGTCTTCCATTTTGTTTCAAAATACTAAGCATGCCTGGGATCATATCTGAAATAAATAGTTAGAAGTGCCGTATATTTAGTATAGCTACATTTTCAGGCACACCTATACCCACCAGTCTGCAACTGTTTGATTGGGATAGAGTCTGTTAATGCCTACCAACATCATCCCCACAATGCCCACAATTCACCCTCAAAAGCATCTGGCTTCTTTTTGGCATTTCCATTGCGTGGCAATAGATAGAAGTGCAGTAATGGATAAAATCTGTAATGGATAAAGCCTCAGAGCCTTGGTAGTGCAAGGATCTATAGAGGCTGATTTGCAAAGACTGCTCATTACAGACAGCATAGTATCAGACAAAGGACCTAGTGGCTGAAGACAAAACATTGCTACTGAGGCCTCTTAACCTTTCCTTTTTGACCTTTTTTTTTTTTCCTTCACTCTTAATCACTTTCCTACAACATCACTGACTCCTCCATCAGACAGAACATGGTCTGCGTGAGCTGTGGCTTACACCAACTTCCTGGCTTGCAAAGTCAGTTTATAAACCTTGATGTCCTTCTGGCAAAACTTTCAATCCTGAGGCTTGATTAACAAACCAGGCCTTGGAACATCCAAAAGTCTCCATCCTATAGACCAAGCCAGAGATGACAGCATTTTTACTAGACTATGGAGTCTTTGTTTTTTCAAGTACTCGACTGTCAGGTACCTTGGTCTCCCATGTGGTATTCAAGGTATGGCAAAATGAGTGACATTATCAACAATGACATGTGATTTTCTAGATGAAGTAATAACATGAGAATACATACAACTCCTAGTATTTTGAGGAGGAGAATGTGTTTTGGAGGACAATGGGAGTGGAATATACAAAGAAGTCCAGTTCCTATCATTGTTTCATTATCATGTAACCCTGGGTATAAGGGGCACACAGAGACCTGAGCATAGAAGAAAATGCAGAAATGAACTGAAGACAGCATAGCAACAAAGAGTTCGAAACAGGTGAGAGGCAGGCATGTAAACAGAGCCTGTTTACAGGGAACCATGACTCATAGGGTACCTTTCTGTGAAATGGAAGAAAGATGTCCCTGGTGTGTATGCAAGACATTCAGTTTACAAGGTGAAGTGCACGTGCTCTAGACATTGGATAAATACAGCTGCCCTCAAGATAACACATTTTTCCTAAAATAAACAAACCAGTTCACACTAGTAGTATTCCCTTCCATATACTAGTCATGAAAATGCTTGGAACTCAGAGTTTACTTAATTACAAATACCTAGCTATTTAACTAAGGCAAAGATCATGTGTTTTTGAAGTGGTCACTCTTGTCCTTCCATCTAATTGTCCCCTTGTCTCTTGCTATTACTCATAATGTTAAGCCTAAACGTAAGATTATCATCTTTTGGAGGCAGAGACTAAGTATTATGTCTTTGAAGCACAATGAATCCTAATTAGGTATAATCAATAATAATTATAGTTATGTAATGGAAAATAGGAAGGTAAGGAAAAGGAAATATCTGAGATCATAATAATTACTTTGTATTAGAACTGATAGGGAAAACTTGAGTGAGAGGCTGGCCACCCAAGGAAACAGATACCTATTTATTTGGGTTTTCCTTAGTATTGAAATAGCTAAACTGAAGCATACCAAGTGTCACACTACAATTAGTAACTTTAACAGCGTCTGGAAGTGAAGCTATACTTTCTTTCTACTTGAGCTACATGTATCTGTGAGGGTTTTGCTGTGGTAACCTCTTTGGAATGCAGCAATTACCACCTATGTGGCAAATTGGAAGTGTTACATTCCTCTGCTAGTAATCCACTCCTCCATTTAGCCAGAGGACAGGGAGGAGAAGGAGGTGACTCTGATGTAGGGAACAGTCGGAGCCACAGAGTATTCTACTGGAAGGGCAAAGAAGCACTAGGCGTTAACCTCACAATATAAGACTTAAAAGCCCTCCACATGGAGCGTGAAAGCCCTGTATACCCATGAAATACAAGGTAATTTGGGCAAAAACGGAAATTGAGCTCCATTACACTTCTGATCTAATGCTTTATGTTCCTACTGACAACTGAACTCTGGCATTCCCAGAAACGTTGCACAATGCTATCTTACTAAGACAAGATTGGGTTTTTTGTTTGTTTTGTTTTCTGACAGGCTCACAGTTAAATGCTACACACCCAAATAATAATTTTATGCTACTGCTACTTTTTGCTTTCCAGTCCAAGGAGAAGTTACACTACATCTGTGTAATGGTATCAGCATATATAAATATATACATATGTGAATAAATAAATATTGGCATGCGTCAGCATAATGCTACCATTTCAGGACTGAAGTTTTACAAGTAAAATAATGTTTTATCTCCCAAATAGTTGTGGATAAAAGGCAGTTTCAGAATGGATATGTACTTTAAAGGAAGAGGAAGTAGTACTGAATGGACATAAGCTGCTTAAATTATTTTAAGAACCATTGTGTTATTCTGAACAAGATGGGAGAGCAGCAAGAATTTCGCATATACTAGTGTTCTTCCTAGTCAGGTTAAAACAAAAAACAGACACCAAGACACATAAATCTCAGTCTTTTTGTTGCAGTTCAACAACCTTATGCAATCTCCAAGACCAACCACAAGTGCTCTTAGTTCTCTAGCTAATTTGACACCTATGTTTTAATCACCATAAAAAAATCCTATGTCAAATCCATGTTTTCTCAGTTGTCTTTATTACTGTTGGCCCATATCCAGCTCTTACGCTAACAAAGTAGTACTCATGCTAAAATAAAACACATGGTCTGTATTAGCTTTCCACATTGCACAAATTCCTGCTTTTGCTACAACCTGTAGACTTATATTAATGCTACACACAGAACTTTGAAGACCCCAAAATACTAGATTCAGTCATGAGTAGGTGTAAGACAGTGTTCTGCAGCTTTTATTAATGAAGATAAATGGTAGTAAGATGGTGATGAATAGTCTTATTAGTAAGTAGTGTAAAGCAGGCTTTTTAGTGCAGTGCTGGATTGTGCTCTGAGTGAAGGTCATAGGCCACATCTGGTCTTCAGTGGGATTTTTTTGTTACGATGGTTCCACAGAGAACCTGCTGACCATCAAGGCTGTTGTTGGTACAAGGTCCCTCACAGTTGTGCTAGACCTGTAACGACTGGCATACAGAAAGCCAGGGTAATAAGTTAGCGTGTGGCATGTCTGGCAAATATAACTTTTAAGTCCCCTTATTCTTCCAGCATTTTTTAGTATTTTTGCTCTGCACTAAGAATCTACTGCCCAGCCTTCTTTGGGCTATCAGATCACTATGATCAGGTAGAGTTCCTGCTCATGAGGACTGGCAAATTAATTTTCTTGAGTTCCTCCAATCGGATGTCCCATCTATTAAATGGATTCCTTACAGAATGCACTATTTTTTGCAATAAATTTGAATACAATTATAATATATAACCATCCTTATGCAGAAGTATTAATTTACTATAATCCATTAATTTAAAGACTTTCAAGCTTAGCATGATGTTATCCACAGTATGAAAGACAGACAATTTGTTAACATCTTATCACCCTTTCACAAAAGAATAGCACCCTCATAGCAACTGTAATTATAGAAAAACAGTAATATAAATATCCTTAATACATCTTTTAATTAGGTTTAGCAAGTGAAAATATTTTGGAAAGTCAACTCAAGGTCAGATGTGTAAGGACCACCTGGCAGTGATTCACCACCCTGTAGTGATGCACAAAGCACTGAGAATTTCTGCAGTAACTCAGGAAAATACATTATACTATCTGATATAGCTGCATACTCATGCTATTGTTTGTACTACCAATGCATAAATACGCCTTTGAATGTCTGCTTTAAAAGAGTCAAACCACATCTACATCCACAGTGTAAGATATTAACTAGGTACTTGAAACTAGGTCCCTGTGTATAGTTTTCAACATTAATTCAAACAAAGTAATACAACTGGGAATAAAGAGAAGACAGAAGTGAAAAAAAGCACAGGACAAGGGAAAAAAAGGAAAATACAAACACATCTCAAATCAGAAAAAGTAGCTGAGGAAGAACACACATCTCATAACTAGGTAGTCCACAGGATTTAGCTGTGGAGCCAGATAGTTTCAGCTTCACACCTAAGTTCACAGAAAGCCAAGTTTCTTCTTTAATTTAAGGAATGTCTTATCTTTACATTTCTAACACTTTCTCCATCAAAGTGAAAGTAAAAAAAAGTCAGGAGTGTGTAGCTTCCAGTAATAGTAACAGAAATGGGTGTTCTTAATCATAGTCTATAAACCTGTGGTCTACACATCCAAAGATCTAAATTATGGAATAATCTTTTTTAAAAAATCATTCAGCCTGCATTAAAGTAATATATAGATGTAACTTTCATATATCAGTTCCTCACAAGCCATGTAATTTTCTGCAGAATGCAGCATGGTGAATAACATTCCCAAAGGCATTCAATGGATGTTTGAGCTGTTTCATTATATAAAGCCATATAACCATCCAAAGACAGACCTGTCCTGGACTTTCTGAAATCTTTGTGACACATTTTAGAACTCAATTTGGAGATCATGCTTGAAATAGAGCCCAGAAAGCTGTGTACAGTTAGGTCAGAGATGAGCATAGGCTGTGAGGTTTCCTGATGGCTAAACATGATATGATGTGACAGATGTGAGAGCAAAGGAGCTGTAAATTGTAGGAGGTAAGCAGTTATTTATTATAAACTAAGTATTTAACTATAGGTGGTGCAATCTGAAGGCACATACACAAGCAGACCTTCAGGCCTATTCAAAGCATCATGAGATTGGGCATGGTGTAAACTTCTGTATAATCTCTGGCACATGTACAGTAGGATTACATATCAAGCACATATGGAGGGTGAATCCAAGGTCTTACCACTCCTCATGACAGTCCTGATGATAGGGCAGATATAAGTAGCTCCTGATGAGTGCAGTGCTCAGACAGATGTTAGTGTTACTGGTACACTGTGGGAATGATCTGAGCAGGCAGAATTAACACTGTATGGAAGGGAAACTAATTATTGACTTCTTGTTTTTAAATGTCTGTGTTCTGCTGAACTTGACACTTTGTATAAATATTACCTACTACCAGTCACCCCTCATCCATATGTTAACAAAAGGAGGGTTTTTTTCTGTTAACAGTACCACCAGCAATAGAAGCAGCAATATTTAGAGATCACATCCAACAGCAGCAGCAAAATCAATGGTTCTCTGCTTAGAAGATACCTGTTCAGCCAGGTAGGAGTTCGACTAGCAGCATCCTTGTTTTCAGCAGAAAACAATTACTGATTAACTGGGAAGGGCAGTGAAAATGATGGAGCAGGAAACCAAAATCAGAACTTTCCAAAAAGAAGTGTGTTAACTGGATAGCACTAGCTGACATCCACTTCCACATGTCCTGAAGCTAGCAGAAGTTCTCAGGGTACAGCAGTCACAATTTTCCAAGAAAGGAAGTTTAGGCAACAGAGACACCTACATACTATGCAAATATCTCCTCAGTTAATTCAGAGCAATCCTTAAATTCTTAGCATTGGAAACAGACTAGTGTGAGTGGTGTGTACTAATTACTGTCACAACTGTTTAGCATTTCAAAGCATCTTCATGTCTGAGTTTCATGCCAAAATTCTAATGTAATACAATACTTAATAAAGCATTGATACTAAAAAATGCTAATGATGTTGTAGTATCCTGGACTTCTACTTCTTTCCCCATGTTTGAAAACATATATAAATCAAACATATACACATCAAACATATATACATGTTGAAAGAGTATATTTATTAGCAATATATTGAGTATATAATTATAGCAAATTAAATAGAGAACGCTGAGAATTAACTTTATGAGACCAAAGTTACTATTATAGTAATTACTATTATGAGTTACTTTTGTATATGACATCAAAAGACTTTAAAATGTGAAGTTCAAGCACATAAAACCTTAGACTCTGATGTAGTACTTATGTTTCCAGTGATTTTGATGATTTCTGGGTGAAATTCACAGTAGTATTTTAGCTATACTGAAGAAGGGTGAAGTGAAGGATGGAGAAATCGAGAGTCCTCTTTAAGACACTATAGTGAACTGGCTGAAGAGCTAGAAATAGGGCTGATGAAATAATGCAGAATTTTGACTGCAGTCAGGTGGAAAATGTTTTTTTTTCAGCCTCTACAGGAGTTTTTTCCCCTGAGATTTCAATATTAAAAAAGTATCTGTTTTTCAAAAGTGAAAACCAGATGATAATTGAAATAGGATTGGAAATGCATCATGGTTACAATTAGTTCCTCAAGCTGCTCCTCTCTTCTGTGGTCCAGAACTCCTAGTCAGACTACTGTTCCATTTTCGTATGATATCATTAGAGCCCTATGACTGTGATGCCTGCTAGGACATACTATGCAGTTGGGGAGACAGGAAAAATAGGACATAATGTACTTAGGAGTACAAATCTCACCAGGCAGTTGGCAGTATTTCCAAATCAAACTACATTTTGACCACCACCATCTCCTCCTCCATCTTCCAGAATCTGGAAGTATAGTCCACGGACAGCTGTGTCCAACAAAGGGACTCTTCAATTCTTACATTTATTAACATCATGGTAATAGACTGCAGATTACCTTTGTTGTACAGCCTCAGCCCATACATTAATGGACACTCCATGAAAACTTGAGAATACTCTTCTTGTTCTTCATGTTACTGACTTCTTTTTGAGTCTCACACATTAATTACTTTATTCCAGGCTGAATGGTGTGCTTCCTGTTGAACAAAACAGTATGTTTTTATTTGCTTACAGTATAAGTAAAACTAGACACCCCCCCCAAATTAACTTCTACCCATATTAAAAAAAAAAATCTAAATTTTTAAATTGTTGAAAAAAGTTTCTTTGCAAAGGTTTCTCATAAACTGTAACCCAAGTCCATGCTTTTTGCACTCAGCTACCTCATCTCAGAATTAATCTATTAAAACAATAAAAGTGATTACTTCAGTGCAACATTAATGCAGGTAGTTTAAGCAACCTCAGTTTAATAATTTCAGTGAGATTATACAGGATTACAGAATCCAAAATGGATACAGTTGAAGAGTTAAATATTAAAAGCTAATTTACTTGTCAAAATCTTTCTGATTAAAAGCTTTGTAGCATGAAAAGCTTTGTAGCATGAAAACAATTACAAACAGATCTCTTGTTAGTCTAACAGAAACTGAACAAACAACATTAACACTTCTGATTTCTACTTTTAATTGCTGTTTATAAAGGTGCATAAACTGTCTAAAGCCAAAATTATGCAAAAGTAAACATGTAGTTACTTGAGGCGTGGAAATTAAATTACCCTGTATTTACTCTGATCCAGCTGATAACAGAATCTGGTGCTTAAATTTAACTGAATTGTGCCTAGAGGCCTTGGGAAAAGCTCTGGAGTAACCTAACTCTACCAAATGCATCAATATGGCCGCCAGAGGCCTGGAGAGAGACCTGGAGCAGTACTACCCAGACAGCCATTACAAGAAAACAAAACCACCTCTTTAACAGCTGTCACAGTAGGTCTGATTATAGGCTTTACAAATTACAAAATCATCTGGAAAATGTGGTGTTCCCACCCAGCTTCAGCAACTGGAATAACTGCTAGAAAATGTAGCCCATTAAAAACACATAAAGCTGATGGCTAGAACTTAAATCTATAGGAGAGATGCACCTGGATTTTTTCAGGTACAGACTCCATATTTTTTCTTTTGTTATTGTATTTTATATAAAGCTGTTCTGAACCACTTAAAGCAATCTACCATTTCATATCACTCTTTTTATTCTTTTTTCTTACCATGTCTCAGTGCCTGAGTCCATCTAGATTCCTCCCTATTGCTGGTATTCCCACCTAGACTTCTCCATTACCAGCTTTCATTCCTAGAGTACAGCCTTACAATTATCTTTAACTAACAACATCACAACATAAATCTCAGGCCTATGAAACTTTCATACTCTATGCAAACAAAGGCATTCAAAGCAAATTCTGGCAATTAAATCTAAGCACTACACAGTTTTCCCAAGTCCCAAATTATTAATTTTCAATTACAGTTTCATCATTTTTAGCTTCACTGTTTGCAATTGTCCTAGAGAATGCTGTGTGCAAGTTGAATACCATTAAAAAAATCCATGTAACAAAATACTTAAGTTAAAATAACCACAGTTATAGTGAAAGATTGCACAGCCAGAATTATTTTCAGTTTTCACATTAAGTTTATTTGTACATAAACAAAACATATAAGGAGACAGATACAAACATGAGCAATTACAGAATCATTACACGAACTACGACAAAAATAATAAATAAATGCCTAACATACACCTGGTTTCATATCCTAGCATTTCCCATTCTTTAAGAGATAAATGGATTCTTGAACTTTGCAATAAAACAGATAAACAGATTTCTGAACTTTTTAATACTCATTAGCTTCAATTATCGCTTTAAAACATCAAACAGTCAAAGATGTATTCCTTTCCTCTTCCTCTACTTGGGAATATATTACCAAAATATTTTCTAAACATCTAAAAAAATTATTACAATTTTGAACTACAAGAACAGAGACTTCAGCCATTAAAACATAGTCGAGCGAGTGTGGGGGCGTACAGAAATACACAGACTTGCTCAGAAGAGCCGGAGAACTGAATCGCCCAGCCTAGTCATAGCATGAGCCTGAACACGGGTAGGTGGCGAACTGGCGCCACCCTCTGCTATGAAGCTGGAAATGTTAATTTTTCAGCTATGACAAGAAGTTGCATTACTCTTACCCAATCTATCATCCTCAACTTTCTACTGAGACGTTTACCTCCAGCCAGCCCACAGTGCTAGTCTCTAGGTTACCATACATTCAAGTAAGATCCTTTCTAACATGTCACCCAAGATATTTAAATCAATCATTCACATCCACAAAATTTATATACCAACTTATTTCAAAATTCTACTCCAAACTCTACTTAGGCATAATACTACAAAACACCTCGACAACAGTTGACCTACTAATGTCCTCCAACGATTGCTCTTGCCAAGACAATATTACCTCATTATTTTGCTGCTCTTCAGGGTGTTACGCAAGCAGCTGTGAGCCTTACTTTTGCATTTGGAACCAATTTTTCATCGCATATTATTATAGCAGATACCACTCTCTGGGTCTAGGCTGTATGTAGGACCCTTCTAGACAATGGCAGTAAGAGCAATTACGAAGAAATTTAAAAAAACAGCTCCTGAATGTACCCCAGAAAGGAACAGATTGTTCATTCTGTAGAAACCTTTCCCATGAGATGCCACTTGCAAGAAATAAATCTTTCAGCTTTCCTAAATTTTTATACGTGATTGTGACTCTAAAAAAAACTTTAAAAAAAGACTTCCACTATTATAATTTAAGCCCACTTTTGAGCATCATGCTTTAAAATAACTGTACTTACAAGTCTGTGAGTCATAAGCAACTGCAAATATTTTTCTTCCTTTAGAAGTGATTAGAAGATATCATCTTATGTTTCTCATCGCTACACAAAATTAGGCTCCAGTTTATTTGCCAAAGTCAGACTTTGAAATATAGAACTCCATGTTTCTTAGGAAATTTAATATGAGGAACTTACCTCTATTAGTATTTGGAGCCCAGGTCGTCCAACTTAAGATCCTTGCCAGGCTGCAGCACAATTCTCTTCTTTCGTGGCCAGCTTTCATTCTCATTGCAAAAAGGCACTATAGGGAGAACAGTGTCTCTGTCTGAAGTTGTACCGAGATATTACTGTGGCACACACACGGACATAGAGAAGGGAAGTGCTCCTGGGTCTCACAAATTACATAAGCTTACATGAATTGAGATAAGCAATTTTACTATTTGTCAAATATAGTCAATGATACCAAACTTCATTCGTATAGTACTCTGAGATTATTATACAGGGTGAACAGCTACCTGTGGATGAAAGGTTGTAGATAGCACAGACATATCACAAAGAGATAAACATTTCTGAAAGGAACGGATTCAAGGAGGCATTACACAATGAGACAAACAAATCACAGGCAACAGGACTGTGCAAGTGCCTGCAGAAACTCAAGAGACTGCAGCTTCACAGATAGCTAATACTGCCACCTAACTAACTACCAGGAACGCCACTTTCATTCTATATTGCTCTCAGGTTCGTTTTCTTACCACCACAACTGCTGGCAAGTTTGCATGCTAATTCTGCTTTGGAATTTGACCCTGTGAGAAACAGTGATTACTAAAACAAGTAACAGAGAAGTTGCACCTTATTCAGGATTGTACATGCTGTATATGCTCTAAAATCAGCATTCCCTTTCCCCATTTTAAATGGCCGTTACTCCACTTGGACAGCTGCACTTTTATGCAAAATTCAGAACTAGGAAGCCTCTGCTTTAATTCAGTAAGCACCTTCTGTGAAATACCAAAAGCGCAGCTAAGTCTCACAGACTGTGAATAACTCTCAGGGTTGAGGTCTCCCTCATGGTGCTACATTAAAACGACAGGTGTATAAGCTCCAAAGTTTGAACAAACCAAATACTCACAGGCAAATCCATTTTCCTTATTACTGTTTACAGGCACGTTTAAAAAAAAAAAAGTTTTCTGTCACTCAGGGCAAGTTTCACCTGTTTTCCTGACAGGTGTGGAGCTCACCTATAACCAAATGCTCGTTACCCCGGATGGTGCTGCACCCGCCGCCGAACAACTCCTCATGCAGTTTTATGAAACTTCTAACGACTTGGCCCACGAAGGGCTAGCAGGGTTGCATTTTGCCAGCCGTTGCTCCTGAATTACGAGGCGCTGCACTACCCTGCGTCTGGAGGGCAAGGTACATGAGCTGTGCCTCCAAAGGGACGTTCGCTCAGGAAGGTAACCCAAATAACGTTTTCAAAGTGAACTAATGCACAGCTACGCAGTAGCCGCAGTAAATGCCAGGCGCAGTTAAAGGCTAGTTTAAGCACACGGTTATGATTAATCGTATCTCTACCAACCTGATCAGCGCCCACCTGCGCTGCTCTGCACGCCGCCCCCGTGGAGGAGCACGCCGGCCCTGCGGTGCAGCTTGCGGCTCTCTGCCCCGCCGAGGGCGAAGGCAGACAGCGAGCTGACCCGGCTCCCACCGCTGCCGGGCCCAGCGGGAGAGAAGCGCGGGCCCACACAGGCCTCACCTGCCCGAGCGGGCGCGTAGGCTCATAGCAGACAGCCGGCGCTAACCCCCGCCCGTCCCGCCTCAGAAGAAGCGGGGTCCTGTCCCCAGGCAGCCTGCGCCCCCCCCCGCCCCCGCAGGAAAGCGGACCTCCAGTCCGCGGGGCGATTCCCTCACCGGCCCCTCACCCTTCCCGGTGCCTGGCGCCGGGCGGGCGCTCATCCGGACGCTGAGGCGATGGGGCTCGAGGCGCCGCCCAGCGCAAGGGCCCGGGGGACCCTCTCCGGCCGCAGGGCAGCCTGCTTAGCCCTCGAGCCACCTGGAGAGGGGAAGCCCTTTCTCAGGTGAGGAGAGTAGCTGCCCCTCTAGGGTGACCTACAACAGCACGGCAACACGGGCAGAGCTCAGATTTCCTGACTAATGATGTTTCCCAAATTGCTATCCGCAATCTCAAAAGGAGCTTTCACCAGAAACCTGCCGGGTCACCACTAATGCTTCATCCATTTATTCCTCCATTTAGCTGCCTTAGGTGGCATGGAGGTTTCAGAGTTGGCAGCTCAGAGGTTACCAGCTCTCCTGCTCCTTGGCAACTCAGCGACTGGTCATTTCTATGTTTCCCTAACAATTCTTTGATAGGATGTTTAATTAAAAGTATTATTCAATAGAATAATAGAAATTACTTTCTTAAAGGAAATGCTTGAACAGAGGATTAGAAAAATCCTAATTTTATAAAGCATGCAACAAAACAGGGTAGTTGCAAAACACATTCTATCTACCACAGGCACCTGTGCTGAGAGACTTTGATTTTACAAAGCAGAGCTGGAAAGTGAAATCCTTCCTCTACACAGTGACAGAAATTCTGCACAGAAACTGTGTATCGGTTGGGCAGCTGTTAGTCCATATACCTTAGGACTGTTCTCTTGGGGAATTCGCAACACCATGACTTAAAATTATTATATAATTTATAGCAGAAGGGACATGCCATGCAGAGCTCCACTAGCCCCATCCCACTCAAATCCAGCTGAGACTGCTGACATTGACACAAACCTAAGAATCTGTGTATAGGGCTCAAGTCTACGTGTTGGGTTTTTTTTTTTTTTTTTAGTTGGTTATTGCTGTTAGCACTTTTTGTTATTAATCTGACATGTGTTCATGATCTCTCTGATATGTGTAAAACTGCCAACAACTGAAAAAGCATCATCACCTCTAATGTTTGGCTTTTTTCCAAACAACCACATGAAAAGGTTAATTCAGACGGAGTTAAAGAATTTTATTTTGTGCATTTCAGAAATAAATGATGACATTTTCTAAAATCAGTTGTTGCTGTGCTAGACAGACACGTGTAAAACTCATCTTTTCATTTTACATTACAACATGCAGTGCAAAAATAATACATTATTTTACTTGAAGTCTCAGTTAATCATCTTTGAATAAATCATTATTAACTGTACGAACACTAGTAACAGTCAAAATTATTTCAATTGGAAGGAAGAAGAAAAGCAAAATGTCAATACCATATAGATCAAGAAACACCAACTAGAACACAATGGATTCACAGTTCTTACTAAGTTCTTTAGTATATTTCTACAACATATTAGTTTATTTCTAAAACATGTTTTACTGATTATAACTTTGCATTACTAGAAGTTTTTGAGTGTATAATATAAGTGATACTAATGAATGAAAATACAGTTCAGGATGAGTCAACATAAATCCCCTATTTTTAGGGGATAATGACTTGGGTATAGAGTTTATCTAGATGAATACCAGCTCATGTAAGTGTTAGACTTAACTTTGCTTTCTTCCCTCTTCATTTTTAAACTGTCTGGCTCAACAAGTGTTCAGTAGGTTTGTGATTAAAATAAAAAAAAAAAAAAAGAGAGAGAAAGAAAAAAACCAAAACCAATAAACCACCACCAACCTCCCCAACAGTAATAACCTCAAATCTTACTTTTGTTGCTACTTAACAGCAAAGTCAACCAATATGATACAAATTTTTTCCTATGTAAAACATTTATGTCACTAAAACTAATCAGTGCAGAAGCAACGTTATAAATGGGCATGTTTAGAAGTTCCATAACATATGTATTTTTGTGTACACAGTGGTGTTTTATCTTTAAAATCTTACTATTAAATTAGAAAAAAAAACCAGCAGTGACAAATATGCAGTCTCTATCAGCAGTGCAATTTGCAAAACAGTAGAAAGTCATCTATAATAACATACAAAGGCTTTGATGAATAATTTCTCGGGGGTTTTTTTTTTTTTTCCAACACAAAGAGTGTTATTGCCAATGTATATGATTTGACACCTTGTGAAAATCTTTTTCAACAGTCATAGTTCTTAAGCTGCACTTCCATTTTTAAAATGTTTCATCATTCTGCCATATTATTCCTGCTTTCTAAACCATAGGAGCTATAAAACATAGTTTGAAATAATGAACGAGAAATAATTATCTAGGAAAACAGTAAAAAGCCAGTCATACAGTAGGACAGAAACCTCAAAATCATTATCAAGAATTTTTGAAAGTTCAGTACATTACAAAAAATACTTTATATGCCTCTTGCACATTAAAAAAAAAATAACCTGTGGCTGACATTTCAGTAACGTTTTCGATCAAATGACATCTTGCATGCATTATGTCGAGAAAATAAAAGATTTCCCAACCCATGTACTGCAGCAGCTCAAAAGTTGAGGTACAATATAGACCTTCCCTAGTCATAACTTCTAAGTACTGAACACTTCAGCAAGGGAGTTCAAATACTTACTAACCTTTCAAATAAACAGCGTGAATATAGCCACTTCTTACAATTCATCTATCTTCAGCCTATTAACTTGCCCTTAAATGTATCTGTATCTATCTGTAACATCTCCCTGAACAAGAGAGCACACTTGCACTGTACTTTAGACAGGGTACAGAAACTTTAAAATACAGATACAATAAAGTCTTGACCTACATGTTATTAGTGCATTATAATTACATCCTGTGTATATTTTTTTCAGCATATGTTGTCCAACATTAAAAAAAAAATGCAGGATCAGTTTTGCTTTCCCCCTCTGTGATGTGGGAAGCGTTGTCAGCCTCACTCTCTGCCTGTTTATTGCACTAAGATGGAAAAATCGCATGAATAGAGAGTTGAGAATTACCAACTGCTCTTCTGTCAAACACCCTTCCGTTTGGCAACACTGAACTGAACTCAGTAAGGGCATGCAGGCATCCAAATATGAAAGCACATACATGTTTTGCATCATGTTCACCGGAGGCTCTTCCCAAAAGAAAAACACAGAGGTAGCATGCTTATTCTTATTGGTAGAATTTCAAAAGGCCTAGAAGCCTCATCATCTCTTCTCCACTGGTAGGCTAATAGCTCTTCCCACTGATGTTGTTTCCACCTGCTTCAATAGAGCTAGGATCTTCCTAAGAATAAAGGGTTGAGGTGACCATATCTCTTCAATAAATTAATTTAATTAAGCAGTCAAGCACATTGACTTCTGTATCTTTGGCCTCCCCTAACATAAAGGCTGTGCATTGTATGCACATCCACATGTTTCTCATGAATTCCTCATGGTGAAAAAGAGATTTAAATGAAGAAATAGGTTTGCTGCATGGCCCACAGTATTTAAATAAATTTAAAAATGGATTAGCATAGGAAATTACCTCATTATAGCTCGAGTTAACCTCAAAGTAGTTTAAAGTTTATGAAAAATTTATATATAACTTCAAAGGTTGGTGTATTACAGTATTCATAAACTTTATTTCTGTGGTTGCTTAATAGTGTTCAACTGAACACATACAAAAAAAATCCCCGTAATACAGTTCAACAGAGAGACAACATATTATGCCTTCACTAATGTATGGTGCTACAGCACAAAGCATATCAAACTCAGAAAGCTATAGGTTAGTCTACTCCCCTTTAAGCATGCATTTGCAAAACAACCATTTACTCTTTAAGAGACAAAGAAAAAAAAAACAAACATAAGAGCTGTGCTACTTATTTTTAGCTCAGGAAAGAGCCACCTCACTTTGTTACATCAAGATTTTGATTTGAAACGTCTAAAAAACCAAAGCTACTTAAAATTAGGTTTGTGCATATTCTTAAAATTGCTCCTTACTAAAAGTTTCTGCATTAAGTGTGCACTGCAGTTTTATTTTATCGTCAATGGCCTGATTTTCAGAAAACAATCCAAGCCCTACACAGTTACAGGGCATAGGAGCTGCTGGCATTCAGCATCTTTGAAAGTCAGGACACAGCTTAAGTGATTGTGCAGAACAGGACATTTCCCTTGCAGTATAAATCCAAGTGTTCATTTATGCCCAATAATAAGACTACAGAAGTTTCATCAAATCAATCAAAATAAGCTTTTACAAGTCATAAAGGATTTCAAGGATAACGCCAATCGACCAGGCCTGAGTTTCACAGCTAAAAGGGCAATACTGTCCATTTTCATTGGTCAGTTCTGGAAGCCCTTTCCAGGATGATCTGATAAAAGAAAAAAAAAAAAACCAAAACAAGTATTGTTGTTAGATTATAAACTGAAAGATTTAGATTAGACTGAAATTAAAAGAACATTTCATTTTAAAACCTTTTAGAAGATTATCTCAGTAGGAAATGGAAAACCATGACTAAAGGTCATGACTACAGGCACAGTATGTTCTTTAATAACTGAGATCTAATGAATTATTTTTCTCCCTGCAGCTGGGAATGGTAGTTTTTTGTGGGGGTGCCTCTCCTTCAAAGAAGACTCTCTGCTACTAATAATATCTGAACTTAAACTACTGGCATGTTGTCCCTGTTTTTCATTCAGGTAGTTTTGCAGTTGGAAGAATACAAATTATCTTTGAATGGTTAACTGAATGGTATTCAAATTACACTTGAAACTGGATTACGGTGCTACAAAGTGATAATGGCTGGAAGATAGCATGACTACATAAGCCTTTTTTTCCTCCATAGGAATAAAATTCCTACAAACTAACATACTTACAGAAATACTCATAAATTGAGCCTGTTGCTGCATTAATAATTCTGTACACAAATGAAATACAAAACCGAGTAAAAGTACACTACTTTAGTAAGACAGAAAAAACAAAGAATGCTACTAAACTGTAAGTTATTTGGTAATACTACCAAACAAGACACTGGGACAAGACACTACATAAGGCAAAAAGTTGCTTAACAAATCCCTTTTCTTCCTTGTGTGGTCAAACAAATCCTTCTGTCATGACCAGTCCTACTGAGTTACAGTTATGGGTATAAATAAATGCATATTTGAAGTACTGCAGAACAGATTATATGGAAGACATATCAAGGGCAAGATCTTTGTTTTGTTTGTTTTTGTTTGTCTCAAATCCTTAAGAATTAAAAACATAACAGACAGAAAACAGGGAAAAAAAGTGTGGGTTTGGTTTTTAGGAGGGAGAACTCAAAACGCAAAGGAACATTTAAGGACCATAGCAAGTTCCCCTGCCTTCTTAGAATATCAAGGTTATTAAGATTCTAAAACACTGTCATACTAATTTCCTCATTTATAAACACAAGAAATCCTAACAATATTTTGCATCAGCTTATCTGCCACAATTTTAATCTGTCACTACTTTAACTATTTTGTTTTGCAGGTTGTTCTGAAATATTTTGATATTTTAAAAAACAACTCACCAACATTTTTTTCTGAAATTTATTTTTTGTATGAAATTAGATCCTAATTTTTACACAAGGTTTATTTCACCCGGTCTTGACAGGGGTAAGTATTAATAATTCTGCAATCTCTAAAAAGCACTAGATCTCAGCTGTACTTGAAACTTGACTTGAGATCTTCAATAGCACATACAGCAGTGAACTTTATATGTAAGCAACAGATGCTGTTTATATTATAGATCTGTACATTAACATGCAATTACATACTGGATACCACTAGCTTGAATGAATGTTTTGAATCTCTGTTAGCAGGTGTCTTACCTTTCAAGGTGAACATAGTGGCGAGAAAGAACATTCTTAATCATAACTACAGTTTTTGCATATATCTCTGGACCAATCAACTTTGAGAAGTACAATTTGGCACGAAGAAAATATCCAATTGGCCACAGCCATTCCTACGGAAAGAATGAAAAGAGATTATTATAGCTGTCAGTTTGAAAAGGTGACAGCACTTTTTCTAAAATTGAAGAAACTGGCTCTTACAGGTCCTTGGTGATAATTAAAACCTCTGGCTACATTATAGTTGTCATTGTCAAGAGCATTATCATACACTCCACAGTAAACCATATCACTGCAAGAAAGAAAAAATAAATTATGCAAACAAAGCCTTAACAAAAATGATACATAAAAATGGAAAGCAGAAATGAACCAAAAATTTGTCATGGCATTTACATTTAATGGTGGTTAAGTTGGGGAGGTCTCCACCAGGTTCTGTATTTTACATGACAATGGAATTCCAAATGCGGTTTAAACTAGTTGGAAAATGGTTATAGTCTCGGAATTACTTGAATTCATGATTTTGCACTTATGCTTTTACTCAAACTGTAGTGCTGTACACTGTATCATATATAAGCATGTATCAAGATGCAAATTCAACATCTTTTATGATAAAAAATTTGACTTACTGTGTGGCATCCAAAAACACCTGGTGATTGTCTACACAAATCAACTGCATGGACTTTTAGAACAGCGAAATAATTGTTCCGCAAGTATTTATTGCAGCCTTATTTCACAGGTCTGTATGAGGATTTTAACAAAAGAAATACTATCCCCACATGTGAAACAATTCCTACTGTCATGTTTTGTAATTAACACTTATTCTTATGTCTATTATACTTACTCTGGGTCTAAGGTTTTCATGCCTAATGGACCAAGCAGTTTTTCCTCTGCTATCTGCAGAGCTTTCCAAGCTCTCTCAGGTGTGAACAACTCAGGGGCCTAATAAAATAATAAAGATTCAGTGAGTAGACTTTGCGCATGTACACACGTAAGACTTTGTATACAAATGTAGAAGACCACAAAAAGCCCAAGTTTTGTATTACTGAATCAACTTCTGGAACCTAAAAGTCAGAGTAAGCAAGAAGACAGAAGCTATCCAATTTTTAAAAATTTTTTATTTTATTTTAAATACACTTGGCAAGTAGTATGACTGAAGCTCTTTACAAACCTGATAAAGTCAAACAACCCATGCTTTTTTGCTAATTTGATGGAAAAAGGGGGTCTTTTCCCTTGAAGGGAAAAAGGTCTGCCTACCAGACCTAACCTTAAAAGACATTCTGAATACAGTGAACACTGCAAATTTATCCTAGCTATACACTGGACAGCAGTTGCATTTAGGTAAGTCCTGTCAAGGATGCATTTTTAGGAGATACGCCAAGATGGACCAATATTAAAAGCATGGAAAAGGAAAGCTTTCAAAAAGTTATTCTAAGCAAGGTATGTTCCTGATATAATGCCATGCAGGTGAACCTTACAATGCAAGTTTAGTTCAATAATGAAGAGAACTTTAAGTGCAAATGCTTCCCCCCTGCCACTTACCACAACCATTGCTATTGTAAAATTTGGCCTGAGTTGGTAATCACACCATGGACTCGAAGCTCCATAGCTGTCCTTATAAATTCCACGTTTGTGAACAAGATTTGGATGTTTCTCGTTAGGATCTGCTGGGTTCTCAGAGACAAAGAAAAGCCTTTCAAAGTGTCCTTGAATTTTTCTGTTCCACTCATCATATGTGATAGTCTCCTCCTTTTCTGCAAGATGTTACATACAGGTTTTATTTTCTGAAAACAGCCACAGTGGTAACACCAGAAGTACGCTTATGTCTATTTTTACTGTTTTGCTTATGTAAATCCTCAATAAGAAACTTGTAACACAATAAAGGCCATAGTAGCATTGCAAAAAGTTATTATCTAGAAGTTGAGTTATACTGCAGAACAACTCCAACACATGCACAACTTTTTTTACACAACATTTTTTAACTTGCAGTTAGCTAGAAGCAAACAGTATGAGGTACTGTGATCTAAAGTAAATATTTAATTGAGTAAGTTTAAAATTTATAATTAACATTTCATCATGGTAACATGTCAGCTCTTTTATAGTACTTGGTATACATATTCTTGCTATTTTGGAGACTTCAAAGAGAGTGTCAAAACATTAGGATAAGTGTCACTTTTAAAAGCTTTCTCTTCCTGAATTCCTGACACTCAATGTAACAGGAACGGACCTAGGATCACCTCTCTCAAGATGGTATTTCACCACCTTTAGGCCAATTCTACAGTTCACAGGAACAGCTCACTGAAACTTCAAGTGAGACTAGAAAAACATCAGGTTTTAGTCAGCAGAATTGTCCTAGGGATATCTTCCTGACTGAGATACACATACATCTTAAATAAGCAATGTTTTTAAGAAAGAACCAAAAATAGTGAAGAATTGTACATCAGTTTTACATTAGGTGAGTACAGGAATATTACCTGTTTTTCTTAAACTACAACTGGAGTATAGCAAAAAGGATAATACTACCAAAACTGAAATATGGTATGGCCAGAAGAACAAAAAACCTAGAAATTCTAACACTAAGCCTATTCTTAAGAAACAAGGTATAGACCATAAATAGGAATTAAGGTTTGTTTTAAAATAGACTCAGCAGTAGATGAATGAAGTTTAAACCCAGTTACATGAGATTAACAACAGTAGGGAGTATACACACATCAACACAAATCTAAAAAAGTTGCTTATGATTCTGGAACAGAAGAGGTAAGACAAGTCCTATAAATATTATTTCTACATCTACAGATTATAGTATTGCTGTGTACTGAATTCTAAATTGTCTTACTCTAGCCATAAATTCTAAGAAATCCTGAAGTGACAGGTAAGTTCATGACCCAAGAATCTGTACTATCAAGGACTGATAGGAAAAAACCTAAAACAAACACTTCATTCACATTTTCTAAAATAGAATAAAAGAACCATTAAATTAATTGCTTTCCAGTATTACCCTTTACTGAAGAGTAAAAACACTTTACAGGGCATATATATTCACTTGGGCTGGGTAAGCTCAAAGCAAAGTAACTTTGTAACCAGAGCAGTATCTCTCTGAAACATAAGGGACATCTAAAGATGTTCATGTAAGTATGCACAAGAAGTGGTTTTCTGTGTTGTGAATATTGGGGGGGGAGTGGGGAGGAAAAGAAAAAGAAGAGAAGCATCTTGTGTCACTTTACTTAGCATTCTTGTAATGAATGATGTGTATCATCATAATATATAATAATCCTATCGCTTATATCCATTTTGAGAAATGGTATTTAGGCTCCAAAATTCCTTTGTAATCCACACCTTAATACATGGAATAAAATATTTGAAGTATTGACATGACAATATCAACTCTTAATAAATTTTTGTAGTAACAGAAGATTTTATCATACAAGATACTTTCCCTAGTTTTCCCCTTTTCCCCTTAAACCTTCTTGGGTAGTTTGATAATCATCCCTGATGTTATCTGGCCACAATTTCATCGTTTTAGTTATTTTTATACTCCAGTAATACAATTATGAGATGTGCCTGTTCTTACCATGTCTTTTTACAGTGACTCCATGGAATGGAAACACGTTTTTCCCAGATAAATCCAGCAACCAGCGAACAGCAGACTTGCACAGGCCAACAATTTCCACAGCAGAGCCATCTCTAAAATAATAATGATAAAAAAGCCCAAGAATTACTTTAAGAAGGCTCTTAAAGCTCAATAAGTAACTGAAAAAAAATAAACTGTATCTTATTTAGACACTTCATTTTTCCCTATTCTCCTACTATGCCCGTTTCTCCTGTATGAGTATCCCAAAGTTCTACACTATTGCAGTGTTTTGTAACAGCTCCGTCATCATCACTATTGTCATTATTTTCTAAACTTCAGTCATACCTCTGTTGCCCATATTCTCTTGAAAATGAAGAGTCCTTAGATATTCCAGTCTCTCCTTGCAAGGCAGCTGCTCCATCCCTTTGAGTTTTAGCTGCCCTTCTCTGTACCTCCCTTTATTATGCCCTCCCTGAGACCAGCAATACACATAACACTCAAGATACAAATGCATCTTGCAGGTGTAAGGTTTCACAAAAAGGCAGAATGGTGCCTTCTGTCTTGTTCTAAAAACCTTTACTGATGACACCAATTATTATTATTTTTTATTAACTTTTTTGGCTGCTGCTGTACACTAAGATATGATTTTAGAAAGCTACCAGTGACTCAGATTTCCTTCCTGTGTTGTAGCTCAGTTCTGACAGCATTCGTATAGGTGTGGTTTTAGACTATTTTTCCCCTAGATGCATATCTTAACATTATCTACACTGAAACTTATCTGCCACTTTTAGGCACACTCAGTTTTGTAGGGTACTTTTGAGTTTCATGAAAGGCCAAGAATAAGAGAAGAAATCATTAGCATAAGCAAACTATGCCAATTTACTTTTTTTTAGATCAGTAGGATTCCACCTGATGAAGAAACAACAGAGGAAAGGATGGAAAAGAGGTGAGGTTTTCTATCAGCTAACAGGGAATGAGCTTGATTGTAAACTGGCTAACAGATACTTTTCTTCTGTACAACAGACTAATTTAAAGTGGCATTATCATACCCAGCTAATTTGCATAGATTTATGAGAATTTTATACCAGTGATTAAGAACACAAAAAAAAGCATCAGCCCCAAACAACTTGGTACTCCGATGTTAAAACTACATTCAATATGGAGGTTCTCATCTGCACATGCACTTTGGTAACTTAGGTAGTATTTCTGCCATAATAGATTACTCAAGTCAAAAGTGAAGCATTAAAATAAGCACTAAATGCACTTCTTGGACTTGCTTCTTTTTTCAGGTGATATGTAGACAATCACCATATGCATACATTTCATATTATATCATATTGAGTTTTACTGCCTGCTTGATGTAAAATTTTTCTCCAGCATGACCGATTTCTCCTCTTTCGGGCAGGTACACCTCAACCTCTCTTGGCTCCCAATTAAAATGCCTGACTTGTCAAGCAAGACAATGTTTTCCTTCAGTTCTCACCCACAGATAGCAGTCTACTTGAAACTGATGCTGTACTAAACTCAAGCAAGGATGCCTGCAGCAGTTTGCTAGCACATAGTAAAGAGCTTATTTTTAAAATGTTTAATCTCAACTTTAAAAACTTAAGATGCTGTAGATATTTTTGAATTCTAAATAAGAAGTATTCAAACAACACAACAATTATCAACAGGTATCTCCTATAATAAGTCTAAATAACAAAGTACTGCTAGTACTACAAGTATATAGTTGTTCCTAAATAACATTTCACTACTTCAATTCAAAAGTCGACTCTTTGCAGGGAGCTAACACCATGCCAGAAGCTGAGGGCTTCACCTTCTAAGAACACACCTTTTTTTCTTCAAACGAGCACAAAGAAAAAAAATTACCATTAACATTTTAGTAGGCAGAAATATTTAGAGCATTTGAGAGATCACCTCTCAGATGTGTTAATGGAAAGCATAGTAGTTCTGCAGAAGAATTTCAGTTAGAAATATAATTTAAACCCCTCCCCCCAAAAGCCTGGGTTCTGTACCTTGGAGTAGCTGGAATTCCTCTGTTGCGAGCTCTGTCGCTCTCTCCCATCTTATCCATCCAAGTGCCACAATTGAAGCGGTTCCCTCCAAAGACAAAGCCAGTTTCATTGTCAACACCTGCAGTTACATTAAAACCTGCCAAACAAGAATATCACGTATGAAGTCTGTATTTTAAACAAAACAAAACCCCAACTGCCCCCCCAACCCCAGCCCCAAACCTCCCAAATAAACAAAAAACCCTCCAAATAAGAGATCTGAGATGGGTTTCTGAAGGCAACTATACTTCTAGTGTCTAAATTTAATTTTGTATTTAAATAGTGCTTAATTAATTGTTTGTTATCAGCAACTGTTTATATGTTGTGGTACAAGTTATCTTTAAATAAAAGTTCACTTAAAGTAATAGAGTTTGAGTTGCATTAAACAATTCTTCAAAAAAATACTCAATAGCTAAAGGAACAGAAATGTAATCGTCACCTTTTGAGTTGCATAGCAAGTGTTCTATATATGTTACCTTCATCTCTCATGTTTTGATCTATCTGTGGACCAGCATTCCTTTCTCGGAAATTTATGCCTTCCATGTGTCGTTGCATTGCTTCCTGTATTACTTCATAAAGTGGCTGATCCTAGATTGATTGCATGTTTGGATGATATGTGAAAGGCAAGATGAAAAACAAGTAGAAAGGCTCTATCTAATGTGCAAATAGTAGCAATTCTTAGCCTCTAGTCTATGATACTTCAAAAGAAAAGCATCTAACATTTTCAGTAGCATCTTTGACAATGGCAATACATTGTATACAATTTTTAATACAAACATTTTTCAAGACAAAAAGTAAAGAAAAAATTTAGAAGCTGATGGAGTTTTTTCTTCTCCATCCCCAAGCCCCTGCACCTGTCTAATCATGTGATGCAGGTGTACTGAGAACTGCCCAAAATACAGAATTCTTGCGCTATAATCAAATTTCACCATGAACAACAGATAGCAACAGGTTCTCGCAGCTAGAAAAATTACACCCTTTCATTAAAAATGAATAGTTGTGTTAAATACTTAAATCAGAAGTTATCTTTACCATAGTGCCTGCAGGCTGAGGAGAAGAGTCATCTCTTGGGTACATCCTAGAAACAGGACACTTGAGAATGTCTAATCCATTTGGAACAATTTTACAGTAGTCCTGGATGCACTGAAGCCACCACCATACAGCATCACGACAGTTGTATCTGGCATGTGTCCCCTGGCCAAGCAGATTGGGAATGAGACCATGTCTTAAAGTCCCACCAAATGCTAAAATGATGTTTCTAGAACAAAAGAAAAACACAGTCTTGACTAAGTTACTTTCAAGGCCATTATTGGACCATTAAGTACAAAGCATAGAAGTTTACCTTAATAGCAAGGTAAGTCAAGGAGACAAACAGGATCTTAAAGACAGATGCCAAAAGTTTGCTGTTGAAAGCTACAAATTACTTTATTTAGCATGAACTTCTTTTACAAAAGTCATTTATTCCCTACAAATTCCCCACTATGAACACATTTAAATCAGTTTGTACAAAACATACAACATCTGCTAATATGGAAAAGCTAGTTTGCTTTTTCATAGGTAGTGATACAGAGCCTAAATCCAAATCCCACTGAGGTCACAGGGAAGGTTTTTATTGACATGGTTTTTGATTACCCTGGTATCCATTCTGATGGGTGGGGTGGAATGGGGACGGAGGACAGGAGTAGATGGGAATTTCCTATTAAAATACGGAGAGGTGACAGCAACTGAGCTTATGAGAAGTTTCATTTGAGAACCACTGCGCATACCTTGCAGAAAACATGGATTCCAACTAGCTTTAAAAGGGAGTATAAACATACTAGTAGACTGCAGATCTTACTGTGTGAGAAAGGTAATAGTTGGGCAAATATACAACAGCATAAACATGCTAATTTAAAACAACTAATATTTATGTTTGTGTCATGTAGCGAGCTTCACCCAAATTAAAAGATTAATGGAAATATCAAATCAATAGATCTGCTCATTTGTCAGGTTAAACATTTACAAACAGATACCAGATTGTAACAATCCACAATTAGTTGATTTCTAGTATTAATAGACAAATACTAGCAGTTACCAAAAGAAAAAAAGAAGAAAAAAAAATCACGATAGACATGCAATCATACCTTTCTGATTAAAACAGTATTCTCTTGGTACTTCAAATTTTTAAGTAAGTAATTCTGCAATTACTACTCAGCAACAATGATGCAAGTAACACAATCACTTTGTTTAAGTACAAACAGTAATGTTACTGGGGTTAAAACTACTTTATCTATACAGAACATCAGCTTCATATCAGTGCTAAGAAAGCAAAAGAGAATCATTTAAGTAGTATTTTTAATTCCACTTAGAGAGAACTCCCAAACCCATCTAGGGCTGAAGTTTAAAACTGAAGTTTTACATGGCACATCAACCATTTCTAACAGCTTGTGTGTCATCTCAGGTTTTGAGAGCATGCCTTTTTCCTAACTACCTGCAAAACCAGTAAGAACTAAGAATAAGTCAGTCTTACCTTGCTTCTAGATAGCGCCCAGTAACTAACATTAGACCTCTCAGTGCAATAAAGGTATCCCTTCCCCAAGAGCGAAAAATTCCAGAAGAAAAGTGAGGTAAACCTGAAAAGAAATGTCATTATTCATCTCATTTATTGATATGGCAGAAATCCCCAAGCACACACATATGTATAAAATAACCAGAAGTAAAAATATTTTCACATTTATAATTTTTTCCTAGATAAAGATATTTAAAGTAAACAATCTTCTAGACTAAGTTCTTGATAAAGTGACCTCTTGATAAAAACCTCATTTTAGAATAGTATCTTGTAGAATTTCAAGATCACACAACAGAATTTCTCATATCGATAAGTCACATTTAAATTTTTATTAAATCACTTTGTTACTTAAGCAAGTGCCATCCTTTAATTAAAAGAAGTAGGAAGAAAACTAACAAACAAAAAGCCAGAACTACGACAAGATTTGTAATGCTTTGTTGGCAAGAGTTTGTGTACGAGACACGTGCCATCTCAGTAGCATAAAGGGGTTAAGACTGGACAGATATGAATTGATATGAATTTCTTCAGCCCAAAATTGTTCTCAGCCACTATAAAAGGAATCCTGCTTGTCTTTTCCAGCAGCTTCTAGAACTACATCTTACTGCAGACATTATAACATGTAACTTTAAGAATGATTCTGACAGATAAAGCACAATAATTACAACAATAAGGTCCATCCTTGTCTTTTCTTCCATTTATTAACTTTTTCAATCTATCAAAAAATTCAATATGGTAAAGCTTCAAAACAGCAGTGTCTTGTGCATGCTTGGTAGAACAACATTTTAACTTCTATCACTTACTTTTCCAAAGTATTTGCTAATACTCAAATATGGCCTCCACACCTCTGCAATTTTATAGTATATGGCAACAGCACTTGAGAATGACAATCCATGTATGAGTTAAAAATCTGACACAACCACCAGTGAATATGTGAAGGGAACATTTAAAACCAAAACCCTTTAGTATAATTAAACCTTATGACCAATTTAAGGGAACATTGTGCCTCTGTGCTTCTAGGTAACACTAAAGCAGGCAAATGGAATGTTACTGAAAGCCAGAAACTAAAAGCAATAAAATTCCATGAGAGAAAGACAGACAGCAAAAAGAAGAAAATAAACACCCCAGTGAGACATGCCATAAAATCTGTGGATGTTAAGTTTCTATGGTTTCAGAAAAGGAATGGGCCAACTCAGAACAAAAATAAATTCATTTTAAGCCACTAAACACAGAAGGGAATACTTTTGACATAGGAAAGTGCCCAATTCAAAGACTGCCAGATGCTGGCAGAACATTCGGAGGTATAAACACTATTTACTGACTGCTTTTATGCTCTTTCCTTTTGGAGACTGTTTCAGATCACACATTCTTCTGGTCTGCTAATGGTTCTTTCTTTTTCTGAGAACTTGTAAACAATGAATTCACCCTTGTACTCAATTACAATTCCATTCTCTAAATTCATGCTTAAAAATTATAAACTAAAACCTATTATGCTAAGTGTATTTATCTCAAGCAATTCTTCTGGAAAGAAACATACTTGTGGATTTCCATATATGATAAAAGTGGATATAGCTAAAACTGTCTCTAAATAAAGTGCTTATAAGCTTCCCCTCACACTGTCCAAAGAGCAGTTGTCCCCAAGAAGTACTGCTAGACAAAACTCCCGTGTTTTTAATATGGGCAAATCTTTATCTTAAACACAAGTTAAAACACAGGGGAAAAGTGAGGAAGACTGCTATCTACATTTTATACATGGTTGCTGACACATGGATCCCAAGCACAATGGAGACAATTTAAATATAGTTACTAAAAACAGTTTAGCTGTTTTAGAAGACTTTTTTTTTTTTTTTTTTTTTTTTAAGTGTTGTTCTCACTTACCAGCTGCCAAGGAAACACAACACTGTTCTTTCTCATTTGTAATCTCATTCAGCCTATAGGGAACATCATGTAAGGAAGGAGACAGATCTGGCAGACAAGAATATTTTCCTATGCCACACATCTGGACTGAACCCAAGGAAAGGTGTTTAACGAATGTTGATCCATTCTGCACAAAGCTGTAATTCAATATAATTAAATTAAAATAACTACATTCAGCAACATCAGTCTATAAAATGTACCCTTTTTCATTTACAGAAGACTATTATAAGTATTATGTATAATAAACTAACAATGAGTTAATATTAGTATTTTGCATAAACTAATTTTGTACCTATGATTTAATTTGTAAATCACTTTTTTCCCCAAAATGGGTGCCCAACGTTAGCCTTAAATTTTAATTTATTAATGCCAATAGGAGTATTTATGTCAAATACTTTTAAGGAAAAGGGTAAAAAGACTAGGGAAAGTGGTTTGGTTTACTTGATGCTTACATACATACCTAAGACCTCAAAAATATGATAGAAGATATTTTACAATGAATAGAAGTTTCTGTTTAAAAATACTGACTAGGTTTAAGATCACATTTTTATATACATTCATATATATAAAAAATCATAAATCAATAAATCAGTTAATACATTGTCTAAAATAATGCAACCTGCATTCCTGACTATTTCATCCCCAAGCATTTTTTCATAAAATATACTACTTTCCACATGACTTCACAGCCATACCAAATCCTGTCCCATTTTAACATCTGTATTTTTACAAAACAATACTGATTTGTTCAGGATGTTCATAGCTAGAATAAAGCCTCCATTAAATCAATCTCCCTTCCCTTTCCAAGAAACGAAGGAGAAGCAGACACTGAAGATTAAACAGTTATTTCAAGAACTAAGCAAAGTGCTCAGATAACGAAGGATATATAGCTGTGTTAGAGAAGAAATGTTGAACAAAGCATCAGCATCAAGTACAATCTGGTATTTTCTTTTTTCCCTGAACTTTAAGGAATCATTGCAGTTGTACTGAAATTAGAGCAAAAAAAGTTTCTGAAGCCTGGCAAAAAAATGCTGGCTTAAGGTCTCCTCCTCCTCCTCCTGCACAATGCCAACAGTGGTTATAAATTCAAACCCTGGATAGACATCTGAACTCTCAACCTTCTAAACGACCACCATTAGAAGATGTATTTGAATTCACTACCAATTTTACCCTTTTACATTGGACGAGTATGCAAATATTCAAATTACATTCTCCAGCAGATAAAATTTAAAACGTGCAAATATATACAGATTACTCCATAGCTCTGATAAGCCAAGCATACCTAGACATGTGATGCCATCCCACATCCAGAAGTGTTGTGTATGCACCCACTAATATGGCATCAAAGTAACATGGGATGAGGTAACGTGGAATTCTCTTTAGGTAGACAAACATGGCCTTCAACCATTTACCAACCTATTAAAATACAGTATTAATTAGAACTTGCTTACACTAGGGTTCAAAACCTAATGCTTTCAGGATCCATCTAGTTAAAGTATGTCACAGTTTTTGTACCTTTATTACACCCAAGTTATGCTTGACTACCACAAAGATGAGGTTATCTTCAGTTATTAATAACACTACTAGCACACAACCATTCACAACCATTCATATCTAAGAAGCTGTCCATGCTAGACATTTGTGGTAGAATTGCTG